>NC_045482.1:37177824-37481991 GCF_009650955.1 Corvus moneduloides | reverse complement strand
AAGAGAATTCCACCAGCTCATCAAAGCAGGGGAAAGAAAAATGAGAGTAAGGCCCACAGGCACCCAGAAATTAAAACCATGTGGCCCTTTAAGGATGCAGCACATCCAAGAGTTTAAGAACAAAGCTCCAAAAAAGATAAGAGCCTGGAAAATGCACTGCTTCGTCCCAGCTGAAGGACAAGATACGGAGCCAGATCCTAACTTACAACTCAAACAGTTCTTTATTCTCTGAAAGAGCCCCCAAAAACGGCTCTGGAATTGCCTAACAGAGATATTGAGGATGTTCTGCTGCTCCAAAAAGTGAATTATTGGGGAAAACGTGGGCAAAGAACCACTCAGGCACCTCTTCATCACAACATATTTAACGTTCATGCTGCAGGTATTTATTTCTCATGTTCCACTGCACCATCTCCTGGACTCCTGAATCCAAGGAAATCAGTGGGCAACTTCCAAAGGCTGCTGAACCTGAATTTCCCTCTCTTTGAAAGAAGAGCTTTTCAAAGCATTTTATTGAAGAAAATAAAGGTCCTTTGGTTCATTTTTACTGCACACCTTCAACTGAAGTGTGTTGTCAGGAATACAAAAGGTTTGCAGGGAAATGAGACAAAGTTGATCCCAAAATTAAGGTGATAGAATTAGAGAAACTGAGGATGTGAATGAAGAGGGATCTCAGGAGAGCAAAATGTTCAGCCCATGGCCAGTGGGAAGTCAGAAATACTGAAATTGTCTCTGGAAGCTCCTTCCTTGTGTGTTTTTAAAAGTTTCCTGACAGTTAGAGGTAAAATATCCCAGTTTTCCATCCATATTTGCAGTCAGGTATGAGGAAAAACAAAAAAACCTTGGCCTGTTTTCTCTTTCCATCTATCCTAAATCACACTTGGTGCAAACGGAACTTGCTTTTTATTTTATTTTTTTTTTAAATCTACAGAGCAACCCCCACCATTGCTTTGATAAAACCCTCTTATCTTTTTTTTCTGCCCATCCTACAGTGTTCCCTTTTTTCCTACAATAAACAAACCCAACGCTTTCAGCTGCTCTTTAGGAGCCCTGATTTCTAAATCTGGCATGGGCTGGTTGCTCTGCTTTGCATTCCTCTGGCTAATACCAATTTAAATGAAATTTATTGATTAAAATTTAATAAATAGACACTAAAATATTATTTAAAAATAAATAAAGAATAAATATTTTAATATTTTAAATATTCTTTTTATAATATTATTTCTTAGAATTATTAAGGGCAGCTCCAGTATTGCAAAACACCTCCTGCCTTTAATCTCACCAAGAGCAAACACACCCCAAGAAAATCTGGGATATTTTTAAGGAGTGAGGAGATTCCTATGGAAGGAGAATCCCGGAATGGTTTGGGGTGGAGCGACCTTGAAGATCATCCCAATCCACCCCCTTCCACTATCCCAGGGTGCTCCAGCCTGGCTTTGGACACTTCCAGGGATGAGGAATCCACAACTTCTTTGAGAATCCTGTGCCAGGGCCTTGCCACCCTCACAGGGAACACGAGATTTGCATAAAATTCCACCAAGGAATTTGCATCTGCTCTCCCTAACCAGGGACAGCTCTCAAAAAAAGGATTCCAAATGAGCTGTGAACATCAAGGATTCTGTGAGAATGCTGCACATCTCAGTTCAGAGGTGATCAGACAGAATTCCACATTTCCTCTGAAGAGGGAAGTCCTGATAAGAATGAAAATGTGCTTAAAACTCTTATTTTGATCCAACAAATATTGCACAGCCACGCCAGTGACTCACTAAGATGCCCAACACTCTATTGTAGATCAACCTAATTTCATTTAAAAATAAAAACACACACATTCCTTCAACTGGGCCACTTCAGATTAGGGATCTCTTCAGCCTTTTCTGGAGGGATTTAAAAAAGCTTTGGAGAAATCTTAAAGCTATGGAATTAGCCTGGTATTTATAGCTCCGTTTCCAAGCGTGTTCTTTGAGCTTCCTAGGACGTTCTTTTCCCCATCTGCTGGTTGTTGACATGGCATAACCTTGCCTTTTGATTAGGAAAATCTGTAAGAATACGAGCATTTGATTTGATATTGTGCTGGAGAGGTCTGGCTCCATCTCAGGCAGCTAGACTTTGCTCCTCCAACCATCATCCAGGGCAGGAATGGTGCTGCATTTTCCAGCACGGAGAACTGGAGTTCTATTGTCTGATTATGTCAAAATATAATACTCCCAGTTATGACTAATGCTCCATGTGAATCACAGCAGCACAAAATGGTGGTTTTCTCCCCGTTACAATGCTGTGCTTCACACGCTGGTTGGATACCATCTGGTACAGTGAGGTCAGGAAAGTTTTTTTTCTTTGTTCTCTTATCAAAAAGTCCACGTTTGGGTGCACTGTCTGCCTTCCACCAAGGCATGAACTGCTAAACTGTTTACTTTTCTACTTCAGCACCATCAAATGTTGAAGATGCCCGATCTTCTGGTTATTTTTTTAATGTTGCCTCAAATATTTCGTCTTCGCCGCCACAGTGTAAAACTACAAAAACCAAAGTTCAAGTTTCTCAGCTCAATAAATGCATTGATTTACTTTGGAATACTCACCTACATTGCTTCTCATGGTCTTGCTTCAAGTTATCTTGGGGATCTTTTAGGCTTTTTAAAATTCCTGCTGCACTTTGAGCTTTGCTTTAGACAGTCTCCTGTTGTGCTCTCGATGATGGGCTATGTCCATTGGGGCTGGCTCCTTGCCTCCCTCCACCCCTCATCTGAGGAACTCCTGCACCCCACTCACATCTGCTGAGATAATCACAGTATTTCAATTAAAACAATGAGCCAAATGTCTTAATTGCACTTCTCTTGATTGCTTTGTAAGCCCTACACAATCACTCTGCAGTACAAACAAAGTAAGATTCGTTTTTAAGGAATGGCTTTGACTGGAACTGAAGCTGCCTCTGAGTTGTACTGATCCACACTAAACCCCTCCAGCTAAAGACAAAAAGCTGAGTTTTAGAGTTGTGATGCTGCAAAAGGCCTTGGTGAGGTAAAAGGTTCCACCAGCACCACAGATGAGCTATAAATGAGTCTTGGCTCAGGCACAGGACACTGGAGAACCCCTGGCTGAAACAGAAGCTGTTGGATCACGGAATCCCAGAATGGCTTGGGATGGAAGGGACCTTAAAATCAGCTGATTTCAGCTCCTCCCATGTGCAGGGACACCTTCCACTAGTCCAGGTTGCTCCAAGTCACATCCAGCTTGGCCTTGGCTCATTATTCCCTGGCATCTGCCTGTTCCTGAGCCATTTCCACCCTTCCTGCTCTGCTCCAGAGGCTCAGTCCCTCCAGCACGGATTGCCCTGCTGCAATCCCTCCGACCCTGAGAGCAGCCAGCAGCCTTCCCAGGACCTGGAGTCAATTAATTGGATTCTTCTAGAGGTGAAATGGATTGGAGCTCATCAGGTTAAAGGCATATCCCAAAAAGTTAATGGGGCCTTTAAACCCTTGGATCCGAGAGCCTGACGACTCACCACAGGCCCAGTTGGGCATCAAATTCACAATTATTGGGGATTCCACGTTTTTTCCAAAATAAATCTTCATTAAAACCAAATGCAACATCAATGGTTTTTGACTCCTTCAGAAAATGGAAAGAATTAGTTCTGATTTTCAAATCACCTCTTCGGAATCTCTTTAAAAGACATTTATCATCACAGTGAAGGTCTGGGTTGTTGTTAAAACCTTCCCCTGTCACAGAAAACCCTGATATAAAATGGGAATGAAAAATTTCAGATAAGCCAAACAAACAGGGTATAACACAAAAGTCACACAGTTCACTGGCTGTGAAGCCAACTACAGCATTTCCCATGATTATTTAAATCTCTCAGTGAAGTTTGGAAGCAAAACCCACAGTTTGGTTTCACTGATTTCATCAGTATCCCCAGTTTAACTGAGTTTTCAATTGATCTTCCCAACTGAAGTGCAAAATTAGGGCCCAGCATTTTGTAAAAATGGACATGAATGACTCTTGGCTGTCTCAAACTGCCTTTCCCAACCTGGCAGAGCCTTTCAGAAACAGGCTTTTTTCACATGCAAACACTTAAAATAAAAATTATTAACTCTGTACAGTTCGTCCCCAACCAGTATCACTTTAAAAACTACACTCCTATAAAATGATGAATATATATTTAGATTTTCTTAAGCACTGGGGCACTAGAGGACTTCCATGTTTAAGCCCTATCCAGAGTTTACCTGTTCTAAATACCGAGTACTAACAAGGAACATTCAGTCCACAATATTATTGAATGCACAGATATTATTGAATGGAAGTATTTCAAAACATGACCACCTTAAGCAGGTTATTCATGTAATTATAATTTATCTTTACAGTAACAAAAGCAATCAGAAAGATGGTATAGCCTGCCATTAAAGAGTTTGCATAAAAATGTATTTTAGATCATAATTCCAGTATGGATGTAACATTCTTCATATAAAATTATTTATTAATGTTTAAACACATTGAAAGGTATTGATAAGAGACATTTTTGTGAAGAATTCCCCATGGAGCATAAAGTGCTAATCACAGCAACCACTGCAAAACTGTAATTTACTGGAAACAATTCCAATAGATGGATGAAAGAGCCCAAGAATAAAACCTAAGTCATAGCAGGGCTTAAAAAATCTGGGTCACATGGCCAGTGCTAAGGACTGCAGGAACATCAGGGAAAGGAGCTTCCTCCAAAGGCCTCGAGAAATCTACAGGAAAGCATCATTAGAATTAATTTCAATGAATAATCTGATTTTTAATTGATCAAAATTAAATAGCAACAATAAATTAATGATAAAATTGTCTGCACTGAGTGTATGGAAATGGACTTACTCAGTGACTACAGAATTTGGGGTGTTTTTTGATCCCATGCGCATCCCTAACAATAAAATTCCCAAAAAAGTTGCAGCAATCCAGCAGTGACTTTATTTCTGGGGAAGACACATCTGTTTTTTTCAGAGCCTTTTGCTGTCTCCTTCCTTTGTGAGCCTCCTATTTACATAACAAGTCTGTGCTAACAGATTAAAAAAATCCTGTCCCCATCTAATCTCTCCAGATACAAACAATATTCTTACAACTACAGTATCTGCAGGATCTAAAATTACAGATTTTTTTTATGAGGAAACATGAAAAATACCAAAAACTGTTATTCCAGTAAGAGCAACAAACGGAACTTTTTAATTGTGTGCTGTCACAAATGAGTTAAAAAGAGTGTGGCAGTCAGCCAGTTCTCTTTTTACTTTAGCTGTAATTTAAATGCATTTCTTCTAAACCAAACAACTTGATTACTGGCTGTTTCTCAGGTTATTTTTCTTATTTACTCTGTGCTAGAACTGAAAACCTCTCCTCCAAACCAGTTAATTCCAAAATAGACTCATGAGCTCCATGCTGGGAAATAGCAGCAGCAGCTTAGAGACCTGTTTGGGAGCATACAGTTCTGTCTGATTTTCTTTACAGTAATTGTTACTTTTATTTTGTTAAGTGAAAAAAATCACATAAAATTATATTTATTAATTGCATTGTCTTTCATTTCAGAGAAATCAGAGAATCTCAGACTGGTTTGGTTTGGAAGAGGCTTTAAACCCATCAAATCCCATTCCTGCCATGGGCAGGGACATCTTCCACTATCCCAGGTTGCTCCAAGCCCTGTCCAACCTGGTCTTGGACACTTCCAGGGAATGGCAATGGTCAGCTCCCCAGAAAGAGAGGCAAAGAGAGAATTCACCTACCTGAAATCAGGAAGACTGGTGGGTGTAATCCCCCAGGATTTGGTGGGTCTCGGAACTTTTGGGAAGAATTAGAGAAGTGCTGTTTCTTCAAGTCTTTGTGGTTTTTGCCCGTTTTGTTGCGATAAAGCCTCTTCTTCCTGCAATAAAATACACGTTGTACTAAAAGGAGATTTGCAGAAAGGCAAATTATTCCTAATTTCCCTCTGGAAGGATCTCTGTATTCACTGCCCATACACACAGAATCAGGAGAATTCCCTACAGTCCAGGTAAGGTCCAGGTGTGGCCGTACCCTCCCCTGCTTGACACTTGTAGAGAATTTAAGGCTGTAAAAACAGAGCCCACACAGCTGGAGAATGGAGAAAAAGACTCTAAAATGAGATATTTTTGAGAAGACCCACCACAAAACTTCAGAGAACTAAAATAGCAAAAAGACGCCCAGTTTTGCTTATTTATATACACATCTCTTTTTATATATACTCACACACATGGACATTTCTATAAATTAATATAAAAACCCCCAAAGTAGTTTAGAACCACTGAAAGTAGGTTATAGACTTGTAGACTTTTTTTTCCCCCTAAAATGCCTTGTAGATTTTCCCCCTAAACCAAACAGAATGCTGTGACTTGAACACGTGATGGAGAATCAGGACCTGGGCCTAAGCAGGGCCTTGTATTTCACTTTATTCCTACAGCCAGCATAAAAAGTGGGTGCAAATATGCATTAGATGTGCATGATTATGCTTGGAGCAACCACAGGGCTCGCAGGATTTTCAGGTTTCCCCAATTCAGACTCAATCCAGAAGGCCTGGCCTAAATCAGGGCTCTGCCGTCCCCTCAGCAGAAAGCCTGAAAACTCTGACGACGCCAAATTTTTTTCCTTACTCCTCCATTTTCCTGGAGTTTGAGGGAATTCCTGAGGAGGGAATTCCTGAGGTGCAGCCTCTCGCTCTGCCAGAGGGCACAACTCATCCCTCTGCTCCAAGGCTGCTCCCTCTGTCCCTCATGGATCAGCCAAGGGAGCCGATTTGTGTATTTCTGCTGGATTAGTCTTAACCCAGATCCTTCCCTAATCCCTGTGGCTGCAGGAATGCTTGGGCTGGACCAGGAAGGAGTGGCACACGGACAGGAACGAGAAAGTCCAAGTGGAAAGAGCAGCAGCCACTTGGAGAAATCCAGGAAGTTTGCTCATTTTATTTCTGAGGCCTGCAGTGCTGAAAATCTTTTCTCCTGCGTTCATGGGAGCATCTCAGCGTTGTCATTGTTTAAATAAAAGTCATGTTTATCTGTTTACAGCTTCCTAATTCTACATTTCAACTGTTATAATGCCAAAGAGCAAGGGAAATGTCTAAAAAATCTGAACACCTGACTAAAGCTGTTGGAAACAATAATCTTGCTTCCATACTGATTAGAATTCCCATCTATTATCCGAGTATTTGCTAGACATGTATCTGGAGAAAATGAAGTCAAAGCACAACAGATGGCAGAAGAAAAAAGAAGCAGCAGCTATCCCACCTTCCAAGGCTACCTTTGCAGGAACATATGGCCTTTTCCTGGGCTTTTGTGTGACAACAAGTTGGCCAGATGAACAGAACTTCAAAAATGAACTGTAACTGCCTAACAACACCATGGACCATGCGAAAAACACGAAAGCTCAAAGAAATACCAGTAAAACAGGCAGGTCTTTCTGAGAAGTTGATTCAAAAATCAGCTGGAAGACCAACAAACTGTCACATCTCTTTAAATGATGTGATACGTCGTTACAAATGTAGCATACTATTTCCTCTATGTGTGTGATATATATATAAGGCTAACATACTAACATATTTACTTTACATATGTGATCTATAGATATAAGTAACATTTTTTCAAAGGTTTGGCAACGCTGTCATTTGAGTGGCTGTTGTTTTGAGCACACAAGAGTTAAGAAGGGATATTATCTATTTTTTGTGTCTCCAGTTACAGGAAAAAAGAAATGGAGTTTTAATTTGCAAGAGGAAAAAATCAGACATTGGTTAAGTCAATATCTCAATCCTAGAAATCATGACTAGCTGATACTGCCATGGAAAGGCTCTGCCTGCAGTTTGGACATTAAACAATTTCACGTTCTCTGCATTCTCCACATCTTGATGAAGTTCATATTCAAGATTTAGACCCGTAAAGTCTGGCGAATAAAGGTCTCTGCAACAATCACACATTCCAATTTATTTTGGTTTTCTCAAAACATCTTAGAATTAAATTTGATGAATAATTTACAAATTATTTTCATTCATCTGTAACACAGCACTTTGAAAACTTGATTTGTTCCCCTCAGCCCCTTTGCATACCTGGTGTACAAGCATTGCTATTTTCTGGCTCACAATGGAAATGTAATCAACTTTTCTCCTTCACTGATCTTTAATTTAATAAAGAGATAACTGAGAAACTGATGAGAGCTGAGAAGATAAACAAGGAATTTGAGGTCTGTATAATGCCAATTTGTCTTTTCTTCTATTTCTCCTAAACAAATGTTGCTAAGTACAAAAGAATGAGTTAGTAAAAAAAATTTAGTAGTTATTACTATGAACTAACAAATCACTGAATTTTCTTATCACAGAATCCCAGAATGTTTGGGTTGGAAGGGAGCTTAAAGCCCATCCAGTCCCATCCCCTTCCATGGCCAGGGACACCTTTGCACTGGACCAGGATCAGGACTCCAGTTCTCTCTGTAGGTGTCTCTCCCTCAGCCTTATTGTACAAAATATAAATATTCCCCTCCAAAGGGAAGACATTTGGTAAAATAACCCAAACAGGAGAGAGAAACAATTGTCACAACTGTCTTTCACCCCAGTGTCCACCCTTTCTCCCTGCCCCTCCAGCTGCTCCTGTGCTCCCACACTGCTGGAACACATCTTCCACAGGCAAGAGTTAACTCAACCCACCAGAATATCTCCATTTCTATCTCCTGACTCGGATTATTTTATAGAAATATATTTGTGTTGACCCCAAGATCAGAACTTGTTCCATTTCTCCAGGAACACGATGCACACAACTCTACCAATACTGGGATAAATGTACCCACAGCATAAGGAGAAGAAAGGATACCTGGACTTTCAGAGGAATCTCTTATCCCAAAGGCCCAAACTCATTAGGAGAGAAGAAATTTCTTGCAGCAAGCACACCAACAGTTTATATTTTTGCCTCATGACACTTTATCATCACATAATAAAGTGTCTTCTTTTAGCCATGACATTATGCCATTGTTTAAAATTAAATCCTCCCCAAAGAAAATAACATAAACTTCTCTCAACTGTGTTACTTCTTATTTAAAAATTCTTGGCACAAATCTCCGTAACTGGCAAATCTTGATTATTTTAAACTCTCTCACAGGGCAGACGCTGCCATGGGAGCAGAGAGGAGACCCCAGCAGACTCTGCTCTGGATTCAGGCTCCAACCTGCAGCAGAGAAATTATCCTGGAACTGGAAAGGCTGAGAAAATTCAAAATGAATTTCCATGGAGAAGGAATTCCATCCCAGCTCCATCCCTGCCTGCTCCAGGCTGCCTCTGTTGCTGTCACTCCACTTCCTCCAAGCAGCTCTTTCAAAGTGATGCTGCTAATTAGTACAACTAATTGTCCAATTCATTGATAAAAGTATCAGGATGATATTTGAATAATCCCTGGGCACAGGGCTCCTAAAGCAGAATTCAGTTTCTGGAATTCTGATTCTATTCTTGCTAAGGTTAATAGATGGTTTCCCACTGAGTTTAATAAAATTCACACTGGATCACTCCTGAGTCTATATTTATATAAAAATGCCCTACTATTTCAATCTGTTTGATCATTTTAAAAATATCCATCTTATTTATTCAGAAATAGAGCTCAAAATTCTATCAAGAATTAGCTTGGGTTTGAATGAGTTTTCAGAAAGCTTTGAGAGATTTTACAAAGTCTGGTTTTAAGATTTTTTTTAAAGTAAATTGTACTAAATGATCAACTATTCCTCCGATTTTTAGAAATATGTATCACAACAGCAATAAGGCCAAAGGGAAATATTAAATATTATTAATGACAAATGTACCAAATGTCACTGGGGAGAAGCACAGTACAAACAAGGATTTGAAAGTGTCAGGGTGTTTGACAGCAAATTGACAACAAGAACAACTAAATTCCAGATTTTTAAAGTTAATGACACAAGTATAAATTGAAGTATTTTCACATCAGCAGAGCATGCAGAGGAAAAGGATCTGAGAACAAGACTTTTAGTAGCAGTCAACAGACACCTTGGTTAAACCTAAATTTACTTTTTTATTACATGATTTTATATGAAGTTTTCTCTATGACCAAAAAAAAAAAAACGCTTTCAAGCCAAAGAAATCCCTAATATACAAGAAGCTGAAAAATTTAAATTGCTTTGCTTAAGTTAGCTTAAGAATTAAATAATATTAATTTAATAATTAAAATGTAAGTGTAATAACATCACAGCCTTACAATTTTGTATGGCTCTAAGAACAGCCAACTGCAAAATGTCAATTTAATGACTGAATTTTTCCTCCTTCACAGAAACCACAATTAAAGTGTCCCAGTTCCTTCATTCTCAGCCTGTTTTTTACACTCTCTGACTTCAGGCATAATAAAAGATGAAGTTTCTGACCCCTGAAGCTTTTGTTTCCTCTCCTGCACTTGCAAACTTCCCTAATTCAAAGGTCTGGCAGGAAGGAGTTAATGGGAGCTTCCAGATGAGAGACTCCATCTCCCAAAGAGAGTCCAAGACATCCGTTCAGGGAGAAAAACTTGAAATTCCTCCAGAATTATGTGAGATTGGAATTGACGGACAATCAGATCCCCTGGCAACCCTGACCTGGGAGATGGGAAGAGTCCTACTCCATCTGAGCGCTCTGGCACTGACAATAAGCTGAGAGTGAGGACCCTCCAGCTTCCTGCAAAGTTGAGTTCAGTCTGGCAGCTCTGAGAGACCTCCTCCCAAATTTTGGGAAGCAGCCTTGGTCTGATGCGTAACAAGCTGGACATGCCAGGTCCAGGTAGTTGGATGTGACCTGGCAGGACCTTGAGGGGCAGGAACGCCAGCTACGGCACTGGGAATGTCACCAGCTATGGGGATCTGTACTGGGATCTGTCTTCCTCAGCAGGAACACAGAAACTCCAATGCCTGGATGTGTTCTTCACCCAGAAACTTCTTCCTTACCTTACAAGCCCTGAGAGTTGCTGCTCCTTCAACCAGCCTCTCCTGTATTTCAGTATTTTTGGGCTCTGTTTTTTTGAGCTGATCCAAACCAATCCCAATTTGAAGGATTTGAATGGTCCCGCCACCTCCAAAAAGTTCAAAGCTGAAAATAATTCCATACAGAAAGAACTTGGTTGGATTTTGAAACTGCCTTTCAAGGGATGGCAGCACTATGCCAGGGGAGGAAATGTCAATCTGCTTTTTCGGAATGTGTGAATGTGCAAACGTGGCAACCAAACCTAAACAAAACCAGGACCTAAAATAACCTCAAATTGGAATTTTACTTTTGCCCTCTCTTTGGATGAACGTGATCAACAAGTGTGAGGAACAGGACCTTCATTTGAGCAACCAAAGTCTTAGAGAATGCCAACAAAAGATGGTTTTGAACATAGAGATAAAATGAAGCCATTCTGTAAATGGCACCAGAGCACAGAAAATGCCTATTTTAGCTCCTGCTCAACTGCAGAGAACAGATGGAAACATTTAGTTTGGACAACAAGAATTATTCCTTAATAATTCAATAATTTCTCCCTAGTATCAAGACAGCCTGAAAACCAGTAAGAGCATCTTTAATTTTCCATGAACTGAGATCTGTGCACCTTTAACATCATTAGTGATAAGATTTTACATCAGTTGAATTCCTGCTCTGTGGCATCATCCAGAGCTTTTAGCAGCCTCATAACAGATATGTTATATTATATATACCCTCGATATTCTGCATTAACAGCTTCAAATAACAGTGCCCAGGTCTTTCCTCAACTCAAGCCCTTGCAGGTAACAGTTAACTGGTACTAAGTGGAAGGACTGAATTAGTAAATCTTAAGTAGGGTCACAAAAAGTCAACAGAAGCCAGATCCAGGCTCCTGAATTATTTATTTTTTGAACTATAAACATGTCCCTGGTTAAACCACCAGAATTAAGAATTGACTCGTGCAGGTAGATGCTCATTTTGCATATTAGGGCTTCACTACAAAGCTGTGTAAACTTACTCAAGGTAAGAATTTATCCTAAAACAGGAAAATGTAGTAAATGGACACACCAAATGATTTGGCTGTAAGTCAGGGCTGCAGGTCAGCCCAACTGAGCACAGGATGGTGAACACAGGAGGGTAACAAACGTTTGTACCTCAGAGCCTTCACGTATTTTAGGCAGCTGATAAAAAAGAGCAGCTTAAACCAAGGTTTTTCCCTAAGAGACTTCTGGTTTATTTGTCCAAAGAAACATGAAATACAGAAAATATAAATTCACCTGCACAGAAATAACACTGTATTCTCACATTCCTCAAATTATCAAGGCCTATTGTTACATTTATTTACCAAAATATTTTATATCAGTGTTTCTGCCCACTTGCTGTAAACACATCGTTTTGTGGCAGAATTAATGTGACAGCACAAACATCCCTTCTGCTTCATTAATTTAATTAATCGTCTTGGTCCAAACCCCAAACCCACAACGAGCTCTAAATTTGTTGCAACCACACCCTAAATGGCAGCCTGGGCTTTGCAAAAAAAGTCTCAAAGCTGAAAATAAATTTAGGAAGGAATTCCTGGCTGGGAGGGTGGGCAGGCCCTGGCACAGGGTGCCCAGAGCAGCTGGGGCTGCCCCTGGATCCCTGGCAGTGCCCAAGGCCAGGCTGGACATTGGGGCTGGGAGCAGCCTGGGACAGTGGGAGGTGTCCCTGCCATGGCAGGGGTGGGATGGGATGAGCTTTAAGATCCTCCCAACCCAAACGGTTCTGTGATTCCATGAATTTCTGTACAATTCTTTCCAATTTCTGTACCTCTGGATAAATTCTGCCAGTAAGTTTGATAAAAATCCGTTTTTGTAGCGCATTTTCCAGCTGCTCTTTTTGAACACAGAAGACATAAAACCAATAAAAAGGAACAGAAGCTTGTTTTAAGCTTTACTTCCAAATTTTTGTGTGATCAGCAACAGAAGATGACTCGGGAAGGGCCATGGACGTAACCAGGGGTGTGGAGTCATCCTGAGGAACAGATCCAACATACCTTCAGAGTAATGATTTTCTCTGCCCAAAATGATTGCAGACTCAGGCAGGGACTTGAGAGATTATTTTGGAGAAGCTGAGCCAAACTGAAAAGTCTCTTCACACAGAATTGAAAATTGTTTTTAAAATTCCCCACTCTCGAAGAGTAACACTCTAAAAAACTTAATCCATGAAGCTTTTTGGAACTACAGCAAGATAATTTAACACGTTGTGCTGCTCTGAAGTTAAGGTCACACATTCTGCCATCATGTTGTGCATGAATTTTGATTTCCCTCAGCATGATGGTATTTGACATTCACAGAATCATCTCAGGTTAAGGCAAATGGTGAAATGTTGCATCAGGTTGTATTTTAATAACTGGAATTGAGGGTTTCAGGTATTTTGTACTCTTGCAAAGGCACCATGCGTACATTTACATGCAGTGACTGTTGTATCCAAGGAAAAGCCATTCAGTGACTTACAGCCACAGCACTCAAGCACAATTATCAGCTTTGAAACCCATCAATTTCATTTTTTTTCCCTTTCTTCCTTGCTTTTAGCTGGCAGTAGCACAAGGAGTTCTGGCATAGATTGTTTTCAGTTTGTACACATTTCAAAACTGTGCTGATTTCCTGGGACAGAAGATTTAGAATTGCCACGTTCCCTTTAACTGAGCAGGATTTGCAGTAGTGCAAGGTTTCTTGTATTTTTAACTGTTGGGCTTCCAGCACCCAAAGCAAGGCTCATTTTCTCCTTCCACTGAACACTAGAGTGCCTTTTTCTCTCTCAAACCACTGAAAAGTCTAACAGGGACAATGTGTTTCCTTTCCTCTCTATCCCTGCTGGATTTAACAGAGTGCCACGGATAGAACATAACTCTAGGCTTAGTTTTTGTTCCATGGAAGGGACAAAAAGGAACAGGCATCCCATTTATTTTTGGTAGCTTTTGGTGTAACAGCAATGCAATTTAACATATTCTTCTGTTTTTTACACAAAAAGTGATATTGCTGCTCAGCTGCATTCCAGGAGATGCCAGAGAGATTTCTGGAATGTTAATTGTGAAGTTATCAGCTACCAAACTTCTTTCTGGAAGTGTTTTCTGGAACACTGCAAATCCTGGTAATTTTAACCACCTAATGAGCATGAGTTTTCCCAGACTGATTCCCTCAGGAATATCTCCTCCTGGATAAACACCTGTTACGAGCCTTGGCATCTTCCCTGTGAGGGTGGGGAGGCCTTGGCCCAGGTTCCCAGAGCAGCTGTGGCTGTCCCTGGATCCCTGGCAGTGTCCAAGGCCAGGCTGGAGCAGCCTGGGATAGTGGAAGGTGTCCCTGCCCATGGCAGGGATGGAATGGGATGAGCTTTAACGTCCCTTCCAACCCAAGCCATTCCATGATAATCTGGGATGTGAAGCACTGGGAATCGCTGCCCACACCCTGCCAGGGTCCATGGTGAAAGCACACGTTAGTGTCCTGCTCCCAAACATCCCAACAGAACTTCCCACTGAAGGGAATCCTTCTCCTAGGGAGCCACCAGGCACCAGAACAGCTCTGGGTAATTCCAAGGGAATCAAGAGACATGAGGAAAGCTCTGCTCCCAGCTCCCGAATCCCTAAAGCTGAGTTTGGACTGGTTCTCGTGAACCACTGAAACAACAACAGATGAAGAGACAGTTTGATTCCTGCAAAGGACTGGCCAAAGGCCTTCAATCTCGTACTGCTGTCAAAATCCATCCAGAGGTACCATATGTGAAACCTACTGAAAGCCGTTAAAAAATTAAATCACCCTAATTAGGCAGCCAGCACTAGGTGCTTAGGAAATGTCAAAGGGAAAAAGCATCCAGGCCCTGGAGATCACCAACATTTGCATTTGAAACCACACCAAGACCACGCCTTTGAGTGAAAAGGAGATAAAATGCAAGTTTTTCTAATGTTCAAAGGGTGCCTTGAAGGTTTTCAGCTATTTTAGTGCATTTTCTTTAGAAGCACAGATCAGGTTTGTGAGTTTTTTGTACTATTTTGCTTTCTAGTCTTGAAAGCATCAACTCAGCATTCTGAGCTTTGAGCTTTTAGAAACATTCTCTGTTTTCTTTTACTGTCAGGCCTTGAGCTGCTGTGGACAAACTCAAGATCCATCTGGACAAATCCAGATGTGCCACAGGTTGTCCCACCACTCACTTTTGTTGGCCAAACCCTGAATTAAGTAATTTATTGAACTTAAATCATCAAGCTGCAGGTGTTACTGCAAAACCTACTGACAGAAGAATTCATGTTTATTTTCTCTAGATCTTCACAAGAAAACCTCATCAGAAACACCTTCAATGCTCCTCCAAAATGTTTATTTTTTACCTCTTGTTGGAGCCATAGAATCATGGAAATGAGTGACAGGGATAGCCTCAGCATTGACAGTGTTTCAGCCGAGTTCAAGGACAGTAAGAAGGAATTTAACTGGTTTGGAATCTCTGTCCTAGAGCTCATCTTGCAAAACCTGACAAAGAGTTACCTAAATGTTTGAAAACCAGGAGAAGAGTCAGGTATTTGGAGTGAGAGGCCAATCCAAAATGCAGGAATGGAACACTGAAATTCAGGAATGGAACCATGAAATCCAGTCATGACAGGGCTGTGTTTGTGATTCTGTAATCTGGGCATGTAACTGAAATGCTTTTTCAGCTCTGCCATCAATTCCCACAGAGTCAGGACTCCAGGGTTCAGCAACTGCAGTTGGACAATCCTCAATCTGTCTGCTTTAAAATCACCTTTTTATCATCACTAAATCACCTCATTTAGTTCACTGCTAGAACATAGTTCAATCCTAGATTCATGTTTTATAAATTTCTATTTCCACCTAAACAAATAGTTTACTGTTGTGTCAGTCCAGCAGATCTTTTGTACGTTGTGGTTGGGGGTTGTTCCCTCCCTTTTCACTGAATACATCCCATTACTGTAAATATTCCATGAACTTGAATCTAAGCTAAAATTTAAGGAGCACAGCCCTGCTATTCCAACACATAAGGGTCTGTAATCCTTGCAACCTCTCTTTGCCTCCCTTCCCTTCATCCCACTTTCCAAGTTCACTTCCCAGGCTGAGGGGCTAAACTGGTTTCAGCTTCTTACATACTTACTTCTGGATTTAGGGATTGATCACAGAGGAGGAAGTCAGACCCTTCTTTCCCTCCAGCTAGAAATGTAATCCCCCTGACCTGAACCCAAAAATCACTTATGGTTTTAGCTCTTCCTCCAGAACTTCTCCATCATGGGAGAGGACAGACTGTGCTGGTATTCTGTCAGTCCACACCTGGAGCACAGGCTCTGAATACACAGCAATGCCAGTTTTTCTCCCTCAGAATTTGGTGCTTAACTATTTATTTGTTTAACTATTCAAGAAATGTTTCAGCCTCTGAAAAAAACCCTATTTAAAATCTACCACATCGTGTCTATCAGTAATTTAGGGGATAAAAAACCAAGGCACATCAGGAGTGCAGCTACAAACTTAGGATTTTATAGATCAATTTCATGCCACAGAGCCATAGCAGGAGGACACTGGGCTGTGCTCCTCAGCTCCCTGGTTGGGAGATCATTTCCACACAAATGTCTTGCACAAACTTTTCCCAGTTGGCATCGTTTTTCCTCATTGCAAGTAGTGCAAGGAAAGGCTGAAGCACATGTGCAGCTGAGGGACGTGCAGGAAGAATAATGGACTGCAACAGCAACAAGCAGAAGTACAGCTAGGAAGGATTTAATATGTATAAAACACAGAGAAAATATTTCAGTCCAGATCACAGAATGGTTGAAGTTGGACAAGATCTCTGAGATGATGAAGATGAGAGGTAGAAGAGCATTCATTTTATATAAAATGCAATTTGTTACTATGATAGGTAATGAATATGGAAACCATTTTCTAGGTGCTGTGGTGAGCTCACTGTCACTTCCAGGCTCTGAAACAAGATCAGGGAGCTGTGATCCAGGGTCTGTGAAAGGTGATAGTCCGGGAGCTGCACGAAGGCAGGGAACAGTCACTGCGCTGTCTTCTGGCCTTTGGCTTTTAACATCCACACAATCCCAGAAGGGATTGGCTTGAAAACTCATCCATTCCTACCCCTGCCTTGGCAAGGACATCTCCCACTATCCCAGGCTGCTCCAAGCCCCAATGTCCAGCCTGGCCTTGGACACTGCCAGGGATACAGGGGCATCCATGGGATAACCTGTGCCAGGGCCTCCCCTCCCTCCCAGCCAGGAATCCCTTCCCAATATCCCATCCATCCCTGCCCTCTGGCACTGGGAAGCCATTCCCTGGGTCCTGTCCCTCCATGCCTTGTCCCCAGTCCCTCTCCAGCTCTCCTGGAGCCCCTCTAGGAACTGGAGTGTCACCCCAGAGCCCTTCCTCACTCTCCTTCAGATGCCTAGGAAAGAAAAAGGACCTGTCTGGGGCAGGAATTCAAAATCTGTAGGGAGTAGCTCCAGAGATGTCAGACACAACCACACAACCCATGTCCAGTGAGGGCCCCACTCCCATCTTCACTCCAGGACAGCTTTCCCAACAAGTATTCCTGGTTTGAAAGCATTTTATCATCAACCAGCCACACTCCCCTCTTCACAAACTACTCAAATAAAACTTTGGGCATTAAACATGGGCTCTCAGAGTCTGTTTTTCCAGGGAACAGGTGTGTGATTCCCATCTCCTTCTCCAGTCTCATCAGCATGTCCTATCCCTGTCCCTGCAGCTGCAGCCAGGCTGGTCCTTCATAATTATAATCCATCTTTAACTGGAATTTCAGCTCCACATTCCTGCAACCCAAATCAAAACTATTCATGGAGAATGTGTAATTTCATATTTTAAATATGTTTAGATGGGACCATCACGATAATCTGAGGGCACTGGCCCTCCTGCAGAAACATCTGTGTCAAAGCAGGGACTTGTCCCCTCCTGTGGTTCTATTTTTAAAGGCTTGAAATGTATTTTAGATTTTAGATCATCAAGGAAATGGAATTTACGACAAATCAGAAAAATCGTTTTTGTACATGGACTAGTTCATAAACATAATTTCCACTGAAAAGGCATTAGAAAGAAGCTTTTTAAGTGCTAAGAAAGAGAAAAACCAACTGAATTATGGAAAAACACTTGGTAGGAACCCCCAGACTTTATACCCTCGTTCTCAGGAAGGTGCCTGGCTCACTTTTAAATCGTCACTATCCTTTCCAAGAGGAGACATTGTAGAAGAGCTGGATTCTACAGATTTGCAGGGATGCAGACCAGGGCTACCCACAGCCTTAATAGTATCACCGACAAACAGCAAAATCAGCCAAATACTGCTTATGTGGCTTTCTTTTTTTTAACTAGCATCACCTGAATCAGGGATCTGCTAACTTGTTTCACTGGAAGACACAAGTTGTGCAGTTTCCTAACAGAAGTGAATTGGCAGTGAGTTTTAAAGTACCCTTTGCAGGAACAAGGTGCTTTCTCTCCCATCACCAGTTCCCAGTAACTGTTTTCCAAGGATCACAATCAACAGAATAAATATTAACCTGATCAAGGCACGTGCATATCATTCTGACACAACACTCAGAGGCAGTTTACTCAGCTTTTTGCACTTTAAATGGTATTGTAAGGCAGAATGATACCAGAAATGGCGTCAAGGGCCCCAGCTGAAGGCTGCGTGTGATGGGTATATATTGAATTCTATACTCTGAGAATACAATATCACTGAAAGCTACTCCATGAGAACTTCACTGAACACAAAGAGGATCCTCCAGTCGGAACACCCACGTGTCAGACTATTCCTGAGTGCCATTGTGCCTCCTGTCACCTGCTCATTTGCCTACAGGATCTGTCCTCTGCAAATGTCACTCGCTGCCACTCAAACGCTCAAATTGTGCTGCAGATAATAAGAAAACTTAAAGAAAAAAAAAAAATAAAGGCCTGAACCACCATAAATGTCTACACTGGCAAAAGTATAAAACTTCCAAACAAAAATTAGCAGCATAAAAAAATTGCTGTTAGAATTATCTAGAAGAGGTTAAATAGACATTATAATATCTACAACATGTATGATACTGGTTTTCCTTTTACTGAAGGGGCACCTGTGGCCAGGTTTCCTTCTCCATTTGCTGTTCTCTTGTTGTGACAGGAATGAAACAAGAATTCACTCCTGGAGCTACTTCTTCATGAACTATTTATTATCAAACACATGAAGATTCACCAGTGAACACTCCCATTTGTGTGGTATGAAAACAAGAGCATTTTGTTTTCTAACATCTAAACAACGAGCACCTCAAATAGATTCCTGTTCCCATGGAAAATGCACACTGGGATCCATGTCCTGGATTAAGGACTGACCAAAAAAGAGGAGATATTTTCACTTTTGATGAGTTTTGGAATAGAAGCTTTAGTTCACCTTCCCTTCTCCTAAACTCGGCTGCTTTTGCCCCCCCTCTCAGAACAGCACCAATAAACTGAGGGTGGACTTGGTGGACTTGGGTTGGGTTTATGGTTGGACTCCATGATCCTAAAGGTCTTTTCCAGCCTAAATGATTCTATGATTCTGTGATGAAACCTCAAAGAAATGTGATGAATCCTTTGAAGTGATCCAAACTTAGTTTGGGAGGCTGAGCCAAAGCCAGCTGTGGCAACTGCTGACCCACACTGGTGAGGATCTTTACCTCTCAGGAATACTTTTCAGGAATGTGGTAAAAATTAAAAATAACCCTTTTTGTGTTCAGCTCTGGAGCATCACCACAGGTTTTGAGAGGAAGAGAGGCTCTTTTCTTCAGAAACTTGGTGTGTTTGATTTTAAAAGCATCCCTGGTTTTAATTTTCAAGCATTTCCCTGGACTGGGATCCTTCAAGGAGAAGGGCAGTTGAGAATCTCAGAAATGATAATGCTTTCCTTAAGCATTTCAATACATTCTTCACCATGATAGTGGCCCTCCAAGGATGTGAACTGATAGGAAGGGGAGAAGAAAACAAAACTGAAGAGCAAAATGAAAAAACCAATCTCTTCACAACCTTTCAGGACACCCTCATGTAAGAAACACCATTTTCTTAGGTTTTCATTAACAGCTGCATTTTAAATTTTCTGCCCTTGAGCTTCCTTTTTTTTTCCTGAAAGAATTATTAAAACAAAAATCAAAGATCTGAGTTTGGTTTGGGGTTTCAACAGAAAAGAATAATTCAGTTTATCTTAAGTACTACACTGTACATTCTTCTTTTAAATATTATTTATAATTAATAAATAATGACAGGAGCTCTCATCTGTTATTTTAAATCAGCAGCGCTTCCAGCAAAAAGATGCGGCTTTTACTTCACAGAAATTTCTTGTGATATTACAGGAAAACCTAAGGATGGAGATCTGTAACATTTTCTAATACCACAGACTGAAATAATCAAAACCCTCAACATTTTCTGGAGATATCCCAAGAACCTCAAAACTTTCTGGAGGTATCCAGGTTCCTGGGGCTGTAGGAAGCCAATCTTTAGCTCTGCTAAGAAAAATTAACTATTAAAAAAAACCCTGTAACAATTTTGTTATGAATTTTAAAGAGAGAGACACTGCAGGATCAGAAAGTTTTGCATTACTTAAACATTTAACTTTGAAATTGCAGCTAACTCCCTGAGCTTGATTAATTTGGTTACAATAAAAGAAGGGTTGGGAACATTTCCTTTTGTTCAGGGTGCCTGCTGCTCCAATTTTTCAAAATGAAAAGCCTTTGTAGTGGGTGAGTTTTATTTACAATATCTGTGTAAGGAAAAATTCAAAACGTCAGCCCATAATTCAATTTCAGAAGGAGCAGCTGGAAGAGAAATGGGGATCATGGAAAACAAACTTCTTGCTCTGTGCAAAAACTTGGCAGAAGTCGTACAAGAATTTCTGCTCAGGCAGGGAACAACTTATCAAATCTATTACATTTAAAATGTACTTTGAAAATTTGGCTCTAAAATGCACCTAAAAGTTGTGATATTGAAAAGCAACATTAGGAAAATGTCTTTTTTTTTTTTTTTAACCCAAATCCTTTAAATAATTTCTGCAGAAAAAAAAAAAATTCAAATTAAGTAGGTCTCCTTTTATTACATTTAAGAAGGTAGAATTCGTTTATACCTTGCTTTAGAGAGAGTACCTTGGGAATTTCACACAACTCCAAGCCTTTCATGTGGAAAGAAGACAGAGCGAGACAGAAAATTGATTGTTCTGAGAAAAACATCAGGGCTTCAGAAAAGGCAACCGGGCTCCTTGCTTTTCATGGCAATTCAGGAAAAACAGGCTGAGGAGAGAACTGATGGAACACAACCCTGCTCCTTGTCTGCCTTAGGATAACCCCAACCCAAACCTCGGGAATGACAGAGCTGGGAGCCAGGCCATGCAGAGAGCAGAGTGTGAGCAGAGCCAAGGCTCTGTGTGTCACAGGCTGCACGAGAATCAAACAGCTCCATCAATTCTGGGGTTTGGACAGTGCCACATCACGGTCCCGCCATTCCATGGCTCGGGAATTCCTCAGAGACAACAAGGCTTGGAGCTGGGGGTGGCACAGGGCACTGGATGTGGCTGTCAGTTATTGCACTGCTAGAATGTCTCAGGTTTAAAAAGATAAACAGGTGCAAACCCCACTCATCCTCCCAGCTCTGCAGAGCCAGGTTTCCGTGTTAATAATGCTGGATTTACCCCCAGCACAAGGAAAACACGGAGCTGCTGGAGGAGCCTAGAGGAGGCTATGGAGCTGCTCCCAGGGCTGGAGCCCCTCTGCTCTGGAGCCAGGCTGGGAGAGCTGGGAATGTTCAGCTGGAGAGGAGAAGGATCCAGGGAGAGCTCCGAGCCCCTTGCAGGGCCTGAAGGGGCTCCAGGAGAGCTGCAGAGGGACTGGGGACAAGGCCTGGAGGGACAGGACACAGGGAATGGCTTCCCAGTGCCAGAGGGCAGGGCTGGATGGGAGATTGGGAAGGAATTCCTGGCTGGGAGAGTGGGGAGGGTCTGGGATGGAATTCCCAGAGAAGCTGTGGCTGTCCCTGGACCCCTGGCAGTGTCCCAGGCCAGGCTGGATGGGGCTTGGAGCAGCCTGGGACAGTGGGAGGTGTCCCTGCCATGGAACTGGATGAATTTTAATGTCCCCTCCAACCTAAACCAGTGTGGGATTCTCCAAAAATTAGCACCTGTTGCTAAAAGGTGCAGTAAAGCACGAAGGCAAATTGTGAATTCCATCTGCAGGGAAAGGCTTGGACATTACTGAGGAAGGAAGGATTGAACAATTAAAGCCAGCGGATTGCTGGTTAAATTCCATCTATTTAATGGAAGGGTTTCCTATGGAGGAAAATAGCATATTATCATATAATTAAAGATAATGCACGAGGTCTGAGGGGGTGAGGCAGGGTCAGGAAGGTTTGGGAATACTGGGCTCCACAGGAATGTGGATTCCATCCACAGAGCCCCTGCTTTTAAAAATAGATCAAATGGAACAGCAGCAGTGGCTGCAGTACCTGTACAGCTGTGAGCACTTTAGTGGGGGGAAAAAAAGAGTTCAAAAAACAAGCTACGATGCTGAGAATGAGAACTAAATGTTTTCTTGGATTTCACTGAAGCATCCTGAGGTTTATCATCATTTACATATTAAAACTTTCAGGAAATAACCAGTACAACAGGAACTTTACAGAGAAAACTACTTTCTCTGCCCTAGTTTTTCACATTAAAAAAGGCTTTTTCGGAACCCAAACACAGACTTTGATAATTATTCCCCCAAAACATTTGGTTTTCCTTCACCAACTGGTGTAGATTCCCATTTTAGAACAAATAAAAACATATGCAAAGGTCTATCCTGGAAGGGAAGAGTGACAACAAAACAAACCCAACCCCTCAATAAGGCAGAGGTATCAATAACCTCTATCAGCTCTGTTTGTCTTTTCAATGTAAAAATCTTCCTTCTGAGGGTCAAAAAAATCCCCAAACTAAGGGAAAATGAGAAGGGAAGAGAACTGCCTTCACTTTTTAACTTCATTTTCAAAGACTCCATAAATGAGACACTTAATTTGTCTGGGCTAACGAAGCACTTCCATGAATTCTCTATTGATGCTGCTTGAAAATACAGATTATAATTATATATATTATATATTATATATGTATTATAAAGATATGTACTATAAAGATTTGCAGAATGAGCCCTTTCCCAGCAGATCCAGACATGAGTAAAAGAAAAAAATTAATTACAAACACTGGATGAACTTTGTGTTTAAGTCAGTTTTAACTGTGCTGCATCAGAGCATCACCTGGGCGTCAGCACCCTAAGAACAGTGGAGGTTGATTCCTCAAATTCGCAGCTCCCAAGAGCCATCCAAAGTTCAGATATGAGCATTAAGGAGCTTATCCACGAATTTATCCATGCCCTTATTCAAGAGCATTTTACAGGCTTGACTTTGAAAAGCCTCAGCTCGAGTTGGTGCCTCCAGAAGTTCAAAACTGAAGCTGTAGCCTCATTTTGGACCTCTCTGCTACAGCAAAGAAAAGCAAATATGTAAATTCCCAGTGAATTCAAGTGCTCCATTAGGAGCTCAATTATATTCTGAAATGATGTCTTAATTGGTTTGCTCATAGATGAGCTGTACTGCTAACCAAAAATCTACTGCCATAATCAGCACTAAATTTCAGATATTGCCACACATTAAATTAACAGCAGATAATGAGTGGGAAAATTAGCTCTACTTCCATAACAGAAAAAAAATGGTCCCATATTACCTACAGTGTTATACTGAGTTAGTTTCAAAATAGGAAAAAATGATACATAAACAAAACTCTCCTGAATATCCTCACATTTATTTGGCTCAGAAGACCACACATTGATGATAAATAACACATGCAGAGAAAATAAATGGCACAGGACACATCAGATTTGTGCTTTCAGTATTTAATTTAAAGAAGTCACATTTTTAAATTCTATAGAAACCTTCAAGAGATTGACCACTGTTCTACCCTTTTTTCACCTAGTTTTTGTCTTTTTGGGCATAAGGCCCACCCTCAATTACTCTTCATGTTTTAAGGTAGTGCTGGGTCTCATCAGTACCACAAAAATATTGTAACTGATCTGCAGGTGAGAAAACTCACGAGAAAAGAAAAAGAAAGAAAAACATCAAACGCAGGAAAAAGGAGAAGCTAAGGAAGGACTCATATTCTTGTGACTGAAAGGAGGAGAAGAAACTGAGCTCTTTCCATGGAGATAATTTTTCACTTTAGAATAAATAAACATTAAAAAAGAGGTTAAAAGTTGGCAGAGTGGTCAGATTCCCAAACTTCAGCCGCGGTTCAATTTTGGAGGTCAAAACCCAACTTATTACTGCTAGACAAATGCATAATGTGGATTATTTGAGTTACCTTTGCTGTCTGAAGGAAACAGATTTCAGAGATCTTGTCTGTAAATGAGATAATCTTCAACAGTGCTGCCTCCAGCGACCACCATCGTCAACAAGGATCTGCAGAACAACAGCAGAGCAGAAAATCAGCCAGGAGAGCTAAATACTGATTTATTTATTTATTAAAAAGGCACAATTTCATGCAACACATGAATTTGGGAGCTGCTGTTAAAAATAAACAATCAAGCATCAGAGCCATATATGGGAAGGGATTTATCTGCTTGAGGAATATGATAATTACCCTGCATTAATATATATAAAAATACACCTGACTTGGGGAATTCACTGTTAGACCAAAATAACAACAGCAAGGATCCCATGAGTTAAAATTTAAATTAAATAAAATTACCAATTAGTATTGAAATGTGACATATTATAAGCACTAATAAATTATGAAAAGTTAAATCACCTCCCTAGACTGAAATTAAAGGTAACTTTAAGACAAGGTCACTATAAATGCCAGTTATGCTTTTAAAAAATAAAATTATTCAACAATAAAACCACACAGCATCATTTGTTTGTGCTGCTTTCATATCTCAGCCCTGTAACTACAGAAAGATGAATATAAAAAATTAAATCACTACAAAATTCATCAGGTCCAAAAGTTTTTGTCTTGTAAACAATTTTTCTTTTTTACTCAGTCAATTCCACTTGGTTTAGACTTTCTCAGACCATGGAGGAATCCAACTCTGAGCAAAGGAAAACGCCCCTGACTTCCATCACCTGAGAAAAAACACCTTTCAAACCAACTTCTCCCAGAAACCAGCAAGTTATGGAATATCTACATGGATACTCTGCTCTTCGTTGAGCTTCCAAAAATGTAAAATCCTCGAAGAGGACATAATTCACATCAGTCTCTGAAATGAAGTTGCCCACGATTATGTTCCCTCTCTTTCTCATGCACATCTGAGAAAATAACTGGCTGTCCCTGCACCTCCACGCCTGCCCAGCTGGGAAGTGATGGATCAGTGTGGGGAAAACTTTGCAGACACAAAATGAGCCAGTAAAGTCCTAAGAAGCTGCTGTGCAGGCACTGGGAGCGACGCTGCCCCGGCAGATTGATGGTGAATTTCCAGATATGGTTCAAGGTGGGGTTGAGGGGCAGGAGAGGAACACAAAAAGGTGGCTTTTGTAATTGAAGGCTCAAGGAATACCCGGAAGTCACAGAAGTTTCTGTGAAACAAGAGGTGAGAAGGATCTGGTGATGAGCTCAACATCACTGAATAACCCAATCCAAGACACCAAATGTTGGTGCACTGAGGTCTAAGGAACGCCTGGAGGTGGCACTCAGGGCTCTGGGCTGGTGACAAGGTGGGCATCGGGCACAGCTGGGACTCCATGGGCTGGGAGGGCTTTTCCAGCCCCAATAGCCCTAAACCCAAACCCATCACCTTTAAATCCACGCCCTGTGCAGCCAAAACCTACAACCCCTTGGAATCAGTAGTTAAGGTTGGAAAAAGCCTTGAGGATCATCGAGTTCAACCAGCACCACTTTTTGACAGCTCTGTTGGCTTTGGTGTCCTTTATTTGGTCTCTAAGCCAACCCAGTGAAGTCCAAGGAATCAACTGGTACAGAAGCCAAGGCAGGATCCAACAACAAATTTCTTTAAGGAGTTCAGCACAGAATTTGGATCAGTGGCTCCAAAGGAGGAAGCTCACCTGCTGAAAACTGGAAAATGGACTGAGAATTGGAGTGAAAAATGGCATTTTAAAGGGAAAACATATAATGTGGAGCAGCTCTGGGATGAGAATGCAATATTTCATTGTGCCACTCTAAACAGCTCTTGTTTGGAGTCTCCAGAGTGGTTCAGTGTCTGGGACTTGTCTTCACTAAAAATGACTTTGTTCACATAATTTGGTGTTTAGGTTTTCTATCAACTGTGCTTCAGACTTCCCATTCAGTTCTTAATCTCCCCAGATTTCTTTCAGTGCCATGAAAAGATCTGTATTTTATTTTTTTGCCTGACAAGTAAATCATTCTCACGTTGCCTTTTGTGTTAATAGATGATATTTTCTATTTTCTTTGTGAACTGCACAACCACAATCCAGATACTTCAACTCTGTTCCCACTGCAGATGTTATTTCTGATCGGATTTAATCATCACTCTCAACCAGAACAACTGCAATAATTGTAAGGGTATCATTAATTTTGTTCTCAAAACCTCTAAGCCTTCTCCAAGGGCTTGGAGCATCAGAGCACTGGGAAGAAATTTCTTCTGGGTTTAACCACATCTTTCAAGGGAATCTGCTGAATTTCTTGGGACCTGTTAATTTTGCTGAATGGCACCCAAGTGCTTAATTTTTTCTTCATCTGATTTTATGATCATCACCCTAAGACCAGGAGGAGACACTCTGATCTCACCTTCAATTAATGGGAATTTATTGATGAGATTAAACGTTTTCTGTTTAAATGCACATGATGTTATTTGCAGTGTGGATTCCTGAAAGGCATTTGATACAGACACCAATAAAGACACAGTTCCACAGAATTCCAGGATGCTTTGGGATAGAAGGAACCTTAAAGCCCATCCAGTTCCAGCCCTTGCCATGGGCAGGGACACCTCCTACTATCCCAGGTTGCTCCAACTCCCATCCAGCAGATCCCTATGGATCCTGAACACCCTTTCCTAGTCACCACAGCCCAGGAGCCTGCAATTCCTTTGTGCTGCTCTTCAGGTGCTCCCCATTCTTCTTTTTAAATTTTTCTGGTTTTCTTATATTCTCCAGCACCTTATTTTGAATGTTGTTCCTCTAAATATCCCAGAGTATGAAGAGTTGGTTCTACAGGATTCTGCATCCTAGTCTGGTGCCAACCCACCAAACATATGTCTCTGCTCAAAAGGAAGAATCTGTTTTGATTTCTCTTTTTTTAAAAAAAATTTCTTCCTGGACTGGGGACAAAACATTTCTTTAGCTACAACTCAACATTTAGTATCTTCTGAGATATGAATCTTCCTATAAATTTTTCTTAATTTATTCCCATGTAGCAACTTTGAAGAAGCTGAACTGCGTGAACACACGACAATAATTATTAAATGTTTGAAAATTCATTACTCAATCAAAAGTAATTTAGAAATTCTTGGCTGTGAGGGTGGGGAGACCCTGGAGTGGATTTCCCAGAGAAGCTGTGGCTGCCCCTGGATGCCTGGCAGTATCCAAGGCCAGGTTTGACATTGGGGCTTGGAGCAAGCTGGGATAATGGAAGGTGTCCCTGCCCATGGCAGGGGTGGCACTGGATGGGCTTTAAAGTCCTTTCCAACCCAACCCATTCCAGGATTCCATGATGATTCTTCAATCTCATGGGTGACAAATATGCCTGAGCTTCCTAGAGATGTTTAGGAATGAAAAGAAACCTGTCAGCTCAGACAGGTGCAAAATCTCACATCATTTTCTGTTAGCTAAGGGAATATTTGGGATGCACCACACAGAAACACTCCAAAGCCTCTGCAATCTCCATCAGCCGTTGCCTCTGGGAGGTGTTTTTCTTGTTTGTGAGAAAAAAATCCTTGCAGTCACATGAAAATTATTCCACAGCAAGATAAATGCACGCAGGAAACAGCAGAAATTTTCGATGCATAACACAGTCTCTGCACACAGAGTTAGGGAAGTATCTCCTAATTCTTTTTTTGTTTTTTTGTAAAGGACCAGCAGATTGGAAAAACACTGAAGGGATCTTTCTTTGTATTTTCACACCTGAGGGGTGCAGTGCAGGAGGAGGACAGGACCAGGAATATGCAAGAATGAGCAGGGCTAGATTCTCCTCTGAGCTCAGAACCCCCACCATGATCCAGCTGAGTTCCACAGGCTACCACTGGAAAAGAATGAAGAAAACACATTCGTGTTTTCCCTTTTTTATTCCACAATAATGCTGAAAAGGCTGCCTCAATCTTTCTTTTAAATTAATAGTTTGAAGTGAGAAATAAATAAAGCAGGTCAGCTTGTTTTTGTCAGAGATGAGCGAGCAAGGACTAATGAGATCACATGACAGATGAGTCTTCTCCAAGATTGTCCTAAGGAAGAATTCCATCCTGCTTTTAACTGTTATTTACCATTTTATTGACACCAATAGAACAGAATTTTCTAATTACCATTAGAAAACAAGAAGATACTGTAACTAAAAGTAGGAAAGCCTCACTAATTGTACTAATTTAATGTCTGGTATTCTGGGGAAGGGCAGTTTTGGGGATGCTGTGGTGTGGGGCACTGCTTCTGCACCAGATATTTGTCTCTATTTATTCATATTTAAGTCTAACCCCCACATTATATATAAGCAGTATATGTACATAAATATACAGAATAAACAAATGTGTTTTCTCTATGTATATAGACAACAGATACTTCATCTTTTACTACAGGCAAAATCCCACTGCTATCAAAATTTCTGAGAACCAAAATATTTCTGGAAGAAATAAATCCCCCAGCCCTCAATGAGACACAAACTACATCAGAAAGAAATCCCATTTATCTTCCAAACACGAATATCTCCATTTTCTTCCTTTCTGGATTACTTCTAAATACTTTTTTAGCAGCTAATCTCTCTTTAAAGCTGAACAGTGTAACAGAGCACAGAAGAGGCCACAGGGTAGGAGAGCTGGGAAGGTTCACCTGGAGAAGGGAAGGACACAGGGAGAGCTCAAAGCCCCTTGCAGGGCCTAAAGGGGCTCCAGGAGAGCTGCAGAGGGACTGGGGACAAGGGACGGAGGGACAGGACACAGGGAATGGCTTCCCAGTGCCAGAGGGCAGGGATGGATGGGAGATTGGGAAGAAATCCCATGGACTGAGTTAACTTCCATGAGTCTTCCTTTCTGAGTAGCCCAGAAAACAAGGGACGGGGAGAATCCCTCATTCATGGAAATTGAACAGGGGAAAGTGAGCTCAATGCCACGCTAAGAAAATTATCATCCACAGCAAACTAGGTCACAGGAGTGAGTGGTTTACTAAATATAAACTTTCTTTGTAGTCAGGCAACCACTGTCAGAGTAATGAGATTTACTCATATTTCACCCAAGTGCTCTCTGAATTCAGACTCATTAAAATAACCACTGAGAGACCACTCACACGTCCCTCACCTCAGGTGACGCAGCAGCAAATTCAAACTGTCTCTAAAAAAAGAGAACTTTTGCAATTTCTAGGTATAAAAGAGACCCCTTTGCATCTACACTGCCATTCACCCAAACATCTCCTGTATCCAAAAATACACTCCCGAGCGTAATTCACTTCCCAAGTCACGTGGAGGTGACAGAGCCTTACTCTACTCCCAGAAAACCGTGGTGGCACAGTGAGTTTTAGTGACCTCCTCAAATCCCTGCTATGGTGGTGACACAGTTGGAAGGGAAACACAAAATTCCTGTCAGCTGTCACCCAGTGCTTCCAACCCTGCAAGGAGCCTGGGTTCTCCCGAAAAATGTGCAAACCAGGAAAAATGAATGCAAGGGTGAGAACGCTCCCTGTTGTTTATTTTCTTGTGTTGGAGAAAGAAAAGAGAATAATATTTTTCTAGCCATGCAAGTATCACTGTGTTTATAACAGGATGTTCCTCCTCTGCTGTTTGGATGGTTCCAAAAATATTCCCCTTTGGTTTGTGGCAGTGGCTGTCACCCTGACAGCGTTTGCTGCCTCCAGGGCAGGCTGTGTCTGTAACAAATCTGCACAGGCAACTGATGCCACACTCCCATTTTTTCTAAACTTGGAGCTAAAAACTGAAGGGGCTGAATTAGACAACTGTGGAATCAAAGCTTTAATTTCCAAATGGTTATTTCCTAGTGGTGCTCGCGTTCAAAACCTGCAAAGAGGGTGCAAGTTGGGCTGAAAGTTCTATTTTTGGTGGGTTTTGAGACAACTGCACGCTGACATTTACTATTATAAAATAATTAATGCTCCTCTGCTTTCAAACACTGGGTACCAGAAATGATGCCACTGAATCAAAACCTGAAAAGAGGACACTTCACTGCAGATAAAACACTGACATCTCTTCAGAGAATTCCTTTTAAAAAGGGAAAAAAATGGCACAGTGTTGAGCCTCAGTTGTTTGAAGAAATATTTTTCTCCTCCAAAATGAAATTAGAAACATTCAGAAGCCCAAAATGTAGTATATTTATGAATGTATCAATGTGTAGTTACACAGCCAAAGGAAAAAATGCATCTCTTCAGATACATCTCTTGGTTTATTTTCTGGCTTCTTCCAAGGACAGAAAAGGCAATCAAACACAACAGAAGAATTGTATTAATTGGCTGATCTTATGACAGTTTCCATTCAGCAGTATTTTCCTGTTCTTTTCATTGATTACAATTATTCAGCACAAAATGCAGAGGTTTACACCATGTTTCAAGCAGTTTCTGCCTCTTTTTGGGCACTGCCATGGCTGGGACTGCCCTGGGTCTGCACTAGTCCCTCCTCTCTTGGATATTTTAATTTATTTAACTGCTATCAATGTTTAAACAATAAATCTTGGTATCATTGGAAGGATTTCCATGAAATCACAAATATCTTATTTATTTTTAAGGAAAGAAAACCTGAAAGTAAGTCTGGAAAAGAATTTCTCTGAAATCTGAGAGTAATAATTAACAGGTTTCAGGGGTCCTTTCTGCATTTTAATTTCAATATTTGACTAAGAACTGTGTCTAATTTCCCAGACCAAGAAGTGGTTTTTTGGTCTGTATTTTAACACCTGCAGTTTTACAAAGGATTTCTCTTTTGATGGAACTCCTGGAAACAAATTAATTCATAAGTGCCTCCAAATCCCACAAGATTTAACGGAGGAATACTTCCTTATATAGCAGTGCATGTTCACCATCAAACTGAAATCTAGTAAAAGATTTTATGTAAAATTAAAATGTTTTTAATCCTTCTATCCCACTTCTCCAGGCCTACATTCACATATACCTATTATTCCCCCTGCTTTCCCTTCATCCTCATTCCATAAAGAACATCCACTGAATATTTAGGCTCTAAGTATGCGTCACATTTAATATTTTTTCCGTCTCCATTAACGTAAGATTTATAGCACTGCCATAATTACAATGCTTTTAAAACAAGCCCGTACACAAATATCAAATTCTGATTGATTGGAATCAGGAACAAAGAATATAATCTTCCAAAACTTCATTCCTTCCTTTGGCCAAACTTAGATCAGCTGCTCTTTAGCTGATGATTTAGGTGCATCCACAAATGACATCAGGAGCACTTTACTTATGCCAATCTAATTTAATAAAAAATACCTTGGGAGATGATTGTGTTACTAACAGAAAGGAATTTATCTCCCTTTTCAGCTGCGTGTGCAGCTCATACAGATCAGCCCCTGCAAATCACTCCTGGAAACTTCAGAATACTCCTTAAATGTAATAATGGACTTTTTCTTAATAGCAAATTTATTTGAAGCTGTGCCCATATTCCTTCCTTGTGAAATAGAAGATAAAATCCCATTTCCTCACAGCTCACTACGCTGCCTGCTGGAAAAGCAGAGGGTTTAGGCACATTAAAGAAAAAGTTTTAATAGGTTTTTGCCCCTCTTTATTTTTTTATTAAATAAGGAAAAACATAATTCTGGGTGGACTTCATAATTTTTTTTCCCAGCTACCTGTGCTTTCCAAAGCTCAGGAAGCCACAAGGATTCCCACGGGCACACATCCCTGTTTAAGGCACGTTCAGTCAAGAGCTCTGCCTTTGCTCTGCCATTCCTTCTGATATTCCTGCCCTTATCAGTTTTGTCTCCATCATTACTCCTTCCATCTTATCTTTATTAAAAAGAAAACCTTCCAGGGGAACTGCCTCCTCCTGGGGGGCTCGGAGAGGCACCACTATCACCCGAGACATCTCCACAACAGCCACGTGGACAATTAAGGCAGCAGCAGATAAAAGCAGAATTCCCTTCCTGCCTGGCTGAAATGAGGTTTGGAAATGTTCTGTTAAGAAAACGACCTTGTTAATTTTTCCAGACATTTCCTGGGAGAGCCACAATCGGCACATCCCCATTTCTGTCACCAGGAGGAACCACCCGGGGCTGTGTTGGCTTCACTCCCTCAGTATCCCGATGGATCAAGGGTGCAGTTTGCCTCTTCCCAGCCTAACTGTGGAAAAGCTGCTTGGAATAATGCTGGGTTATGGATAAGACTGGCTGCTCTCCAAGAAAAGGAAATCTGGAGTGTCTGCGTTGCCATAAAACCTCTTGGGGCAGCAAAAAACCCAACTTCTTGAACCCAAAGATAAAATTGTGGTTTATATTTAAAAGTTTCTTAGAAGTTCTTCATGGTTTAAAAGATCCTTTAGTTTCTAATGGTTGTTTGGGATAGGTAGAAGACTGGAAATACACATGTGGGAAAAAGAAAAATGCAAAGGTTCAAGTCAAACAGCTCCCCCCCAAAAACTGAACCCATTGGAGGAGATTTTGTAGAACCCATCTAAATCACCCCTCCCAATAAAAACACACAAAAATCTGTTTTATCTGCTCCATTTCTTTAGCCCACAGAGACACCACCACAAAAAGGGGAGAAAACCTTCATGTGGAGAGGGAATGAATGGGCAAGAGGAAGTGGGCAGAAATCCCTCCAGCCAGTTTGGCTGCTGGAGAAAAAGGCAAATTCTCCTTTTCAGGGAGGTGTTGCCAGTTTCAACCACCAAAGCAATTTTGATCTGCCAGAATTTTATACCACTGGAGATAATACTAAAAGTTTTCAAGGAAAGACATTAAAAGCTTAGCCAAGGAGTAGCCATGCCAAAATAATGATGTTGTTCAAAACTGTCATCTGACACATTTAAAAGTTTAAATTTGGGTGGTTTCTTTGCCACTCACACTCTTTTTACTCTTATACAGAAAGATTTTAATCTCAAATTATATAGTCCACATCACTGCTGGAATTGTCATCTAGGTCCTTCTCACAGTAAATAAAGCAACAGCATTTACAGGCATTAAAAACAAAAAAAGCAAAACACTCGTATAAAAGCTTAATTTCTTCCCATCTTCCTCTCTTCATCTCAGCCCACTTCAGCCCAGTTTTTACTCTCATGTTTTTCAACTTATCTAAAACTGAATCCTGAACTACCTTGGTCTCTCCATTCCTACTAAGTCCCACTGAAGTCAGTGAAAGAAATTCTTTACTACAAAAAAAAATTCTTCACTATAAACAGAATTCTTTACTATGGAGAATTAGTAGAATTCTTTACTATGAAAAAGAAATCCTTCCCTGGGAGGGAGGGCAGACCCTGGCACAGGGGTGCCCAGAGCAGCTGTGGCTGCCCCTGGATCCCTGGCAGTGCCCAAGGCCAGGCTGGACATTGGGGCTTGGAGCAACCTGGGATGGTGGAAGGTGTCCCAGCCCATGGCAGGGGTGGCACTGGATGGGCTTTAAGATCCCTTCCAACCCAAGCCATTCCAGGACTCCACGGAGCACAGAGCTGCTCCAGATGTACAACATGAGGACGCTGCACTCTGAGATGCTGCCGGCAAAGCCGGCGCCTCCGGGTCAGCGAAGCTTCGTGGCACCATCACAGCAGTCCCAGGGATGCTGAGGTCCACAGCCATGCCTCAAAAATTTAATGCATTCTTTTGTATACCCAGATGAGATTCTTTTACATGGAGTGGTTAAGCCGAAGGAAAGAAACAGGAAAAAAATGAAAAAGCAAACAAAACCAAACCAAACCACCAAAAACCAAAACAAAACCCCCCAAAAAACCAAAACAAAAAAACCAAAAAAAAACCCCAAAAAAATAAAACAAAACCAAACCCAAACAAAAATAAACAAACAAAGAAAGGAAAAAGAAAATTAAAAAAAAAAAAAAAAAGAAGAGCCTTTGTCCCAAAGCAGTTTTTCCCTTGCTTTCTTTGGAAGAATCATCGAAAAAGCCACGAGTCTTGCTGAATGCTCTTCCATGACATTTAATCTTCTCTTTCTCCATTTCACCTTTTATTTCCAGCTCGAATTCCCTACTCCAGCCCGAGCATTTCCCTGTTATCTTCCCTTGTTTACAATTCCAGCTCCACGGACGCTGTTAAACCTTGTCCTGCACATTCCCTTCTCTTCCTCTTTCCATGCCATTATTCCTTAAGAGACCAGACAAAGGCACATTCAGGTGTCTTGAATAAATAAGGCAAAGCAGCATTTGAGCCCTGAAGTAGGAGTACTAAATCATGGGGCTGGAATCCCTTGGAGTGAGTGTCCATGCAGACATGGCCGTAAGTCATAAACCAGTTACGTCCCCTCCAGCGCACTGCACCGAGGTCCTCAAACGGGGTATTTGTCATCTATGAGCCTCTGGGACTGAAATTGTAAAAAAAACCAGGTATTTCCTCAAATGTCTGATTTTGGTAACCTGTGTACGGCAAATAATGCAAGCAGGAATAAACATGAAATAATCAAATATGAAAATACACACTGGATGGCATCAGGACAAAAACCCCACCCTAAAATCCTCTGCACAGAAAGTCTAAAATCTTTTTCCTGTGCTAAGTTAATACGGAATGATATGGTTTTATAAGAAATCAACACAGATAGATGTTTATGTGTTTGCAGATAATCCTGGCCACTCACAACCAGTGTGATGGCAAGAAATCCAATGGTTACATGAAGAAAAAAATAATAAGCATGGAGTAAATGTAACTTTAGGATGGATCAGAAACTGACCCCAGATTTCTGCATTTTCACACTCAACTCCTGTTCCTGCCCTGCACCTCGCCCCTCCCCAGCACTCACACAACCAGGAGCTGAGCCTTACATCTGATTTCTTGTTGTACTAACTATAATCTGAATTAACTTTTGATAAGACACCATGGCCAAAACGCAGGACAGAGGTGGGGGCCTGTAAATCCTGGAGTGGTCACAGGCCAGAGTGACCCCACTGTGCTGACCTAGCAGAGGACACCTGCCCTCCAACCTCCTGACTCCTTCATTCCATAGAAAATCTACACTTCCTATGGGTTGGGATCACAGAATGCACCAGCTGGAAAGGAACTCTGGAGGGCTCCAATCCAACCTCTTGCTCCAGGGAGCTCCAACTTGATCAGGGTGTTCAGGCCATTATCAAGCAAGTCTCACATTCCTACAAAACACAGATTTTACAACTTCTCCAGTGCCCTGGTGATTTAATTTTTCTTGTACCTAACTGGAATCTCCTTTTTCCCAAGCTGTGTCCATTGCCTCTCCCTGTGCCCCTCCAGGACGAGTCTGTCTCTGCCTTTTCCATACCCTCCAGGAAGAAGTGCCCTTTGGTGATTCCCCCTCCCTGGATGACAACCAGTTCTGTGCTCTGAGTATCACTAAACCCACATCTCTATTTCACATTCATCTTTCCCATAGAAAATGGGCCCCATTTACCATGGAAATGAAACATAAACATGCAGAAAGACTGTCCACGAGGTGAACAGGGAAAGTTTAATAAATCTCCTTAAATCCAATCAACAGCTCCATTTAGACATTTCAACTGCTCCTTCCACTACTCACAGCAACTCCACCTTAGCATACAAACAATTTTCAGTCAAAGTGCCAGCTCAGCAGGGAAAGATTTAAATCTGGATTTTCTTGTCCCATAACTTTTCATTTCTTGGTTGTCAAGGCCTGAGATATTCTGAATTCTGTGTACTGTAGGAGCAAGAGATACTGCCAACAAATCTTAATACCTCAGCAAGATTTTCTTCTTTCTTTTGAAACATAAGGAAATATTTTTCAAAGCAAGTTGGGTCCTCTTAGGCAGCTGAGGTCACAGTGTCAGTTTGTTGTTGAGTCACTGCTTTCTGCTGGGAAAAGGCACAGAGTCCATGGATTCCTTAGGAATTCTACCACCTACTGTAAACAATGCTAAAATTTAATCATCATAATCTTTGGTTTTAATGCAGTTAGAAGGTAAAGTTGCTTCCTGGGTTAACTTCATGCTGCCTGGACAATTCCCCTTTTCTGCAACACACTCATTTATTTTTAAAAGCTGTGATAAGATGGATAGCTCTCAGAGTATTTTCTACAGTTTAACAAGTTTCTAATATAAGATTCTATCACAGAGCTTCACTGAATTACTCCACAAGAATGGCACTGTTCTTTGCTGAATGGGAATTCCCCATGGAAAACAGCAGAGTCTAAAATAGCTCCAAGATGGAAATCTCTCCTCTGTCTCCCTGGGTGCTCTCACCTGCCTCCTTCCACATCCCCAGCATGCGCTGAACCCGCTCCAGGCTCCCTGAATCCCTCTCCCTGGCTTCTTTCCCAACCTTTTCCATCAGGTATTTCCTCAGTGTCTCAAGGAGAGTGACTTGCCCAGCGTGGGTTGTGGATTCCCAGTCCCTGGAAGTGGTCAAGGCCAGGTTGGACGGGGCTCAGAGCAACCTGGGATAGTGGAAGGTGCCTGACACAAAGCCCAACAACCTGAGACACATTTTTATCTTAAAAATGAGAAGCCTCATTAATTTATTTTTATTACTTTTCTCCTCCTCACCTCCCTCTTCAAGCTTTGCTCTGCAGCCCCAAATCGATCTCTTCCCTCTGACCAGAGATGGGGCTCCTGAAATTTCTTCATCCCCCAAATTAAATCACATTCATCTTCCCCTCTGTATTCCCTCCATTGACACAAATTCTCCTCATCATGCCTTATTTTCTTATTTTATGCCAATAAGAATCTTGTAAACTAATAATACAACTCCCTCACATGAGGAACCTCCTGATCTCCTGCACTTCCAGTTCTCCTGTCCAAACTGATTTGATCTTCTGGCTTTCATCTTCTCTCGCTGAACCAGCTGTGCCACAGGTGGGAAAGCTGAAATGTGCTCCATCCCTACTCCTGCACAGACATTTTTTATTTCCTTCCATGGAATTGTGGGCAAGCTTGGATCAAACAGGCACCGGGTTCTCACTAAAACTACAGACAAGTAGGTGAGGGACAAACAGGACATGGTTTTAAAAGGTAAATTTTGCAATTATTTAAGTGTAAAGTATAAAAAATGTTCAACTCAAGTAAAATATTTCTGTGATAAAACCATTCTTGTGCAAAGCTTCACTCAAAGTAAGATTTGAGACCTCCCTCAAATCACAATCTTTAAAACCTCTGCGTAATTTAACTACTAAATTTTAAATTTTGGACTATTTCCTCAGTCAAACTCCAAAAGCCTTTGAGGAAGAGAAAAAACCCCAAAACACAACAGAGAAAAGTCAACACAAAGTTTAGATCCCACAGGGACTGTTTTAAACTACATTTTTCTAAGATCCCTCTTTTTGGGGACTTCTTTGGTTAAGAAGTCACAAACTCACAAACTGCTGCTGCATTTGGGAAAAGAAACTCCATTTTCATGCGTTTCAAATCAATGTGAACAGTAAACGCTAAGGTACGGTCTGGTATACAGATAAATCAGAGTCCACAAAATACAAAGATGACAAGGAAATTATTTGTTACAACTTTTAGGGCAATTATGTGGTCTGATAATTGCATTATTTACTATTTTGAGTGGTGATGTATCTTAGAGTTGTTTAAAATACGTGAATATGCAGATTGTAAATAAGAAAGCAAATTAATGACATATTTATTGGTATTACCTGGCATATCAAAGAATAGGTAAAAAATAAGTGTTGAAAAACTTGCAAAGTTTATTCAATGTCAAGGCTTTGGGCACAAGCTGAGTGCAGAACATCGAATAAGTGAGGAAAAAAGTTACAAAGAGGCAACAAAAAAGATTATCTAGCAGTGATACTGAGTTGAGAGTAGAAACAAAAATGAGTTACAAGTCTAGACAAAGTAACTATGTAGAGTATTTATAAAAGGTTCAGAGACTAAAGGCTTCTCCGGTAGGCATCAGGTTTCCTAAAAACGGGCTTTTAATGAGAAGTAACTGTAGCAAAGTGACCAAAGCACTTCCAAAAAAGGCTGCAAGAACAGGCGTGGCAGGAAAGGAAACTCCAGAAAAAAGGCGAACATTCCCTAAACCCAGAGCATGGAGCAGTCGTTCATCAGCTGCTAAAAAGCTGCTGAAAATTCTGAGTTGTTCTTCAGAACAACCAAGGAAATTTCAAACCATGAGCTCCAGGGACAAACCCCCATGGAAAACAACCACACGTGAAGGAGCGGGAGTTTCTTTAAGGAGAACTTCAAGAGATGACAAAGTGCAACTTCCGCTGCCTTTCCACTGCCATTCCCAAGGAGTCACATCCTTGAACTCATACTCCATGGAAATTACAGCAGGAGACACCCAAAATGATGCAGCAGAGCCCCAAGAACAGCACATGGGATGGGATAAATTTGACATGCTGGAGGATCCTTCCACTGGGAACCCTCCAGTGGCACAAACGCATCCAGGCGGCTGCGATCCCACCCGGAGCTACGGATTCCGCAGTTGGGATCGCACGGAGACATCAGGGGGAGCAGAGCAAGGCTTTCAGGGAAGTTAAATAAATTATAGCTCCAATGAGGCTGAGGCAGCTGGAGCTTCACAACATCCGACTTGGCACAGAGGGAAAACCGATCCGGGAACGGCACCTCCAGCAAGGACGCTGGAGAATCTCATCCATCAACAGTTCCCAGTGTTCAGCATCACAGTTCAGCCTTTTCCTGCACAAAATTATCTGAGAATTACTGAACTAGTGAGCTCAAGAGTCTGCAGTTGTTTAGAAAAGGATGAAGATTTTCACCAAAAAAAAAAAAAAAAAAGACTACTAATAGAAATAATTCTATTATATTAATAATAATTATAGAATTATTTCGGTAATTATTATTATTAGTCAGCTATTCCTTATTTGTGGAGTGTTTATAAGGAGTTGTGAAGGATCTCCTACCAGGAATCCCACATGGCATCATTTACTCATGGAGGGAAAGACAAAGGGCGAGAGAAGGCCAATCTATAGCCAGCCCAGATGGACTTGATTTAAATTGTACTTCATTTAAATGCAACCTCTCACACCTGCAGACATCAGAATATACTCATTTACATCAGCATATTTATAACCCAACACCAAAAATAAGGTAATATAGGGAATTACCTTGTGTCTAAAGCTTATTAAATTACAGAATTCAAAAATTAATCCAAAAATACTTTCATTGTACAAGAATTCTTGACTTTAGTCAATGAAAAATTTAATGAATTAACACATGGATTTCTTCTACGTATTTGGAATCTGACAAGCAATTTGTGATTGGCAAAACAGTGTTTCCATTCTGCAGGAACTGTTTTCAAAAGCTACTGAGAAACTGTGTAAGTTTTCAGGATGCTACCCTGGACATTCTCTGTTCTGCACCATCTTCAATTCCACAAACACAATATTCAGTTTAACTTTCAAATACAAATGTCTGGTATACAAAAGTTGGCAGTGAAAGGTTGGTTTTGTTTATTTGCTTTGTGTGTTTATATAATTTTTTTAAAGCATGGACAAAGTCACCAGACTTTGTCATTTAGATACCCAATATCCTTTCACAAAATCCCAGACTCATTCAGCTTGGAAAAGACCTTTAAGATCGAGTCCAACCATTCCCAGCACTGCTAATGTCCCCAAGCGCCACATCCACACGGTTTTTAAATCCAGGGATGGGGACTCCTGGACAGCCCTTCCCATGAAGGAATTTTCCTCAAAATCCAACCTAAACCTCCTCTGCTACAACTTGAGGCCATTATTCCCTCTTGTCCCGTCACTTGTTCCTTGGGAGCAGAGACCAACATCCACCTTTTATGAGATTGCTCCAACACTCTTGAACGTTGCCACTTTTCAAATGTCATCCTATGCGAGGAACTACAGGCACATTGACTATAGACACCAAACACTGATTCACATCTGTAAAAATGGCAATGTTTATGCAGATGCATCATGTAGCATTTATTTTGATATTAAACCACAACTAAAATCATTCAACTCTATGAACCAGAGCAGCCTTCCTCAAATCTCAATTTTTTTATTTTATCTAGAAATGGATGAAGCTAAAATTATCCCATCACAATACTATGGGTCAAAACTCAACCACTGCCCAAGATTCCTCCCAAATTAATATGGTTTTATAGGAGGCGATGGAAGGACAGGAGGGGTTCTGCCTTGGAGATGGCTGGATGCAACCCTTGGATTTTAATCACAGATTTTTCTTCTATCATTGAGTGTTTTAATTACTTTTAGCAGACAGTTAAGCAGCAGAACTGAGGTGATATCTGTAGGCTAAATCTCTCTTGGCCTGCTGAGTGCTGACTGGGCTATCTGCCCTGAGCTGGGATGGATCCTCATTCTGTGAAGGTGTATCCCAACAGGTTGGATTAAATCATCAAGGAGTCCTGGAAAACGCCCTCTTTTAATGTGCCCAAGCATGCTGGGGAGAAACTGGAGGAGAAATTCAAGATAAAAAGGGCCAGTGACTGCTCATCATTTTTCGCACGTTATTTTCGCTGCTGTCTCTGCAGTTGACACAATGTGGGATGTAACAGCACCTTCCCAACAAGGATCCTGGACTTCCTGTTGGACAACAAGGAGGTAAAAACCCAACACCCATCACACAACCTGTGTTCTGCAACTGTCGACCCCATCATATAAATGGGTGGGGTCTCTACATTTACCACGGGCAAAAACGACGATGAAAAACAATCTGAATGTCACTGGGTTGTGTTTTGTTCCTCTCTCCCTTTAATTGTTGTTTTATTTCATCCTATTGGCTGAGGATTTAAAAAAAGAGAAAAAACTTGAAAGACATTTTCTGGTTTCAGACTTGAGGTCCATCTCAGACACCTGCAGCAGATGCCTTTAATTGATATTCCATGGTATTGGTCCCACAATTGCTGCCTCCATGAAGACCTGATGGGGTTTTTTAGGGAATGTTGACTTAAATATCTATCCCATAATTAGAGGGGGAAGAAAAAAAAAAGCTTTCTAAATTCTGAGGGCTGTTCCAGCTCTACTCAATCTAAACAGGATCCCATTTCAATTTCCCATACTAAATTCCCACATTTCTTTAAGAGCTGCCCAATTAAAGCTGCATAGGAAGATAAGTGGCCTCAAAATGGAAAGGAAAAAAAGCCATTTTTAATGATGCTTTATCATCAGTGATAAATAGAACTACAAAAATAACTGGCCTACACACTTATTCGAGTAACATTTTCTACCACATATTTTTACCTGCAATAGTTTGGTTTCTTAAATGAGAAAAAAAATGGGTTTTTTTTCTCAATTCAACTTGCTGAATATAAATAAATAGAAGTTCAGGATATTCTCACTTTTTTCTTTCTTGAAATCCACCACTACTCCCTAAAATTATAATACACAATGAGAACGAGCCATCTTGGCCAAAGTCCTGAATGCTGCATTAGAGAAGTTAGGGCGCTGGAAAATCTTGAATATGGCATTAAAATCCTTAAATACGGCATTAAAATTCCTAAATATGGCAGTAAAATTCTTCAAGATAGCATTAAAGGAAGTTTAAATGAGCATTTCTCTGCGTATTCTTTAACACGGGGCTATCTGGGCAGGTCAGTCACTTTTAAGGCTTAACCATGTTTTCCCTAACGCTGCTTCACATAGAATTCAGTGAAAGCTCCATTCTGCATTTAATCCCTGAGCTGCCATCAGCTGCCGGCCCAGCAGCACCCCCACATCCCTATAAACCATATGGCCCCGTGCAAGGCGGGCGGCCCCGACAGGAGCACGCGGCCCTTTCTGCACACATCTGTTGCTGCGGCACCAAAAGGCTCCTGAGGCTCCCAGCCAGGGGCCAGAAGGCAGCGAGTGCCTGGCACAGGCTGGGCAGGGCTGCACCACCACAGCCAGGGGCCACCTGGCACGGCACACGGAGCCGGGGCATGGAGGGGGGATGGTGGGCTTTGCAGGGATGGGGGCACAGTGGGATCCAGGGCGGAGCGCAGGGATATTCCCGCTGCCTGCTCAAAGCTCTTCCCGAGATACGTGACACAGGGCTCTGCTCCCAGACTGGGGTCATGGGGATGCTCCCAAGGCTGGAGCTCCTCTGCTCCGGAGCCAGGCTGGGAGAGCTGGGGGTGTGCACCTGGAGAAGGGAAGGATCCAGGGAGAGCTCAGAGCCCCTTGCAGGGCCTAAAGGGGCTCCAGGAGAGCTGGAGAATGACTTGGGAGAAGGGATGGAGGGACAGGACACAGGGAATGGCTTCCCACTGCCAGAGGGCAGGGCTGGATGGGATATTGGGAAGGAATTCCTGGCTCTGAGGGTGCTGAGGCCCTGGCACAGGGTGCTCAGAGTAGCTGTGGCTTCCCCATCTCTGGAAGTGTCCAAGGTCAGGTTGGACGGGACTTGGAGCAACCTGGGATAGTGGAAGGTATCCCTGCCATGGAACTGGATGAATTCAAATATCCCTTCCAACCCAAACCATTCCACAATTCTACAATAATTCTATGATTTAAACAATTTATTCCTTACGAAGTTATGCAGAGCTGGAAGACAAATCTGAACTGTTCATCTCAAACAAGGCACTGCACGTATCGCTGAGCCTTGTCTTCCTTTCATCTAAAAAAAAAATCCGCCCCCAACAAACCCCAAACAAATCATGTTGGAACTTCTCTAATTACAAAATCAAACATGAAATTTCTCCTGTGACATTTTCGATACTTGCAGTGATGAACTCCTGCGATACACACGGAGTATGACAGAAAATCATTCTGCAAGTTCACAAGCGATAAGCTCCTACCCTTTTTGGCACATCTCAGCTCTGATAGCAGTCAATTTCTTCCTCATCATAAATGGGAAAAGTAAAGATATCATGCAAAGGCCACTTAAAAGCAAAATAAAATAAAGGAATGCAAATTTATATTGGAGTTACACAACTGCCAAGAATGCTCCGAGCCTGCTGATCTTCTGTTTACTGCTCGCATGTTCTGCTCTTTGCCTCAGCCGTGCGTCTGCGACACCGAAAACTTCAAAAAGTGTCTTTTAAAAGCTGACTTTGAATCCTTGCGAGCATGAGTCAGACATAATTTACATGGCTGAAATTTCACTGAGCAACTTGGAAATTACACCACCACAAACCTTGTCAGGAAGAGTCGCTCGCAGCCTCTGCGTGTGCTCAGTTCCTGTAATCCTGAGCCCTCTCCCAACAGGAATAAATTTCACGTTATATTAAGAGTGACGCAGGGCTGCCATCAGTCACTTTTTAAGGCACAGATGCAGGAGGGTGGGATCAAGACGGGAGCACAGGGGAAGGAAGTGAGAGCGCTGGGAATACGGCTGAGCCGTGCAAGCCCCGGACCTTTCACCACGGACCATATGCTCCCCTGGCATCCCAACACGTCCTTAACAACCAGACAACCTTTTCCCACACTAATTTTGTTTAGCCAGACTGCTCCAAACACACCTCCTTTTTTCAATTAGCCACGCAAACATGGGAAAGTGCTCGCAGACCCCTGGTGCCTGTTAATGACGCGCCGAGGAGAAGGGCTGCGAGCTCAAAAAACAGCTCCCACTTCTGCAAGATCCACTCCAACACGTGGGATGCAGCAATGCCTGGGAGGTTTAGATTGGGAATTAGGAAAAATAACTCCACTGAAAGCAAGTCCAGCCCTGGCACAGCTGCCTGGGGCAGTGGTGGGGTCCCCATCCTGGAGGGATTTAAAAGCCCTGTGGATGCGGCACTTGGTGGGCTTGGCAGAGCTGGGAATGGCTGGACTCGAAGGTCTGAGAGGGCTTTTCCAACCTAAATGATTCTGATTCTCTTATTCTACCATGGAGGCAAATGTTGGGAAGGGATTTGCAGAGTTTTATCTCCCATTAATTCCTCTGAGACTCCAACATTCGCTCTTCTTGCCCACTGGGACATCAGGAAGCACCAAAAAGAAAAGAAAAGTTGTTTGCAAATAATAAAAAACAAAGAGAAAGAACTTCTGTCCTTCTCCATGGATGCCCCAAGCCTCCACTACTCCCAAAAAGTCCTGGAGATGTGTCAGGTGCCCTCCAGGTGAGGTGCAGACACTGCAGATTCAGATGACAAATTTTCTTTGTTTTGGAAAAAAGCCATTCTCACACTAAGGTAAGAATGCACAACAGTTACCCGTCCAGAGAGGAACCACAAGTAAGAGATATTTGTAAAGGATGAGTTGACTCTGAAGACTTGAAGAAAGGACAGAAAAACATGGGTTTTTTTCCTTTTTAAAGCCCAGCTGTATTTTATTATCTCCTGTAAGGTAGCAATTAGCACAGCTCTCAAACCTGGGCAGACTCAAGTTCTTCACCTGAGCATCATTCACTCTTCTGACAAACTCAAAGGCCACTAAAAAATTACCAATTCTCTGTCCATTGGAAAAATAATGGGATATCTGGGCCAATTTTTTGGACCAACCTGTATTTTGAGACTGTTGACTTCACATTTTCATCTTTTTAACTGAGTTCTACTTGTTTATGTTCAATTTAAAGACTAAAATTTAAAAGATGTTAAAATAAAAAAATCAGTCTAATTCGGTATCCTAAGCACCAAAGCAAAAGTTTTCATTAAAGCATTAATTTCTAGAGATGCTAAATAATCTTATTTGAGACTAAATTTTTTTCAAACTCTGTTGATAACTGATATTATTTAGACAGCACAGTGACAACCATGAAAAACATTCTGCTTTGAAAGTCTTTTCCTTAGATTTAGGTCCCAGTCATTAAAAAAAGTCTCCATCCTTACTCAGTTTGTAGCACAAAAATGCCAAAGAGCAGCAAAAGTTTCCCTTACAATTTTTTTGCTGTTAATTCCTCTCATGAATACAGTGGATGTGCTTAATCATGGTGCTTAATTATTCCCTAACATCTTAATTCAGCCTTTATCAGACCAATCCCTGTTTGTCCTTTTAGCTCCGACCAGGTGGTTTCACACGGTGAATTTAACATTTTATCCATGAATTGAAAATATGAAGCCACAAACCAGCATGGGTATAATACTGCTACCTCCTGAATCCAATTCAAAATTCCCACTAAATTCATTTGAAAATTCCTATTTATTACCCAGACATGACAAACAGCAACAGGACACGCCTACCACAGAAGGCTCTAAAATCTCTTTTATTTGACTATAATTCAGGGCAGAAGTAACATAATCTTATTTTCAGAGACCACAGCAGGAACAGATTTCTAATCCCAACTCTGACACTGATTTGAGCAAGTTATTTAATCTCTCTCAGCTGCCACTTGGCAAATGACATATTTTTTCTTTGCCTCTTAAGTACTATGAGGATGCAGAAATAGATACAGCTTTGAAATCATTAAAAAAAAAAAAAACCAACCAAGAAAACCAAAGTACCACAAAAGATAAAAACCAAATTAGGTGCACTGAAGGTATCATAAAAACCTAAGGATATTCAGAAGCGAAGTTTCTCTTCCTACTCACAGATTTTTCCAAAGAGTATAAAAATCGAGATGTTTGTCTTAATTTTCACATTGCCTGAAGAAAAAAAAAGGAAAACCAACCCCAAAAAAATGACCTTACAAAATTTTTCCCTGCTGCTTTGCCATTCAGGGAGGTTTGAAGCAGAAGCACTGATTCTGTTTGTATTCCTGGGAACTCCAGGCTGCTCTGGCACACATTTGAAAGGTTATCTTTAAAACCAAAAGAGTTCAAAATTGATCTTTTCAAGCTAATATGCACTCCTGCATGGATGGGGCTTACGCTGCACTGTTTAAAAAGAGGGAATGAGCAAGTGCTGGTGTTGAGATTCTGTTCACAGAGCTCCTGCCCACTTGTCTCTGCTTCCCTCCTCCCATTTTTTTACCTTTCCATGGCCAAGGCAGCCCTGGCACCACCACAGAACTCAGCCAAGATTATTTTTGTCATGTAAAGTATCATTTACATAATGTCTAATTAAACACGTGACTCCAGCAAGGAATCCAGATTCCCCCTCTCCAATATTCCACAAAAATGCTCTGCCAGCACCTCCAGATAATTTATGAAAACTTACAGTCGATTTATTCCGTGTGACACTGGTAAACAAATTAATGTGGGATTTAATTGCTTTGTCTCCTCAGCTCGGGCTTGCTTTTAGCGATATTTATCTGGAATTATTATCTACAAAGAAAATAAATTGTAACTGAGCTTATAAAACTGATGGTGGTTTGAAGTTGACAACTGTCACCATTATTAATCTGAATTTCACTTCAGGGGAGAAGAATGCTTGATCAAGTATTTCTGCAAGGAAGGCTGGTTTTCTGCTGTCTCATGTTTCCTGCAGTATTGTACTCACATGCCGGTTTTTTTTCCAGAGTTATTTATTTATTTATTGCATTTGTATAAACCACTCTGTTTCTTTCTCCCAAAGCAGACCAGAAATCCATCTTTAAGCAACCTATTTTTTCCCCATTGAAACATAAAATAATCCAATCTCTGCAACACCTGATCCATAACCAGCACCGAGAAACAAACAAAACAACTGCAGTAAAAAAAAATTTCCTTAATCATTATTATATAATTCATACTGCCTCAGCAGTATTAGCAGAGATCACTAAAAAACCCTAAATACAAATATTAGTGTACAAAATAGCAATAACCCACCTGGCTTGCATTAGCTAAAGCGAAGTTTGGATGGTGGAGAGCTGAAAAATGATGACAACATGAGCTATGCATTCCTGAAAGACCTATACATTTCCCAAATTCCTGTCTGATTACAACATATCTCACAGCTCCAGGAATTACCCACACAAAAACCCCTCTAACAGGTATAAACCACCACTCTGACGCTGCCTCTGTGAAGCAGCTTCAGCAGGATAAAAATAAAGAAATTTGTGTATTTGAAACTGAAGATAAGGATTAACAAACAAGGAATGAATGTCCCAACCAGGACAGAATTAGCTTTTAAATTCTGATTTTCACCTGGAGGTCCTTTCCCTTCCTATTTTGAGATTTACAGCAATAAAAGGCATTGAAATCTAGAAGTGAAAGTTTATTTTCTTTAAGGGAAAGAACCCATGCAGGCTGGAGGATGGGAAAGGAAGTAGGCAAAAAGAAGGATGTTTGGATATTTGCCACTGTGAATATGAATGACTTCAGTAAACCTTGGTTATTTTGGACTGGAAATGTTTTCTCTTTTTAGGACATAATGACCATAGCCTGGAATTACTGTGAACTAGACACGTGGGCATGAGAAATTGCTTGGGAATTGCACTGGGGAGAAGGCCAGACAGGGATATGAGGATCCTGGCCATATAAAAAGAGCCCAGCTCAGGCTTTCAGACACTCACCTATGCTCAGGTAATGGCATAATCGACATGCTGTAATTAAATATTTTATGAAATACACATCCACACTCATTTTCCAGTTCCTAAACCCAGGGAAGTGCTGCTTCTCCAACATGCAAAGCTCAGGAAGAGTCACAGCAATGAATTCCTCGTGTTACCAAAGCAGCAAAAGAGCCTTTTCCTCTGATCAAACACTCAGGATCCCCCTTTACTGTCCCTGCTTTGGGGTGAGCGGGGAAGAGAAGAGGGAGAGTGGAGGAAATGCCCCTTCAGGTGTGTCTGGATGAGCCAAAGCTGGAGCTCCGAGGGATGGACAGACAGACACGACGCAGAGTCCCTCTCCCCAGCCAGGAGGAGGCAGTGCAGAGTGAGTGGCTCCAGCCTGTCCCTCTGCAGCTCTGGGGCTTTTTGTACCTCAGTCTGCTCCAGTCACACTCTCAGGCCCCGGCTGAACGAATCTCTTCTCCCAGTGACTGATGGAACCCAGCAGAGACACCAAGTCCCCACAGAGGTGGATTTCTGGCCATTGCCAGGCCAGCACTCCTTGCAGAGCCACTTGAACACTCAGCTGAAGAGATGTGTCTCCGAAAGGCTCATGGCAGAGCTCCTCTCTTCCCATTTCCTTTGGAGACCTGGCTCTGCTCTCCATGAAAAAGCAGAAAGTAACTGGCAGCTTTTAAATTCTCTTCTCCTCTCCCATCCCCAGCAACGATCCCATGCACAAAACACGTAAGTGCTATTTCCCCCTGACGGATTGTGTCCTTAAGGAATGCCAGAATGCTGAAGCCCTTTCCTTAAAGTGTCTGGGCCAGGAAAGGCAAGGAGAGGGAAAGATAAGGAAGGATGAACACTCTTCTCCCTTTAAAGTTCGGTAAGTTTATACAGGAAAAATTAAAATGCAAATTTCACTGTTCCTGAAGACATCATTGGGCCAAAGCTTCCCCAGTTTACTTGTTCTGTCATCTTAATGCTGCCATGGAAAACGCAAAATGGGCCCCTGTGTCCATCAGAGCCATCACTGTAGAGCCAAGAGCATCATGCTCAGGGATTCTGCATCTCCACCTCAGCTGTACTGACTCAAGTCTGCATCCAGTGGCACTTTTCCAGCTTCCAAAGGGACTACAACACGATACCAACCACCTCTTTTTCAGTTCTTTAATTAATAGTATGGTGAAGGTTTTGAATCGGACACACCAGGTAATAAAAAGCAGCTGCCACACCTTGAGTTTCAGAAAAGGTTCTGGCACAAAACTCCTCCAGGTTTACAAACTCAGCTTCCAGATACACCTGCAGTGTCTGTTTCCTTTCCAAACTGTTGGGGGTTTATGACAAATTCATATTTCTGTGTAACAAAGCACTGAACACACAACTGGTAACTGAAAAGTCTTGGTAGGATCCAAATGGATCTTGTCAGGCAATTAGTGATCTGTGACTGGAGGTGTTCACAGGGGAGGTTCTGCACCCACCCCAACAACACTGGGCCATTTCTGCCCCAGGCTCTGCTGCGGAAAGGGAGGGAGGAGGCGGCTTCATCCCAGCCCTGGACACCTGCACAGGTAAGGGCAAGGAAATACAAAGGATCCTGTGCAGCAAGCAGGATGTAAAAAAAATCATGGAATTGGGTTGGAAGGGTCATTAAAACCCATCTTGATCCACCTCCTGCCATGGGCAGGGACACCTCCCACTATCCCAGGTTGCTCCAACCTGGCCTTGGACACTGCCAGGGATCCAGGGACAGCCACAGCTGCTCTGGGCACCCTGTGCCAGGGCCTCAGCACCCTCACAGAATTCCTTCCCAATATCCCACCCATCCCTGCCCTCTGGCACTGGGAAGCCATTCCCTGTGTCCTGTCCCTCCATCCCTTGTCCCCAGTCCCTCTCCAGCTCTCCTGGAGCCCCTTCAGGCCCTGGAAAGGGCTCTGAGCTCTCCCTGTGTCCTTCCCTTCTCCAGGTGAACATTCCCAGCTCTCCCAGCCTGGCTCCAGAGCAGAGGGGCTCCAGCTCTTGGAGCAGCTCCATGGCCTCCTCCGGACTCTCTCCAGCAGCTCCACATCATTCCTGTGCTGGGCCCCAGAGCTGGAGGCAGCCCTGCAGGTGGGGTCTCACCTGAGTGGAGCAGAGAGGGACAAACACCACCCCCGACCTGCCCTCTGTTCCTCACTCAGCTGGAGCACAGCCCTCCAGCAGCTGCCTGCAATTCCCAGTGTGCAGGTGGAAAGGGTTTTCCCAACACCTTTGCCAGGCCTGTCAGAAAGGCAAAGTGACAAGGAGAGCTCAGCCTGCTTTACCTACAAGTTTACAAGAGAACCTACTTCATCCTCTAGCAGGAACATCACAAACTTGTAACAAGTACAGAACTTCAGACACAGTCACGGAGAGCTTCTTAAAGTGAATAACACAAATCTGTATCCTGGGTAATAAATGCCACTGCAGGCTGGAGGATTTCCATCCTGCTTCTCTGTGGTTTCTAATTCAAGTTCTAAGCTAAAGTCAGATTTTTGTTCTCTTCTGTACTTTCTTAGAACAGGCAACAGCAACTTTCTACCACTTACAATCCCCACACAACTATTTTGCTGTATCTGAACAGAGCTACCCTTGGCAGGAATGTTTTAATCTGTGGGTGGACACCCAGCCATCATTCTGCACACACATCCTGGTTTCACAGAACTTTTCCCTTAGGTTTCTTTTGCAGTGCAAAGCTTTGGGTTTTAGAAGGAAAAAAAGAGTCCAAATTGAGACAAGCTACTTAAATGCCAGCAAAACTTCCTGTACTGGGGAGAAAAAGGCAGAGATGAATAATCTGTCTGTAAATATCCACACATAAAATAGAGAACGTGATACTATCACTCATTCCTTGACTGGGACAAATGGAGACTCTTTCCAGCTCCATCCCTGAAGTCCAGGAGATGTTTTGGGTGGCCTAAGGTCTGTTTTCCTGGATGCATACTTCCACAGCACCTCTTTCCAGAGGTCCAGAGCAGCTTCTTAATTAGCTGCTCATCAATTGCTAAACCCACGTGCATCACGTGAGGTTTCATTCTGCACTTGCTGCTGAACAGAGCAGGCTCTAAAGAAGGGCAGTTCAGAAAAAGCACAATTATTTTTGAGTATGGATCCTGTGACTTTTGCAGAATGCAACCTTACAGTGAAATATTCCTAAATGATACCCTGAAATGCTCCAGAGAGAATTCAGACACATCCACTGCCCCTTCTCCCCAGTGTCCAAAACAGCTGTAACAAAATCACAAGTTTTTAGCAGCAGATTTCGGTTTTCTCTGGGGGAAGGGAAAAGATCAGCATTATTTTTCCAAAATCCCCTTCACAGATGAACCCAAACTTACATAGCAAAGTGGCACACTGCTGCCTGCCAAGGTTTAATGCAACATTTTACATCCAGTTTTGAACAACTTCTGAGAAAACCCCCAAAACAGTGACATTTATCCCAAACTGATGGATTCATCCCTGTATCCTTGCACTCTGTATTTCACATCAGGTTATGAAGAGCCAGCAGACAACGTGCCAGGAGCAGGGAGCCTGCACACCAAACACTGTCACAGTTTGCTGCAGGAACAACTTCCAAGGACTGGGAGCTTCCTCGTGAGCCAGTGCTCCCCTTCCCAGCCAGAGCCAGCTCAAATTGCTGCAGCAGCCACTGCACTTGAGCTCCTACACCCAGGTTAGCCCCAGTAAGCCTAAATTTGCAGCCAAAAGTGGAGCTTGCAGCACTTTGATTGGCAGCTGATGGATTTTGCTAATTAATGTAAATGGCGCTAACCTGATCCATGGCTCACGGTTGGATTCCCATTTGGAATATGCCAGGAGTCTCACTCACAGAGATGTCTCACCCCAGACCTGGTACCACCAATAGGTGAAATAAAATCATGTACGACAGACACGTGGTTTGGATTAATGATTTTTGCACAAATGGTGGGGTGTGTGTGTAACTTGATACGTTAGAGTACTACAATGGCCAGGATGTTCCAGCTTTTCTCTCTTTCCAATGCTAAAACCCAGCACTGCTCAAAGGAGCATTTTCACCACTTTGCACGATCTATAACAATCATCATTATGTGCCCAAGAGCTATTAAGGGTAAAGACAAGTCTATGACTTTGGGAGAAACATCAAAAATATGCATTTTTTACTGAAAACACAGCTACAGGCTGATCAAACCACTCAACACCACCAGAAATGTTCCTAGAAACTGAGGAGCCTCTCTTGCAGGGAAATGACAAGTCTGGCTACTCCTCCTCTTCCCATCTCTACTACGAGCAGTTTAAAAGGTTCCTCCTTGATTTCTGAGCATAGACCTGGTGATCAGATGCTGCATGATAGGTTTATGAACACGACAGGATGATTTCAGAATGATTTCAGCACAACAGAACACAGGGCAAGTCCCAGCACTCCTCTGAGCCCTCCCTAAGGTCACCACCCATGGGGACACAGCCCAAGAATCCGAGTCATTGAGCCTGAAATGCAACCAGAAGAGAAGCAGCCAGAGCTGCTGTAAACTTGATTAAGATGTGGGAAAATAGTAGAAGGGACTTCCAGTTTATAAACCATAACATTACACTTCCGAGGGAACAAGCTGGATGTCAAAAGTATTCATAAAACCAGTAGTAAAACAATTTTCCTGACCTTTAACAACTAAAATGGACACCCAGCAGGGCAATATCTAACTATCAGTGGGTTTTAGGAAGTTTGCATTTATTAAAACCCCCTAGAAAACGAACCCCCAAAATGCCCAACCCCCAAACTCGATGTACAGGTCTAGCAAGTATGACAGCATATTTCTGTGAACTCCCAGCTCCTGTAACCCTACCACGCTGGTAACTCAATAGTGCCATGCAGTTATTGGTGTCCCAGGAGCCTCTCGCCCAGGGGGACACGTCCGGTGGCTCAATTAAACCAGGATGAACCTGCAGCCACTTGTGTTTGTGCTCCTCATCAGCTCTGGGGAGCTTCTGCTGGTGAACCCCAGTCCGAGTCCAGCATCCTGCTAAACTTTTGTTCGTGTCTCTGGGATTCAGTGGAATTCCTGAGCAGAGTCATTTCCTACCCCTTTGTAATCCCCCATAAACAGTTCAATCATTAACAGCATTAACAACCTGTGTACCACACAACAAACCCTTTATGGCCTCCTTTGCGTCTCCCCTCACTGCTTGGGGCTTTTCACCTTTTCTGCTTCTCTTGGTGTCTTAGTGCACTCCAATTCTTCTTTCACTTGGGGGTGGGGATAGAACTGGAGTATTTTTCAGTTAGGACATAAAAAGAACAAAAAAAAAAACCCACCCCAAAGAAAAGAAGCCCCAATCCTTTTGTTCTGCTCAGACTGGTATTTTGGAAATTAGATCTGCTCTCCCATATTTATTCTGGCCTTACAATCCAAAATGCTCAGAGATAAATGTTTCTTCACAAGATGCTCCCAACCCCCTACCAAATATTAGATATCACTTACTTAAAAATAGAAACTAAGGTCTAAATTGGTAAATTATATCATTGATCCAGGCCCTTTTATCGGTGCTAGGAAAGCTGTAGAATATATAAATCTAGTGGAAATCTCAGTGCATAAAAAGTGACTATTCTGGACCCTCTGTAGAATGTGTCCAAGGGCACAATCTTACATCCATTTTTCTTTTCATTGTTTTAACTATGAACTTACTAGTGGACAAGAAACCAAAACATTATCCCATGTACTTTTGGTTAGTTTAATGCCTTGTTATTTATTTTTAATACAATGTCATTTTAAGTTTTGGAAGCAGAATCAGAGAACTGCACCCATCTCACCTCATTATTGAAGGGTCTCAGGGTTTCTAATACCAGCATATAAAAAATAAAATTAAAGGTTACATCCTTGTCACCACACTGGGTTCTCTCCCTCTGGATCATCACACAAAGCAAAGGGATGACCCTAAAGCAGCGCTCCTTACCCACCTGGACCTACCCCATCCCATCAGAAAAGTGCCCATGTCCAGAGCATCTTCAGATTCATTAAAAAAATTAAAATTACATGTAGATGCTTAACCCAGGGAAGACCATGCTCTCCAAAGCCAGCTTTCCCTCAAGATACAATTGTTCTGCTCATCATTTCTCAGCCAACTGCTCAATAAGCTGCATATTGAATGTGAGATGTCTAATGAGCGTCTCCATGACTGCAGAAATGACAACTTCCCAAAACAGAAGGTCTGATTCCCAAACTGCTGCAGTCTGGATAATGTTCACCTGCTGTCAGGCTGCTGGAATATTTCTCATTGCCCTGGCTAGACACAGGACAAGTGGAACTCTCCCAGTCAAGTGCTACGTAGGACTAACTCTACAAAAATTTCTCCAGGATTTTCTCTCTCCCATTTCCCCTCATTACCAAGGTGGGTATCAAGCACCAGCCAGGCCAATCCCCTAAAACAAGAAGCTGCTTCCCGTGAGAATGACACTGGAGCGAAGGATTGCGCTCCTGATGCCGGCAAGTCTCCCACAAGTCCCAACTGGCAGGGACACGACTGCTCCGAGAGCCTCCATGGCTCACCTGGCTCCACCTGCTCTGCTCCCCACCCACACCCTGCTCGCTCTGGAGCGCGTTCCAGAGGCATTACCAGCTCCAGGGATGGGAGGACAGCCCATGGATTCTGCAAGGAATGCTGCTGTGCTCTGGACACAGATCCAGCTGAGGGGCTCCGGGGTGCGGAGCAGAGCGCCGGGGCCGCGGGCGGAGCGACGCTCCTGCCCAGACACCCAACTCACCTGGCACAAAGAAAGGAGCTGACAGATCATGGCACGGACCCTGGGGCCAAACGACCCTGAAATAATTCCATTAATACTGCCCTTCAGAGAGGGGCCAGGTCTCAGCAAAACTTCTGTGGATGCTCATGGAGTATGGGGTGGAAAACCTCCCACCCCCACAACCAAACCCGTGGGTGAAGTGCTAAATTACTCCAATTTATTTGTTATGTTGCTATCATTTTTCCTTAATGATAATTTCATTCTAAAAAAATGAACAATTCTATTAAAATGTCTATTTCAAGACACTGAAATTCACTTTTTAACCTGCATGCTTGAAACTCTCACACTGCAGCTCGAGGACTGCAGAGTAAAACGAGATCTAAAGCAAACCCAGTTCTGAACCAGGTTAAATATCTCAATTTCCTTCATGCTGGAAGTTCAGCGTCCCCTTCCCATCCTGTCCTTCTTAACCTGCTGCTGGCTGAAGATAATCTCTGCCAGGCTTCCCAATTGCTGACACAGGAACCTCTGTGAGCACACTGAACTACTTCCTTTTCTCCTTGAAAAGATTTAATAACCTACAACTTTCTTCTCTGCCCTACTTGGAGTCTATCGTTTGCTTCTCTCTCGTATCGAATCTGCTAAAATAAAATTTTATAGAGTGTCAATTCAACAAAGGCAAAACTATAAAGTCTGTTCTGACAGCTTCCTTTCTCCAAAAAATTTAATCAAAAAAGAAAAAAAAAAAAAAAATCCTTTGCCCTTGAGAAGATGAATTGAATAGCCTTAGGTATTCTATAGCTATATTTATGAAAAGCTTTTGGACACTAAAAGTCTCTACAGAAATGGGGAAAGTGTTTTGCTCAGGTCATAAAACTTCTTTTTCATTGCACTGAGAAAAATATGCTGCACTCCACTACGAACCATCAGCTGACCTCTGGGAGAGGCACCAGCCCCATCCAGCCCAGAGGAAGTGGTACCTATGGGATAATAACCCCAAAACCCCCACAAACATGCACAGAAAATAGAATTGCTCCCCTAAATCTGAATAGATTTCTCTCCAGAAACACACAGTGCTCTGCCCAGACGTTAATTAAGTTTTCTCACCCAAATCATGTTATTACCATTTAATATTATTTATGGCAGCAGCAAATCACAGGAAATAATACTAAAAAGAAATATTAAAAAATGACAGATTTTATCATTTTCTACATAAAAAATTAAAGTAAAAATCATGTCAAAGTAATGCAAAGCTCCCTGGCTACAAATGAAAACAAAGCCAGCACTTTTAAACATTGAATAATTCCATATCTTTCCCATTGAGTGCTTTATACTGGAATGTTGCAGGAATTTATTATTTTCCTCACTTTTATCCAAAACAGTTTAGCTTGTTTTTAAAATTTTGTATTTTAAAGTAGTGACAAAAACTTGCAACAAGCAAGATTCTGAGATACCAACGTCATGCAGAACAGGTAATTTCACTTGGTTCAAGTCCCTCCCAGTCTGTCTGATGTCAAAGCCTCAATTGACTCATGTATTGCTATATAGAAACCTAAACAAAACCCCAAATCCTCTCAAATCTGGTTTTATAAATTGTAACAAATATTAACATATTTTTCATCAGACAGTGAATCATGGGGAAAATGCATAAATAACTCATGGTTGGTTTGCAGATAATTTCATTTCAGCTGATTGAACAAATCCCTTTCTCTTGCTTGTGACAGAACTATAGGAGAATATTTATTTGAAACAATGTTGAACAGCTGTGGTAATTTAGAGGGGAAAAAAAATACTTTGGGACAGGTTTGGGGATTTCTTTCAGACTAGAACAGGAAAAAAAATTTAATTAAGTTAATTTTTAGTAAGCTCCAGCTAACCAGAAACTAACATGGAATAGTATCACTACTTTGAGTTTACATTATCCAATAGAAATTAAATTCAGAAACCAAGTTTCTGTATTGATAACCATTCTACTCATCCTAAATTACCACTCTTTTTTAAATTTTTAATGGAACTATGCAAAATCACCCCCCTGTATTAGGTCCAAAATAATTTTTACAGAAGACATTGACAAAAAATTAAAATCCCACATTATTCCTGATATTTTATACATTACAGTAGTATCAGGGCTCTGGTTATGACTGGCAAATGCACAGAAAAACACTGTCCAATAGAGAGACACAAAATAATTTAGTCAGTCCTTGAATTCAAAGGGATCAGAGTAATTCTTAGAATGCAGATTGTTTAATGTTTACAAAATCAACACATCTGGTTCCTTCTTCTGCTGAGGTTCCTCCAAAAATTTTGTTCCTGTTTTTATTGAAATACTTAAGCACTCAAAAGAAACTGAGATATTCAAGAGAAACCCCCTTTCCTCACTAAGGTACACGGAATTTATTTCATTTAAGCCCTGCTTCAAACCATTATCTGAAAGTAGAAAATGCTAAATCATATTAGAGCCCCTGTTCAATAAAGGAATAAACTTTCTGGCTGTATCTAAAGGAAGAATGCTTGTCCCTGTATATATAAGTCTAGAAACACTTATTCCAAAAAATAGGAAGATACAAGAAATTTAAAGACTCATTTTCATATTTGTTCTAATTGTAAAATAGGTTTCTTTTTTTTTTTTTTTTTTTTTTTGGAATAAATTCCTATACCTTAAAACTCTGCAGATAAGAGTTAAAATAAAGAAGTTCAATTCTCTACCAGAATGCATTTGCTCAAGTGTAAAGCTAACAAATGCTAAAATTTTTTGGCAACATGTCTGCATTTCTGAATCATTAGGTAGTCAAACTATTTTTTGATTTTGCTTGCATGATGCTGGATTAGAATAATCCATATAAATCAGTGGCTTTCCCTGCCTAGGAATACTGCGTTTACCCCCAGCCAGCTGATGGCAAAAGGAGGCATAAAAACGCAGGGAGGTTCAGCAAGATCCAGCAGAGCTGCCTTGGATGTGCAGCACTGGATTAGGATTGTTTACTCAGGGGACGAGCAAGGAGAATATAGTCAAAGTAAACACAACACACACAAGGCATGCCCAGCATTCCAGCCACGCTTTCCAGAGCAGGACGATGGGACGCTCTCCTAGGGAAAGCTCAAACATGGATTGCATGGGCTGGCCAGGAGAGCGGGGAGCCGCGCAACGCTGCGGAACCGGAGCGGGACAAAGGAGAACGGGCTGAGCTCGAGTCATGGATTTATTAATTCCCTGGAGACTTCCCTCGTGGAAACCCAAACATCCAGGCAAAAGTCCTCCAAGATGTTAAAGCACTTCTCCTACACTGAAACAGGTCCTCATCTGAGAGCAGCAGGGCTGGGTGCCCAGCCAGGCCTGCTGAGCAGGGCTGCAGCTACTTCCAGCTCTTCCAAGTTGAGGCAGCAACAGTGGCAATATTATGGAATTATTTATACACTCACAGGCCTGTTTACTTCCCTTTTCAAATCATTCTGAGGCTGCTGCATGTAAAGGCTGTGATTAAGCAGCACTTTCTGCTTGATACTGTGTGAAAATATTCTTGATAGTTGTGGGTTCAGCCAGGCTACCAGGTGGGTTTTCCCATCAAGAGTCACCAACTCCCTTTCCCATCACATTGTGGATCCCAGGGCTGGAGCCCCTCTGCTGTGGAGCTGGGCTGGGAGTGCTCACCTGGAGAAGAGAAGGATCCAGGGAGAGCTCAGAGCCCCTGCCAGGGCCTAAAGGGGCTCCAGGAGAGCTGGAGAAGGACTGGGGACAAGGGATGGAGTTCCCACTGCCAGAGGGCAGTGTTAGATGGGATACTGGGAAGGAATTCTTGGCTGGGAGGATGGGGAGGGGCTGGGATGGAATTCCCAGAGAAGCTGTGGCTGCCGCGGGATCCCTGGAAGTGTCCAAGGCCAGGCTGGACGGGGCTTGGAGCACTCTGGGACAGTGGGAGGTGTCCCTGCCCGTGGCAAGGGTGGAATGGGATGTGCTTTAAGCTCCCTCCCAACCCAAACCACGCCATGGTTCTCTGATCGGCTCCCCTCTGTCACGGCAAACAATTTCCACACACCCACAGGCCCCTGCTCCCCCAATTCCCCCAATTTTTATGACATCCCTGACTACCTCTGCACCAGCCCAGCCTCCAACTCTTCCCCAAACACCAGCTTTGCCTCCATCCCCTTCCCTCCCTGCTGCCATCCACATCCCCCCTTCACCGCTCCTGACCACCAACCCCTCTACCCAGCGTCTGCCTCTTCCTAACGTCTCACCACTCGCTTCCTTCCTCCTCCTGCCCCCGAGGCCTCTCCAGCAGCTTTCAGTTACAATCCCTTCCCTCCCGGAGAGCCAAACTCCCCTGTTCCCTACCGCTGAAAGCCACAGAGAACAGCAGGAAGAGTTATCCACAGGCTGCACCTTGCAGCTCCAGGGAACTCCCCTCTCCCGTGAAGCGGCTTCACCATCCTGTGCACAAAAATCAAAATATTTCTACCTAATGATGCATTCCCTGAAGTCTGATGGGCTTTTTTGTGGGGTGCACTGCCCCAAAAACACGCAGGGAAACGCCACCAAGTTGAGCACCAGACAATTGCCAGAGCACCTCAGAATTAGTAACTTCTCAGGAATGTCTACTGGGGCACAATAAAGTAGGTGAGTAAAGCAAAAGTAAACAACAGGAGAGTCCATGCAAATTGAGGACGGAATAATTACGGATTACACGGGACAGGATTAATGCAGAGATTAAAAAAAACCCAGTAATTATTTGTGGATTTTTGATGAACATCCAGGTTCATAGAACCTAATCCAAAAATCCCACCTGTCTGTGAAGACCTCTGAACAACCAACTCCAGGCCCTACACTGAGACATTAAATAAAAATCTCTATAAAGAGCTTTCTGTCAAGACAACAACTGGAAATACCTTAAAATACCTTCAATTTAAGGTTCACCATCAGCAATAATTAAGTTTCCATTCACCACCATTACAGTGAACATTTTCCTCTATTACACATGCATTTGACTATCTACAAACTAAAAAGCATTTAATTTTTTCTATAATAGCTCAGAAGCATTCTAGACTTATATATATCATCAATAAATTCCACCCAAAGTATTATAATTATTTGCAATAATTGGCAAAAGCTGAATGTTAACACATTTTTACTGGTTTTTTTGAACACAGTAACATTAAAAATGGGAATAATACTTCCAAATGTTCATCTATGGGATAAGTGTGTCTCAGGCTGTTGTATCAAATCCATAACACCAAAAAAACCTGAATAAAGTTAAACTTATTTTTATTTAGCATAGATCAATATTTGGAGAAAGTTGATCAATTCTTTTTGATTTTTTTTCTTTGAAAATGAAAAAAAATCTAACAACAGGCTCTACAAAGTTTATATATTCCTTCTCTGACAAAGCAACAGTTATTAGTCTGATAATTATTATTTAAGAAAAATTATGCTGCTCTTATACACGGGAATACCTTTTCTGGCATGTAAGCTCCTTCAACATAAAAATGAAAATTAAAAATACTGTCTTAATTTTCTGTTTATTTTTTAGTTCCAAGGACATGCTCCTAAGTTCTACCTCCCCATGTGCCTGCAGATCCTCAGCAGGACTCTTACCTCAGAGGACTTGAGTTACAAAAGATGACTAAAAACTGGTTCATAACTGTGAAGTTTTTGGGGAAAGCAGCACAGGGAAAAGCCCAGCAAACCCCAGAATCCTGGGAACAAAGCTCCAGGTGTAAGGTGATCCCTCAGGAATCCACAGAGCAGCTGATTCAGGAGCTGCCCAACTTTGGGGAGTATTACTTTGTTACAAGTTTTGTTCCCCAAGACCTTTGTGAAGTTACAACTCATGAAAAATTCAGATTTAGGGCTTGACCCAGCACCTAAGAAGTTGATAAATATTTTAACAGTGAAAACAGAATAGACCTTGGTTTATTTTCTTGAAGATTTCATATCTAGATTTTTAATAACAGAGTCTCAAGAGTAGAAACATTTGATAGATATTTCCAAAAATTAAAATCACCCACACCACCGTTTCTAATACCACAGTTTAATGCCTGAATTAACATATTTATCAAAGAAAAGTGGGATACAACAGCTACAAGACATCCTGAGAGTAACACAACTTCCAGCAAAGCCCCAGCAGCACTGCAATGTTAGAGCCAGGGCACCCTGCACAGATGGACAAGTCATTTTTAGAAATGAATCACACTGCAAATGATTGGACTAATTTTAAAACAGAGGTGAGGAACCAATAGCCTCCAGCCCAGATATGGTTTGCTTCAGCTGGCCCACAGACATGGCCCTGCTTTATTACTTAATAACACCCAGGCTACTTCAAGGGGAACCACGTGCGTTTTAAAAGGCTCCAACAACTCACAGATTTTTAAGGACACGGTCCTTAAACGCAAACATCATTCCCAAGTTTCAAGTATTCCACAAAATTATTTGGTTTAGTTTTTAGTTCCTTTTATTGTCCACTAAATACAGCGCGTTCTTGCTGCCCTGAGCAGGTGGGATTTCACAGCCCTCAGCATTTAAATCACCTTAGCAGGGAAAAGCCAGCGGTGCTTCGAGTTTGGACAACAGGAGAGTTGTGGTAGAAGGATTTTGATACCTGCTCTGGTATCTAGATCTTATTTAGGACAAAACTTGCGCTGAAAACCTCAAAGAGACACAGTCCCAAACACGGATCTCTGCCTTTTCCAGACTTCCCAAGTGCAAAGCAGTTCTGAACCTGAAAGGAACAAGCGAAAGGCATTTCTTGAGGGAATCGCAGGCCACTGCTTGGCTTTGATCCTTTCTGCAGCTCTTTGCAGCTCCCTGATTATGTTGCTATTGAGGCAAGTGAAGGTTCAGCTGTAACTGAGGTTTGCCTGCCATAACCAGGGGGCTCCAATGCAATCAGCACAAACAAACCCTTCCACTGGATTTGAGCCTCCCAAACCCAGGAATCCCTACGGCAGCAACTCCTCTGCAACAAAATGTAGGAGGAAAAGTAGTTTTAAACAGCATCTTTAAAACCCAAACCTTTTCTAGCATAGTATGAACAGGGAAAACTCATGTTTTCTGAGGAAAATGACTGTAAGTTTCCAAAGGGGACTATTCCTTGAGAAACATGGGATGAGCAGAAACAAATAAAAAGCCAGAAAACTTTACAGTATTTCCCATTCCAGGCAGCCACGTTCAGGAACAAGACAACACCACATTGCATCACCAGTCTAGGCCAACACATCCACCTCTGAAATCTGATCCAGGCCTCTTCCCCATAAAGATTACGAGGGAACAACGTATCCCTCTCCTGCCCCCAAGCCCCTAAAAAGACAAAAGGAAGTTCTGTTCTAAAAAAACCAGCTCACTACAGATTCCTGACCACTTTGTTTCTTGAATCAATGATCTCATTTGTTCACTTTTGCAGTGTTTTCTTCCAAAAATAGCAGATACTAAAAAAATTATTCTTATCTAGAGTTTGGATGAGAGGCTCCAGCAATTTTTTTTTGTGCTTCTCTTCTACACACAGTCAAAATAAATAAAATCTATCTCCTTAAATGGACAGTGTACTTATATAAAAAAAAAATTAAACAGATGCATAAAGCTCCACTGCAACAGTCTTAAAAGTAAAATAATTAAATTAAAGAGATTAGGGACAAACAGTCAAAAATATAAGGCTATGTTTATTACTTTCAGTGCTACAACTTCAGTCTTACCAAAACACATGAAATTTGTGCTCATTCTAGTGAGGCTAATCACATATATGTCTATATACATATATAAAAATATACATGAGGCAGACAGGTAAAAGCTTAAAGGACGAAGACAAACCCAAAACGTTCCACGTATTTTTATCAAGTCTTTAATTTATCACAACAGATAATCCTAAATAGCATGTTGGCAATGATCTACCAGAGCTTAAAAACCAAGTCTAAAACTGGCCAAGTGAAACTGAATTTCCATGTTTTTCAACCATTAGGCAGCATGAATGGAAAAATCTGACTATCTGTATTTATGATATGTAGGCCCAGGTTCTATCTGGCCAAATTTTCTCCTAAGTTAGGCTGTGTTTGTTTCCTTTGGCAGTGGAGTACAAGGCAACATTATCTTACGCCTTCCTTGATCTAAACGTTGGGAATATCACCATTTGATCCAACAGGATTTGTTGTGCAAACAATTGACAACTGTTCTGCTTCCCTCACTTGGGAATTTTCCTGAGCGAGGCCACGCTACTGATGCTGCAAACGAAGGGCCCTCATATTTCAGATGCTATTTACATTTCAGATTACTCAGACACCAAAATAATTCTGCATTTAATGCCACTGAAAATGTGGACTAAGCAAAAATTATGACAATATATTTTTTTTTTATCCCAAGCTTCAATTTTACCTCATATCAGAATAATGAATTAATGCACTGCTTCCATAGGTTTTGGTTATCAGATATTGTGGCAGGATAAGAATTTTTAAAACATTGCTCGCTTACTTTAAAATATTTTCTGTAGAATAAAAATATATAAAATAAACAGCACATTGAATTTAACCAGAGTAATAAATGAAAGAATAAAGGTTTGCTTAGAAACATAAAAAAGAATTTTCAAGCATTTTACCATTTCATTTTTGAGCACATTTAAAGCTCCTGAAACACAATATTTCAGAAAAAAACCCCTCAAACAAACAAGAACTGTATCTTGGGCATCTCCAGCTCCCTGTATTGCCCTCAGCTGCAGCCTAAGAACCAACAATTGAACCCACTCCAGGATTTGTTCCTTAGTCATTCCCATGGGAAGGATGGGAGGCAACAGAGATTTTGGGGCTGGGAACACCTGTCAGGCTGCAGATAAACCGAGATGACCAACTCATTTCACAAAGGTCTATGAATAGCCATGGCAGGGCTCTCACTGATTCCTGCTGCCCTGGGCCAGAGCAGAACAACAGCCTGGAGCTGAGGGGCTCACAATACGGATCCTGGGAGCCACATGGTCACTGGACCCTAAAGCAGCACTGAAAAGTCCAAATTATCTGGTTTTTACACTTCTTGTAGATGCTCATTTATATATTTATATATATGTGTATTTGAGTATGCAGCTAAACTCATTTGCATATGTACTCATACACTTTTTAACATTGTAATCCAAGTGATTCTGACAAATTTTACCTCGATTTGAAAACAGTACAAAGTCTGAACTCCTTTCTAGACAATTCATCAGAAAAATAGGTATTGCTATAATAAAGAACTTGGAATTCAAGAGAGGGAAGGAGTCAGCACTTCTTAATTTCTCAACTGCTGCTTTTTGTTTTATTCCCTCTTCGTTTAGCTCCAGATACACAGAGAAGAATTAAAGCATCCTGAAAGCCATTTCCAATGCTCTTCCAAAATTTCATCCCTAATACAAGCCTTGGTTCCTGTGCAAGCCCATTTGAAACTGATCGAGCAGTACTATTCCACCTAATAGTTCCAAAAATAAGTACAAAGAAAAGCCAATGAGAGCCTGTGGTTTCCAACGTTCAAGTAACTCTTTAAAAGAATAAGCAGGTCCTTAACGACATAAGAGCATTAAAAAGGAAATAAAAGTATCCTGTATCTTTTAATTCTTGAAATCAACGGTAATTCTGATTTCCACTTCTACTGGGACAGAACAAGACCCAACACAGGGACAACCAAACAAAACTAAACCCTCAGATAACCCAACAAGCCTGAAAGAACAAACAGAATTCCCCACTTTTCCAAAGTTTTGACAGGATTTTTGCAAAAGAAGCTCAGCCACTTTCAAAATTTGTGTCCCTGGCCATGAACAGATGAGACTGTACTGCTTTGTGCACATGGCCTCTTAAGCCCATAGAAAGACACTGGGACATTAGTGGGGCTCCAGATGGGCACGAGGGGCCTCCCACCTGGCCTGCTGCTTTCCACAGGGAACATCCACAGGGAGCACTGGCTGCTGATCCAGAAACTAATGCTGGACTTACAGACTGTATTCCAGCCACTGATCTTCCACAGAGAACGAATAACCATGAGTAACAGTAGGAAAAAAAAAATAAATCTACTGACAAAGCAAATTAAATAACCCAGCTGAAACCCAAGGCATTCCATCTTGGAGAGGACTGTTACTGATGCCCGGATCTCCAGTGTTTTTTAACAAGGAGAAACACTGATCCCTCCACAGCCAGAGTACGAAGGGACTGCAAGTCGTACAAGAAAAGTTCAATTATTGAAGGTATTGCATCATAAAGATTCTCCTCAAACATCCGCCTCCCTAATCCAAATAGAAACCAACTCATTTGTCCACAAAGGAAGGAAGGCATGGCAGCAAACTCCACAGAAACATTACTAAAGTCAGGCCTAAACAGCATCTTCATGTTCAGCAGAGCCATGGCAAGTCCTTGCTAATTCCAAACTATCTGTCCTTAGAGCCCAGGAAGCCACTGACCCAGAATACAGGAAAATAATTATTAATTTTGTCCCCAAAGATAAAGAACTGGAGAATCCGCATAAAGTTTTCCTAAAAGCAATTAGCACCTGCAAATATCTTTATAATAGCAGCAAAAAAAGAGCTTAAGAACCCAAATAAAAGGAAACTGTGTTCCTTTTTAGTTACAGCTGTTCATAACTCACAATCTTTCCCAGCACAGGTTGAAAGATTCAATTCCTTCAGTTCTTGGAAGCTTGTGACAGCAGCCAGAAGCCCCAAATTAGCCTGAGACTCCTTTGTGCTAAGCCTGCAGAAATGCAGGAATTGCCACCCAGAATCCCAGTCCCACCAGTGCTTCCTTCTGAGGGCCCTTCCCACCCCAATCCCACCAAATCCACAGCTCTCCTTCCAGCACAGACTTGGCTGCAGGACTGGAGGCCTAGGGAAATGAAGGTTTATCAGTAATTTTATCTCTAGGTTTTAAAGTAAGAGAAGACCCTGAATTATTCTGCCCAGCTTCAGAATTCTGTTCAAAATCTGGGTATTTTACTGCACAACCATAATAAATCAAACCATAGCTATTCTAAAGACTGAAACACAAAGAGATGGTTAAATCCCTGTAATAATTAATGTATCTCATCACTACAGGCCATGGAAGCTGGGAGCAGAGCTGCAGCTCTACATGCACAGGGAACGTAATCCTGCAGCCACTATAGGTTTCCATGTACAGAGGAAAGCAGATCCATGGGATCTCAGGTTGAGAAAAGAAGCACTGTCATGAAATAAAATAATAAACTGTGTCCTTTCCTCTTGGACAGGGCTTTTGCTGTCCAACTCCTACCTGCAGTAAACCAAAAGGAGAGTCATATGTTTAAATAATGGGTGTTTATACACAGATCTGCTGATTTTGGTGATTGTCACCAATGAGGTTCTTCCCCCACATGTTTAAATTCAAAGCTATTACAAGCAAAAAGAAAACTAACAGCAAACTATTAGAAAGAACTACAGTTATGGCTGCTACCTCCAATTCTCCATCACAACATTGTCAAGTATCAATCCAACTCTGGTTTTCTCCTATTCCTTCCACCCCATCAAATTACGGCTCTCGCAAACTCTTCCCAGCCTGATCCCAAAATTGCTGCTTCCCGTGAGACACGTGTGTACAAATCAGAAATGGGAGATACCCCAGCATGCCAGGAGAGCTCTTTCTTGTGGGCATCCTTCAGCATGAGGCAGAGATGACACACACTCTCTGCTGACCACCATTTAACTGGGATGCCCCTCTGGAACACACACTCATGGCCTAGTCCATGGTTCTGCACTCAGTACTTAATAAACCAAAAATAATAAGCCCAAAATAAACCAAAGCACTCCAACTGTCTTTTGGAAATTACAGAGGACATAATTAAGCTCCAGAAATAAGCAGACAACAGCAATTTCAATATAAACATCCTACTTGTGTAGGGGGTAGGGGACTCTCTCATTTCAGCTTGGTGTTAATGCCCCAGCTCTTACTTCTGGATCCTTGCAAACATCTAGAAGGCTTCTCCCAACATTTCCTCGAGTCCAGAATTTAGTTTGACATTTAAACCCATTACATTTTAACCTATTTCAGACGTTTTTACACATAACTTTCCTTTGAACCAGTAGAAAACATGATCAGGTCAGTCCACCAGCAGCACCTGACCAACACTGTGAGCAGGGATGGAGCCACTTGGCCTTCCCAGCAGAAAGCCATGGAAAAACACATCCCGACATATATATTTGAACAAACCATTGACCAAATATAGCCGGGCACCACCGATAACCAGGGGCTGCTACCAACCACATCCCAACCCTGCAAACACCAAGTCCAGCTCTTGGACTGTCTATCCCTGGAAGTTCAGCTCGGGAAAGGGTCTTTGTACAAGTGGTCTTTGTACCTTCAGCACCGCAGGGGTTTAATAACTCAAACAATAAGTCAAACAACGGCCTGGAACCTGGGGGGCAACGCCGGGGCTCCCTGTTATCCCAGGAAAACAACACTTTCGGGACTCGGCCGGGGCTCAGCACCCACCGCACCACCCCGAACTTTGCCCGGCGCCCCCGCCACCATCACCCCCCTCCCCTCCCGCTCCGGAGGGGCCCAAAGGAGCATCCCCGGAGCATCCCCCGACAACAAAGCTGGGGCGGGGGGCGCCGGGAAGGGGCCTGAAGTGACAGGCGGTGCCCCCCCGGGGTAAACAGGGGGTAAACACGGGGTAAACAAACAACCCCCCCGCCCCGCCGCTCCCCCCGCACTCACCTCAGGGCCCCCGGGCGCAGGGAGGAAGGCGGAGACGCACACAAAGGGTAATAAAGGGGGAGGAGGAGGAGGGAGCGGCGCTCCGCGGGGCCGCCCCCGAGGGACGGGGGGGGGTCTCGGTGTGTTTGGGGGGGATGTGGAAGAAACTCCCCGGCGGGGCTGCGGGGGGGGCAGCGACTCGGGGCCCCCCGCCCCCGCCTCGGCGCGGCGCTGCTTCGTGTCCCTTCAGCGGCGCGAACAACCGGCCGTCCCGCCGCCGCCCCCCCCCCCGCGCTCCTCCTCATCGCCGCCGCCGCTGTCGGGAAGGAGGAGGAGGAGGAGGAGGAGGAGGAGGAGGAGGAGAAGGAGGAGGAGGAGGAGGAGGAGGAGGAAGAGGAGGGGAGGCAGCAGCGGCGGCCGCCACCGCGCATGCGCCCCGGGGGAGCTCGGGAGGCCGCGGGGAGGAAGGGGGGGGAAACGGGGGGGGGGGGGGGGACGACGACTTCCCACAGCGCCGCGCGCGCCGCTCCCGGAAACGGATCCGGGAGAGGGAGGAAGGAAGTGGATGAGGGGGAGGAAGAGGGGGGGAAATGGACAGGGAGGAAGTGACGGGAGCGAGGAGAGGCGAGGAGGGGAGGGGAAAGGACGGGAAGGGAGGGGGAGTGCGCGGTGACGTGCGGGGGCGGTGCGCGCGGGGCCGATGGGAGCGCGCGTGCGGCGGGTCCCGCCCTCAGGTGAGGGAGGAGAGGCGGGAAAGCGCCGTGAGGGCAGAGCGGGCAGGTGAGGGGGGCGGGGGAAGCTCAGTCCGCCGCCTCCGCCGGGCGGGAGCTGCCGAGCAGCGGAGGATGCATCCTCCCGCCCGCCCTTCGTCTGCTCGGGCTCTGGCATCTCTCAGGGAGCCGCGGACGCAGCCTGTGAGGAGGGTAACGGGCGCTGGGGGTTCGGTTTCTGAGGGGATGAATGGCTGCCGGGGAGGGCTCTCGGGTGCTCTCGGGGGTTCGCCGCTGCTCTGCGGGGATGAAGCGAGGGCTGAGGGGAGCACGTGAGCGGCGGTGGCCGCCCTCGGGTGAGAGAGAAGAGGCGGGAAAACGTCGTGAGGGGAGGCGGGAGGCCGGATAGGTGAGGCGGACAGCAGCCTCCAAGCCGTTTAGAGCCCCGCTATTTCCTCATGGGCCCGCTCAAGGTCCTCCCAAAACCCGCCCTCAGCGTACCCCCAGCCCCTCATGGACCCTCCCAAGCTCTTTGGGGCCTCCCTCGTCAGGGTGGTCGCAGGCTCTACCAGCCACGAAAAATCAACCCACTCAGACCCCCACCCTCCCCATTCCCACAGCCCATCCCCAACCCCCTCATGACCCCCCCCCCCCTTCCCCCAGTTCCTTATCAGAGCATTCATAGACCCTCCTAGCTCTCATAAATTCCCCTCCAGTCCCTCAGGACCACCCCCAAACCTTTCCCGTCTGGTCGGGACCACCCCCAAGTCCCCCTCAAGACCTGCAATTCCTGCCCACATCCCCCTCAGAGCCTCCCTCAAGCCCTCTTGAATCCCCCTCAGAACGTGTTCAAGCTTCTCAATCCCATCATGATTCCCCTCAAGGCCCCCCAATCCCTTCAAGTTCCCCCCAAACCCTCTCTGGATCTACTCACACCTTTTCAGAGAACCCCCAATCCCCTTAGGACCCCTTCAAGTCCCCTTCAGAGCCAGCTTATCCAGAGAGATGCTGTGGTTATTGTTATAAACTGCACATTATAAACAAGGATGGCCAGTTATTCCTGGAAAAACCGAATTGTTGTGTCTTAATGTGTTCCTGTGTGCTTGTAGCTTGTTCCAGCTGCAGAAACATAAAGACATTATTTTACACTTTCTAAAGCATCCTAAAGCCAGTGCTGTTTAGGAGATGTATGTAAACATGGGTTTAATGTAATCAGAAATAAATTTAAGATGCTTTCAGTGTTTTGGCTCTTTTTTACTAGGCAGGTAGACTGATGCATCTTTATTAGTTAAGAACAGATGTTCATTACAGTCCTTAAGAATGACCAACATCTAGTTTCTGGCTAGGATTGTTTGGAAAGCAATGTTATTGAATAAAACGTTTATCTTCTCTCCTTTAAAGATGAAACCTTCCGCAATGAGCAAGCGTAAGTTGAAGGAGAGTAGTGCAGAAAGTGCTGAGTGCATTTCCCAGGTCAGTAATGTCTTTATTGATTACTTTCTTTTCAAGTTATGGAACTTGTGTAACTGTTCATGGCAACAGATTTGCATAAATCTGGTTTGATCTATTTAGGTTTTTGTCTTCCAGTTTGTAAGGTGAATCAGAACCCAGGTGACTTTTTTAGGAGCTGGACAGCAGCTGCCAAATCAGTTTTTAGTTAATTTGGTTTTTTTAAAACGTTTATTCTCCTGTTTCCCCAAAGTTGCTGGTTAAACTGGGTCAGTGATTTCTTATATTTTAATCTCCTCTAATTGCTTTTCCTCCTTTATATAATATTTATACAATATTCTGCCTCCTGCAACTTTATTCTCATTTTCAAGACCTCTGTATCATTGATGACAGTAAAGATTTACGTATTACAGAATACTTGTAACACCACAAAAGTGCCTAATTTACTACTATTTTATTGCTGTAGTTAAATTATTGGCAAATTCTGGTGTTTGAAGCCCCCTACATTTTTCCTGTCCTGTGTTACATCCATAGGTGCAAACAGTCTTTCGTGAAAGATTCTGTCACCACTGTGCAGCTGGAAAGCTGTTTGGGATGGAACAGCAGTACAGGTGAGTGAGCAGGCTCTAGGATTCAGTGATTTCTAATTTAACTACAGGTGTAAAATAATCTGGTGAAATCAGAATTTTCTGTTTCTCTGTTTTTCTAAATTATACAGGTTTAAATGACTTGCAGCCCAGTGCTTCTAAAAATTACTTGCCTCAGATTTTAAGAGTTTTTATACAACTGTTCCCTGCTGGTTTTGTCAGGCTCTGAGTTTTGGATTTCTTGTCCTTGTTTTGCATCTCTAATTCGTGAAGGACTTTTCTTTTTGAGACTGAAAGATACTTTCAGTGCACGTTGTAAGACCTTGTATAATGGCCTGGCCAAGCAAGAAGTTAAATTCTCTTGCTGTGAGATTTATTTTTACTTCAGCTTGTCTCCTGTTTGTTGGTAAACTTTGTTAGAAGTAAATCTTAAACCTTTTGTGCCAACATCCTGGTTTTTTTTGAAGTAGAGATCCATATTTAAAGCAAACCTACTTCTGGAGCCATCCAGATGTGGAAGTTAGAGTTAGGAGGAAGGGACTTCTTGGGACAGTAACGCTGTCCCAGTCCTGGTCCTTTTACAGACGCAGGTCAAATTCTGCAAGTAACAAAGATGTATTTAAAGAACTTGTTTTAAACAATCAGTTTTTTGATGAGTGGAATTGCCTGATGTGAGCAATAGTTTTCATTACGAAGGGACAAAACCATTTATTAAAGCAGTGCACTAGGCATGCAGAGCACACATAGGCCTTTTATTGCTGTTGTGAGAAAATGTCTTTCTATTATGTCCGTTTTACAAAACAAGCCTCCCCTATTTATACTGGAATTCTGAAAAGCAGTTTACAGACTGTGTTCTGCTTAATGTGCCACTGGCAGTGAATTATCCTGGAGGGGAAATACAATGAACTCCCTAGCTCTGATTTTTTCCTTCCCAAGATGTACCAGGGCTCTTGGCTGGAGCTGGCTCTCAAATAGTGAACAAACCCACATGTGTTGGCTACAGCTGTTCTGTAGTCACTCACTCCTTCAGAAGCAATTGCATGATGCCAGTGTTCCATATTCCAAAAAGCACGTTAATGATGCGTGAGCATTTGGGAACTGGAGGTGTCAGTAGTTGCTGTAAGCACTTTAAATGTGGTTTGAGGTGAGTGAGTCTATCTGCAGGTAATTTAGAGCTGGTGAGGTATAGTGGTAGCACAGAAAGCAATCTATTTTTTAAAGAAAGAAATAATTATTGAAGTCTGTCTTTTCATGGCAGTGAATTGCAGAACTTTATGAATTAGTGATACTCTCAACTTCTGCATGTTTTAATATTTTAAAATATTTTAAGAGCTCTGATCACTGAGCCCTTTGTACTTTATTGTATTACATTTTGCATGCCTTGAGTGAGTGTTGGCTCTCAGAGCAAGCCAAAGTGGATCAAGTTTTATTTTTTCAATTTTCCCTGGTTTTGGGGAATGTTGACAGCTTTGAGGTTTTCAGCCTATTTCTGTTTTCAACAGACATTTGCTGGAGCTGCTGAGAAGAACCACGGTGCACGGAGAGAGTAATTCCGCCCTCATTATTGGACCCCGGGGATCTGGGAAAACTGCGGTAGGAACAGCTCTTGGAACTTTGTCCGGGGTGCAACAGAACCTCACTGCAGTCCTGGGAGCTTTTGCAGCTACATGTTCATGTCTGCCTGGTTTTACAGAGAGAATTGCTAATGGTTTGCATGTGAATTCAAAACATTCTAGGACTTTGTGTGGGCTAATTCTGTTCAGGAACAGCATGGAGAAATCTGTTCCTAACACTTGTCTTTGCAATTAAAGCCATGTTCTGATTACTCTTTCATTAACCTGTTATTGGGCCCTCACTGTCAAAATGATGAAAAGGCATCCAAAGCTCTAAAAGGAGCAGTCTAAGGGGTAGGTTTCTCCATAGCTGTGTGTATGCAGGGAATGGTCAGGTATCTTAATCCTGAAGGAATATTGTTCCCTACAGAACATTGTTTGGTGGTTATGGTTTATAAGTGTAGGTTTGTGTTTTAAGGGAATTCCCCTTAGCTGAGGCGCATGAAGGGATGACCTCTAACTTAAGTGTTTAATTCTTCAACATTATTCAAACGCTAAGTCTTTAATGTTTACATTAAATGATGTGATGAAAATTTGTTGTCCTTTAAGCCAGAATATAAGTTAGCAAATCACATCTGCAAAATGAATTATTTCCTTATTATACATCAAGTGAAAGATGCTGGAGTCAAGAAAATCATGTGTGTGTATACTTATGTATTTATACATTCACATAGGTGGGAGCTACAAATCCTCATCTGAGGAAGCCAAAGCAAATAGTAGCTTTTTAATTTTTTATATTTAACATTTCCACTACTTACAGATATTTTAATACAAGTTCCTTATGACTTTTGCAGTAAGAAGTTCTTGATGGACTGTAAATTTGGGACCCCTAAATTTTATAAGCAGCAGTTGATTGATCATGTGCAGTTTAATTTTGTCTTCCAGAAGGAAAGAATAAGCAGAGTTTCTTTTAAGATTTAATGCAAAGAGTTTCTTTCTACAGCATCCAAAGAAGCCATGAAGCTGAATATGGCACCAGCTCAAGAGCAAAATCCTCTCACATCTCAAATTCATAAAGCTTTTTGATTAAGGCAAAAGCCCCAGATATTACCCTAAAAAATGAGGGACTGAAATACCAGAGTTATTTTTCTTTCCTTCCCAGTTCAGCAGAATGAACAAATGTAATTGTCACAGTCATGCTGGTGAATGCAAAGTTGTCATTTTAGTATTTTACTCTGGAATTTACTCAAACATATTACCTAAAGAAACCTCACACACTGTTTTCTGTCCTGTAATGTCTGTAATTACACTTTTCTTGCTGTTAAAATGTTAATCTTCTCAAAAAATTCTGTATTTTTTCTTTCCTAGTTATTAAATCATGTCTTAAAAGATCTCAGGGAAATGGAACAAGTTACAGAGAACCTCCTGGAAGTCCATCTGAATGGCAAGTAAACCATCATTGATCCAGTGTTCTGTTCTATTCAGTTCTGTATTTCGTATGTACTGAATAACAGCTTTGGTTTCAGCAGTTTGGCCCAGCCTAAATTATGGATGTGTTTGCCTGTGAGCTCCAAAATGCCTCTCTTTGTATTTCTTTGTATGGAGGGAACTTCTGTGCTCTTAGTGACAGAATTAAGTAACTTATGAGGTAACAGAAAACTCCTGTCCAGTCTAATTTTTAGAAAGGCAAAGCTTTGTAAGGCTGGAAAGAGAGAGAAGCTGCTGGTTAAGTCTCTAGTGGGAATGAACTGCTAGTTCTTCATGAAAAATCCTTTTCTTTCAGGACTTCTGCAGACAAATGATAAAGTGGCCCTGAAGGAGATCACCAGGCAGCTGCAACTGGAAAATGTGGTTGGGGACAAAGTTTTTGTGAGTAACTTCACTTACCCCTTTAAAACCCTTTCCTGGGAACCTGGCGTTGTGGGATGGAGCTTGTTGGGAATGAATGGGCTGTGGCTGCCAGCAGTTCTGCACAAGTGCTGAGGTTACCTCTGCTGGTTGAGCAATATTAATGCATCCTCATTATTTTTTAAAAATACATCACCTTGTGCCTTACTGAAGGAGGAAAAAAGGGAAGTCTCTCAAAAAGTCCCTAAATAAAACAAACTTAAGTATTCCAAAGAAACTTTGTTCAGAGGGGTGGAGAATTTGGAAATGTTTTTAACATTTCAAAACAAAGAATTAGCAAGTTAACCAACCAAAAAGCAGGACCTTTACTATATTTCCAACCTTTTTTGGTTCTAGGAAGTCTATCCAGGCTTTTTTGGCTTTTGCCACAGATAAACTGGTTTACATTAGTACTGAAGACAGTCGTAAAGAGAGTGACCAAAGTGCTTGAGAATAAATTTCCCTCATTTTCTGTAACTCACGTTCAAGGGGTAAACTTGCTTTTCTGCTCCCTTTGATAGGGCTTGTGGTCTTCAGTTAATTATTTCTCATCTCACACCCGGAGTGCTGCAGAGTGGGAGAGTTTGTGTAACTGGAGCAGGCTGGTCACAGCCAATCAGTGTTTTCTGTCAGGAGTGATTGATGCTTCCATCTGTTTAATAAAGTTGCTAATTAAACCCTGAATCCTGCTCCTTCTCAGTGGAACATGTTAGGTGGCACTTTTTCCATGTGTGTAGCTGGAAAATGAGGATGCAACAGTTATTTAAGGAAAGATAGAGCCTGCTTGTGAATTTAGCTTATTGCAGGCATTCTCCTGATCACTAATTTTTGCCTGCCTGATGCAGTTTGGGGATTTCAGACTGGAAAAAAGTGGATGAATGTAGAGTTATCCATCTTGTCCTGAGGAGTTTGTGATTATACAGCATGAAGTAACATTGTACATTTTTGAAAGCATGGTTTTGGAAGGAGATGGCCTTCATTGCATGTCTGCATTTGCTGTAGTTAAACAATTCTGAGAATGACACTGCAAATCTATTCTGAAATTTATTTATTCTCTGTCTAGGGCAGTTTTGCTGAAAACCTTGCCTTCCTCCTTGAAGCTTTGAGGAAAGGTAAACACTAAAAACCCCTGTTCTGAAACTCTGGGTCACTTGACTGAAAAGTGGAGTTTTTTCTTCTACTTTACAGGTGGAATGAAGAAACTTAGCCCAAGAATGTGTCATGATTACAAAATAATACAAAAAGTAGTCAATACTGAACAAATACACACCTGATGTAACTGATGCTGTAAAGGCTTGCATGTGATGTCCGCTGTGAAGGACAGATTCTCTTACCAGACTGATGCTCTTAAAAATACTGGTTTTAAAAAAAATTGGCCAGAGAAGTCTGTGTTCCTTGTAGCCAGAAATGCTGCTTGGCAGAACGCTACAAAACCTTCCCAGTTTTTCAGTGTTACTTTTCTTTTTGCTGTTTCTAGTTTTGGGAAAGGAGGGCTTAGTAAAAAGCTAAAGGAAAATCTGTGGATTTTTAACCCCATAATTAATGAAAGCTGTAGCAATGGAAGTCTAATCCTGGAGCTGCCCTGCTAACTCTCCAAATTTCTCTCAGGAAACCGAACCAGCAGCTGCCCAATCCTGTTTGTACTGGATGAATTTGATTTGTTTGTCCACCACAAGAATCAGACCCTGCTCTACAACCTCTTTGACATCTCCCAGTCTGCACAGACCCCAGTGACAGTTATTGGGCTCACCTGTAGGCAGGTAAGAAATGGCATTTCCTCATGTTTTTAGCTGTTTTAAAGTGACTTGTCTTAGTGGGAATGTCTTCTCCTCTCTTAGAACCATACTTAATTTCCTAAGAGCTGTTCTCAATTCTCTATTTTTCTAACTTTTGAATTGGGAAGGGGGATGTAAAAAAATAATAACTTGTGCTGAGAGCAAACTTAGAGTGCTCAGAGCTTTCAGCTTTACTGCTAAAGGAGCAAACCCAACATTTCTAAGGACAAACATTCCATACTAGACTGTTGTTCTCTCTTTGGAGGAGCTCCTGAATTTCTTGCTCAGCAGTTGGCAAGGACAGAGTTACACTGTGTTTAAATCTCTGTTCTGAGGACAAAGGCTTTTTTTTAAGTAACCACTTCAGTAGGGCACTTTTGCTCTAAAATGGGTTTAGGATCCCTGTTCAGTTTCCTATGATTTTACACTGTCATGGTACTGAATTGTGGGCAGGCTGTGTGCACGGTGAAATAATTCCTGTGGAACACCATGGAAACTCGATAAAACCGATACTGTTTTCACAATAAACTGTTGGTGCTGAAGTTAATTGGGTTATAACAGGAAGAAGAATAATTAAAATCTCTTATCAAAGCCTGAATCTGGGTTTGACTGGGATTAGGTGATACCCAGCAGGGCAAGTTTCTGGCAATAGAAAAGTTAATTGTTGATTTAATAAATTACAGTCTTCTCTTTTGCATCATCACTGTCCTGAGTCTGAGCTCCTCAACCGTTATTTAGAATCCTTTATCCCCTTTTGAGTGTAATTAAGGAAGTGTTTCCAGAGCTGACATCTGTTGTTTCTGAGGGTTTTTTTTAGTTCTTAAGTATTTTTTGGGATTTTTAAGTTGTGTTCTCTCAGGCTGACAAAAAGCACGTGGCCTGTCAGCTCCGGTGTGACCACACAACAACTTGTCCAGAGCCCTGATAGGCTGCAAGGTTTGATTCAGGCTTAAGTAGCTGAAATATTTCCATAATCTATGGAGAAATTTTGCTGGGTTTCCTAGCAACAAATGATCCTGTGTGATGTGGTGCATCACGTGGGCTGGGATGGTTGCTAGCATTGCAAGGCACATCAATTAAAATAATCAGCAAAGGGCTTGTTAGAACATTTAACTTATGTTACAACATTTTAAGCCTGAGAATTTAATAATTCTTTCTTTTTTCAGCACACTTTACTTCAGTGATTTGTCTGTAGTAAAGAAAACACCAAATTCATCTACTTTTTTAATTACTGTTTTTCCTTTTTTTTTTTTTTTTTTTCCCATCAAGGATATCCTGGAGCTCTTGGAGAAAAGAGTAAAGTCAAGGTTCTCTCACAGACAGATATATTTGACGAATTCCTTTGATTTTAAACAATATATTAAGATATTTCAGAAACAGCTTTCTCTTCCTGCTGAATTTCCTGATGAGTCTTTTGCACAAAAATGGAATAATAATGTTCAGGTAATTAAAGCATCTTATACCTAATTTTAGTTAAAAATTCTAAAGTGAAAGCAGTGTAAAGCTGGTTTACTTTATACACATATCCTTTACCAGTAAAAGTGGGAAGCTTTTACCTAAGATTGGCATTTCCTTTCACTGTCTGAGTGTGATATGGAATAAATTAAATTATGATAGAGAATCTTTGCTCATTGAAGTCTGGAGGTGAAATTGTCACAGGAAAGACCAGCAAGTTGAGGTTAGACATGAAAATTGTATTGTCAAGTGTAAGCTGAGCTCTTTAAAAAAATTATTAAACTGTCATTTTTCCAGGTGAGTATAAAATGATTAAAAGTGAGTATGAGATGGTTAAAATATCACTTTATTGTTTCTTGTAGCATCTCTCAGAGGATAAAACAGTGCAGGATGTGCTGCAGAACCTTTTCCACCACACCAAAGACCTGCGCTCGCTGCATTTGCTCCTGGTGTGTATTGGGGTATTTATGAAACACCTCCTTGGTTTGCAGTAATTAATGAACAGCTCTTGTGCTTTTCAGGCCATTTAGCTGAGCTTTGCCCGAAACATCATTTTACTGAGCTTTTGCCAGTGCTGGTTCCTTGCTGGCTTTATCACCCTGTGCTGTGTTAGTGAGTGTGGGGAGCTCCAGTTTCTGAAGTGGTTACCCTGTGAGGATGGACTGTTCAATTCAGATGGGGCTGAGCTCATGCTATTTATCTTTCTCCAAGCCCTTCTATCTATAAAACAAAACTGTAGGTGAAACACTTTGAAACTGTTTTTTTCCTTTCTGAGATTCTTTTTGGTTTCTATTGAATCCTGAAATCTGCCCATATTGAAACCTACTTTTTCTACTCTTAAGTTGACACGGGAGCTGCAGCCCTCTTGGTCTTTTTTAGATTTTACCCTGCCTCCCTGAATCCTGTTTTTGAACACAGCTCATATAAATACACTGACACTTTTACAGAGGATTACACTTGTTTAACCATCCTAAAATACCCCTGTGCTTGTGTGGGTGTGAAAAGCCCCCTGACTGTACCTGCCCCTGGGCTGTTGTGCCAGCCCCCAGATCTGTAACCTGCTCTGGGTGGGCTGTGCTGGCCTCCAGGGCAGACAGCTCTGTCCAGCAGTGTTCAGAGCCACCCTGAGAACCAGAGCAGAGAAGTTCCAAAGTGCAGAGCCCTCTGCTTGGTGCTGCTCTGGTTACAAGATTGCAGATTATTCCTAGTGCAGGGCACTGAAATCTGTTCCTGTGGCTGCAGTGGAGGCCAGGAAAGGAGCTGATGGCAGCTAACAGCCTCCCTGAGAGCAGGTCAGAGCTGAGGCTCAACCTTCCCATTGTTTTCCATAGCATGTGCTGAATTTTTCCTTTGGAAGAAGTCATCTTTCCACGAAAAGCGTGTAATACAGATTCTGGCAGGGATGAGTGAGGCGTTCCTGGACAAACTGTGGAGAGGAGAAGGCTTAAAGGGGCTCCAGGAGAGCTGGAGAGGGACTGGGGACAAGGCCTGGAGGGACAGGACACAGGGAATGGCTTCCCAGTGCCAGAGGGCAGGGATGGATGGGATATTGGGAAGGAATTCTGTGAGGGTGGGCAGGCCCTGGCACAGGGTGCCCAGAGCAGCTGTGGCTACCCTTGGATCCCTGGCAGTGCCCAAGGCCAGGTTGGATGGTGCTTGGAGCAGCCTGGGACAGTGGGAGGTGTCCCTGGGTACAAAAGCAGGTGCAAACGAGCTGTTAGTCATTCCTACAGCAGCCTCTGAGGTGCTGATCCATGGACATGGATATGAACAGGTTCATGAGGATTTATCTCCTGGAATCAGGAGGCTTTGAAGTTTTAAGCCTGGAAAACCTTCCTGGCTAAATGCCATTGAAGTGCCAGCTATTTGCAAGGTTTTCAGTATGAACCTACTGTGTGTGGAGGGTTTATCCATGAATGTTTCCAGCAGGTGACTCTGGGGGAATTGTGTTCCTGTGCATTCCAAGCAGGAATTGTGTGGTGGTTGGGAATGGAGTGAGCACTGTGTCCTGCTCTGTTGCAGATGCTGGCTGTCAGTGCCGTGACTGTGCACCACCCCCTGCTCACACCTGCAGACCTGCAGGAGGCCAGCAGGCAGCACAGGACCGACTCCAAGGCAAACATTGTCCATGGTAAAGCTCAGCTTCTCCCCAAAATTGTTCCTAGATGCAAAGGAAGTGTCAAGTCCCTCCCTGGAATTCTCCTGGTGTAAGAGATGCTGTGTAGGGAGTGTTCCCCATGGGGATGAGCTGCACAGGGATTGCCTGTGCCCATGGAGTCAGCTCTGAGCTCACACATGGCTGTGGATACAACAATGCCAGCTCAGCTACTTACAGGTCTTGCTTTTTGGTGGGAACAGCCCATTGCTGATCATTTCTGCTTCAAATACAAGGCAAACAAATGTTCTCGTATCAAGCCTCTCCAATTTTGGAATTTCTTTACATAATAAAGATACAGAACACCAATGGGTGAGGCCCAGAGCATATACAAATAGAGGAATAAACAGTGGGTGAACTGCCTGTGTTTCTGATGTGCTCAAGGGAAGTACTTGGGATTCTTGTCTTTCCCTCCAGGTTTGTCTGTCCTGGAAATCTGCCTCATCATAGCCATGAAACACCTGAATGATGTCTATGATGGAGAACCATTCAACTTCCAGATGGTTTACAATGGTGAGAGCAATGCCTGAGCTTCACAAACCCTACACCACTCACTTCCTCCTAACTGCCCCTTTTCTTTTCCTCCGACTAACACAGAATTCCAGAAGTTCATCCAGAGGAAGGCACATTCTATGTACAACTTTGAGAAGCCAGTTGTCATGAAGGTGAGCCTGAAATGCATTTTTTTTTTTTAATTGTAAAGTATTTAGGTTTTATTTTCCAGAGCACAGATTGGGGTGGTCAAACGCAGCCCTAGAAGGGAGCGATGTTTTGGGGCAGGAATGCCCTTCCCTTCCACTCCCTCTTTTCCTGTTTTTAGGCCTTTGAACACTTACTGCAGCTGGAGCTGGTGAAGCCCCTGGAGCGGCCGTCAGTGCGGGCGCAGCGGGAATATCTCCTGATGAAGCTGCTGCTGGACAGCAGCCAGATCATGGATGCCCTGCAGGTGTACCCCAACTGCCCCACAGACGTGAAGCAGTGGGCAGCCTCCTCCCTCAGCTGGCTCTGAGTCCTGCCCCTGCTCCATCACAACTTCTGGAATGCTGTGAGCTCCAGAAGAGGGAATGTTCACCCACAGGAAGGTGCTCAGAACAATAAATTTTTGGAAGCAGCTTTCTTTGCTGATCCATTTGAGATTTTCTAAGGAGAACTGTGCTGCTGTTCCCTTCCAGCAGCCAGAAATGTGCCTCATCACACCCCCAGGTGCTTTAGCTCAGCTCTGTGCCAGCTCCTTCCCTCACACACAGTTCCCACTTGGAGAAATCCAGGCTCTGGAGTTTCTCCCTGTGGCTGAGTGCTCTGGATCGTGGCTCAGGCCACGCTGCCCTGCTGCCTCCCTTCTGCAGCACAGCCCCATCAGGTCAAAGCTCACACTGCACTTTTCCTTCTCAAATCTGACTTGACATGGAAAATTTACTCAATTAAATCTTTAATCACAACTGAATTTACTTCATTAAATGTTTAATCCCAACAGGCTTCAGCTGCAAGGGCTATTTTGTGCCAAGTACAAGGTAACATCTTTCCATACCCGCTTTTTTGTAACAAAACTTGGGAGTTTGGCTCAAGAACTGCTCTAGGAACGGCCCCATGTGTTTAAAGTAAGTTTCCAAAGAAGCATTTGCAAGTCAGAGTAGTCACATTTTTTATTTTCCCGCTGGGGAAGAGGGCAGAGTATACATTTGTATTTGTACAATATTTAACAATCACTTTATTGAGGGCGAGGGGGGGGTTGGTTGGTTTTTTGGCACTTGCAGAAAAGCAGCAAGTGCCTTTTGACAGTAGTACAACAACCTGTGCCCAAAACACTGACAAATACAAAGAGGAAAGTTAAAGTAATCGCTCACCAAACTCGAGAGGTAACAAAGAGGAGATGGACTGAAAAAAAACCAAAACTGAGGGAGAAAGCAAAGCAGTCCTGCTGGTTGAGTATCTGAGGTAACAGATGTTCCATCAAGGATGCTACTGGAGTCGTTTTGCCCAGGGATGTGTATTGCAGCTTCCGGTGTTTTGTACCAAGTGTTCCTGATAAACAGAAATGTCTTTAAAAAGGTTAAAAAAGCTGGAAAAGAGGAGAGGGGGTGACCTGACTGATTGTGTCGATGCTGATGGGAGCGGGACAGGTCTCAGCACTGATTACACTGGAGACTGGAGAACTACACCCCTGTGGGTTCTGGGTGATTTCCATGTTCATGGGGCAGGTCGGGAATACCCCAGGAGTGGCAGCACTGGCTCAACCCCTCCAGCAGCTCTGAGGATGCGGGACAGGAACTTCTCACCCTCTCACACATAAAAATCACACCTGGTGAGGCCAGGCAGGGGCTCACACACCAGTCCAGGGCCATCCTTGGGCTGGGAGCTCACAGCTGCTGCGCCTCAGGAGCTCAGGACAGGAAGGGCCAATGGGCACTGCCAGAACAATGCCAAAATCATCCCTAGCACCATGTTCCCTGGATCCTGCCCTTGCTGCTCCAGCAGCTCAACTCCCTGAATGCTCTGAAGTGAAACAGGAATTCATTCCCAGGGCCCTGGGGGCACAGCTGGAGCAGAGCAGCTCGGGGAGACCATTCTGACCGCTTAAAAAGCATTGGGAAGGAGCAGCCTTTTCTCAGTGACGCTACATGATGCTGGTAAATCCCAGGAAGCTGGGAGTGGAACAGGAACTGAGCAGGGATATCCCAAAGGTAGGAGCCAGCCCTGAGCCCATGGCAGCTCCGTGGGAAGGGTCACACACAGGAGGGACTTGGATACAGCTTCAGTTTTGGCATCAGATTTCCAACAGCACAGAATGAAACCATCCCTTGGCTCTGTTTTTGCCAGGGAAGGGTTAAAAGCCCTAAGGTGTCTGAGGAGAAGGACTGGGTTGGGATTGGTTCAGAATTCCACAGCTCCAGTCCTGTCCTGCTGTGTGGAGTTTAATTAAAAGTGGAGCAAAAATGGAAGCGAAAGGGAAGTGTCTGGCCAAGAGGACCCCACAAACTGGATTTCTTCCCCTTTCCAACAGCCCCTTGCAGCAGGATCCTCAAGCACAGCCGTGACCAGCAGTGCCACAGCCCTGGGTGGAACATCAGCCCTTCCTCCCTCCCTGCCCAGAGCCGGCCTGGCTCTGCTTTATCCATCACATGCCACTGTTCCCAGGGATGAAGTTCACAGATGCAGGTTCCAGCCAGCCTTCAGCGAGCTCCCGCCTGCTGCTTTGCAGAGACACTGCATGTGGACACATGGAGACAAGGACACACAGCACACCACGGGCCGCTGCTGCCTCTGCGCTCCAGGGGCTTACAACATTTATTTTCCTTGGAATTTGGCCTGAAGGATCCAATCAGTGTAGTGAGACAGGATTTGGGAGAAGCACTTTGGCACCCAGCTACCAGTCACTAATTCCAGCATAAGGCTCGACATCCTGAACCCCAGTCTTGGAGTTGTGAAGCCATTTTCATGTTTTTCCTTGTTTTTTGTGAGTCTGTGCTCTGGACACTGATATTCCTTTCGTTACCTCGGAATGGTCATTGCATATTGTGAGCAGAACTAGGTTATCCCTGAAATTTGTAACATTTAGGATCTGGAATCTGTGGCTAGAACTTTGTGTGTGACTCCAGGCTCAACCTGTGGCTCACAGGGAGTGAGCTGCACTCCCCTCCGATGGCACCAAGCTTTGAGTGGAGGGAAGTTGCAAATCTCCAAGCAGAGGGTGAGGAGTTGGGGGAACTGAGCTTCCTGAGGTGATCCTGAAACAGTGACACAGCCCCCACTGCCTGGCGGGACAGGGAACACGCGGCGACCTCGGCACAAACATAAATAGGAAAAAGACTCTTTTTCAAAAAAACAACAAGAATTCAGAGCTTTCCAGTGTCACAGCTCAGAGAAAATTTAAAAAAAAAATTAAAAAAAAAAAAAAGTCATGCTTAAGGTTTCAAATATTCCTCAGACACAGCAAACCTAAATAGTATTCAGTTAAATAAATGGATGAGATACTCTGGGAAACAGAGGGAAAAGCTTTCAACTAAAAGAGGAAGGAAAATTTTCTTTCAATAAACAGCACTTTTTCTTTTTTATACACAACAAGCGAGTACAAGAAAAGGCTAAAAACACGGCTCTAGGAATGGCCACTTCCTGGGGGCATGAAGCTTTCCCCTTCTTAAATAACACAGGGAATTGGGAATACATCATTTACAAAACACGGAGCGGTTTATTATTCCAATTAGTGTTGTCAGTCATAATTTAGTGAGGTGGAACTGAGGTATACCTGGTTGAGGGAGGTTAAGTAATACTTGGAAGCCTCTTTGCTCTATCCCATTGATTACTCTTGTTTCTGTACACGGAACAGCAGCACACGGAACATTCACAAGCTGTGTCGTAGTCGCATTACAATAGTCATTTTATAAACAACAACGAATGCAATAAAAACAAGTTACCCTTTTTTTTTTGTTGTTTTTAAATCTGAAATGAAATGTTTTTGATTTAAAAAAAATAACAGTAGTTCATTTAAAGGAATTAGTCTCTTCTGACAGGGATTAAGAAATCGGATGTCAGTGTTTAAAACGCTCATTAGCCCATTCAGGTCCGGATTCTTCATTGTAAGTTCCTTATCAGCACGTGAGGGGTTCTCAGTCACGTCCTTCAGGTGTAAGCAGGGAATGCAGAAAGTCTCATGGATCCACGTTGGGAAGGAGGAGGAGGGGGAAAACAAAGGATAAACACCTCTTGGTGATGTTCCAGAGAGACTTACCATCCGTTCTTCCCACCCAGAACAGCAGTGACGCCAGCAGTCCGTGCGCTGTAGCAGCTCCAGTGAAGAGTCCTGTGGTCACTTCCATGACCAGTGCAACTATCATAGACTGGATTCTTTGGGAGGAAAGTCAACGTTTGTCACCATTGTGACCACAGTCACAATGTCCTCTGTTGTTATAATGTTAGTGAGTTTTTGCATCTGGATGATCCTCTCCTCCACACAGCCCGCAGACAGCCGGGCCTCGGCGTCGTGATCCCAGCACTCCTCGATGGTCTCGCACAGCATCGCCATTCCCTGCGGAAAACCAGGCCAGGGAAAACTGTCACACACCCACAGGTACAGAGGGGGGCCCCAGATAAAAAATGGTGTTTTAAGGGACACCTGGCAAATGGGAACCCTTGGATCCCACAGGACACGGGGCTGGGTTGGGTGTGAACCTGGAGCATCCTGTGGGGCCTCAGCTCTGCTTTGTTCTGCACTATTGAACCAACAACTCTTCAACAACACAGGGCAAATCTTTCTGTGCAGCTGGAGCTTCACAGTGTTCTAAAGAGGTGAATCCCTCAGCCATCAATTGGCACTTCAATGAAAAGTAACTCCAGGATCTCCCACCAAAAAGCTGAAAAAATCACTCACTTTCTACTACTGAAGAAAGAGCAGTTTAAGATGAGGAACATTTACAGCCCATTTAACTCCTACTGGAATTATTAAATCCCTCCCAAACCCCAGTGTGATGGACACAACACGGCATGGACAGAATGTGGGATTCAAATCCTTGCAGCAGTGGGTTGGGTCCCACTTACAGAATGTTTCTGCCAACACTCCCTTAGGACAGGCCTCTTCTTTTTGTGCACCACAACTTCCTGCATGTCCTCCAGGGACGGGTGCTGGCCAATCTCCTCCTCAAAAGGCAGCATGTACTCGTCCACGGGGCCTGCAGAGGGAAACATGAGTTCAACCACTGACTTGGAAAAGGGAAAGAGAAGATTGGAATGTTGGGAATTTGGCCATAATCAGAATCCCAGAGTGGTTTGGGTTGGAAGGGATTTCACCCAGTTCCACTCTTGCCATGGGCAGGGATGCCTCCCACTATCCCAGGCTGCTCCAAGCCCTGCCCAAGCTGGCTTTGGACACTCCAGGGACCCACAGTGCTGACCCTGAGCATTCCCCAGCCAAGGCCGTTGCTCACCGTCGGCGGCCGTGCAGCGCGAGGCCAATTCCCAGAGGACCAATCCCATGGCGTACATGTCTATCCTCAGGAACGCGTCCCTTTGGAAGTTGATAGCACCTTCGAGCACCTCCGGAGCCATGTACCTGCGGGTGCCCACCTGCAAGGGCAGCAGAACACCACAATTTGTACCCAGAATCAGCCCCAGCACGGGCACCAGCCCGGCTGCTGCCAAACGAAACCATGCTTTGTCCCAGATTAAACAAAGCCATGGTTATTCCTGCCTTAGGAAGTTTCATCCCTCAGTTTCTGAACAGTAATTAAATAATTAATAAAATATGACAAAAGTTCTCGTCCAAATCTTCCAGTCAGGATAAAAGGGGGAAGAAGCTATGCAATGAGCCTGAGGTGGAATTCCCATTCACGTCCATGTAACAGCTGGATCATTCCTGGAAATAAACCAGGACTTACCTGTCCATGGGTGTCTCCTGCAGACTTTCCAGCCTCAAACTTTAAAGCTAGACCGAAATCAGCAATACAAGCTGTGAGGTTGTTTTTCAGCAGCACATTCTTGCTTTTAATGTCCCTTTCAAGTTCAAGAAAAAAACACAAATTAGAGATCTAGAACCATGGAATACAGATAAAACTAAGGAAAAAGGGATAGCATAAAACAAGGAACATTATGGTATGAAAGGCAGAAACAGGATAAAGAAGTAGATAAGTTAAACAACAAAATAACAATAATAAAACCTTGCAGACCTTTATCCTTATGGGAATAAATGAGACAGCAGTTGGAACTGTAATTTTCTGCTTGTTTTTAAAATAAACACAGATGTATAATGGATATATGGAGATACGGATATGGATGATGCAAGTGGGATACAGAGATAGAATGAAAATGTTTTAATCCAAGTGTGCAGTGAGTGCATCTTGTTTAAAGAGCAGGAAACAAAACCCTTGGAAATATGCATCGTGCTGGCTCCTAACACGGAGACACGGAATTCCTGCAGGAACGGAAGGTGATGGGCTGCATGCAGGATTCCCATGTGTCCCCATTTCCCGGGCAGCTGCCATTCCCAGGGCGGTACCTGTGGGAGATGGCCGGCTTGTGGCCGTCCTTGAGCCCCGGGATGTCCTCGTGCAGGTAGGCCAGGCCACGGGCCATGGTCTGGGCGATGTGGCACAGCTCGTTCCACGACACCACGTTGGCCTTCAGGAAATCCGTCAGGGACCCCTGCAGCAAAACAGTCACACACCCAGCTCAGTGTCACCCATCCAGGGAAAAGCTGCAATTCCTGCTGAGCTGGGGGGAACATCTGTAGGACCTCTGACTGTCCTTCCTCATGGACCAACAGCAGTTTCAGAGTGAAACACACTCTGAATAAACAGAGATGAAATCATTCAACACCCCAGTTTCAGAGTGAAATACACACTGAACAAATCTAAAGAGATCAAAATTATTCAACATAAAACCACACATATTCTTAATTAATCATATTTGTGTTTCTTCCTGTTGCTGTCACAATAGAATCAATCTGTATCACTTCATTTTTATTTTTCATTCCAATCAACCAACAAGAGTGGACCAAAAATAACCTCCCCCAATCTCTGCAAGATGGGAGGTTATTTATTTCAGGCAGGTTTAGATGGGGGATAATCAAAAAGACATATTCTAAAAAGCCAAAAAAAGGTAGAATTAATTTTTGATTGTTTCCTAAACAACTCTTCTATCAGTAAAACCTGACGACAGCTTCCTCAGCTGTCTGAAAATGAACTGAACCAAACTCACACCCAGTGAAAAGTGAGCAGCTAAGTGCAAAATACTTTCAATTTTCTTCCTTATCTGCCTCAACTCCACATCTGTGACACTCTTCTAGGGCTGTTCTCCCCCTGCCTCACTCAGGAGAGCCCCGAGCCCATGCAGGGGCAGCCCCACCTTCTCGTGGAAGGCGGTGATGAGCCACAGGTCGACGTCAATGCTGGAGCCGCGCTTCTCGGCGCCGATGAACTGCAGGATGTTGTCGTGCTTCATCCCGGGCAGGCTGTAGATCTCATACTCGTTCTGCCACGACTGCTTGTCCTGCAAACACAGCAGCACAACCCCAGTTACCCACCAGGAACGGGATACCAGGGGCTGGCCCTGAGGGGGGTTTGCTCCCAGCATTTGGAAAAGGTCTTTCAAAAAATACAGGGAATTTCTGCTGCAAGAACAAGAGCCTGCAGTGTTTAATCACCATCAGGAAACACCAGCACATTCCTGCACCTCGAGTGGCAGGGGGTGCTTTAATGAATGTAAAACCCATCCCAGCATCACCATTCAGCATCACTCTGTGTTCTCAAAATTCTTCAATCCATTTAATCCAAGCCACGGCTTTCCGAGGGCACTTGCTGGGCAATAAGTGTTATGGCACTTAATTGAGGCAGGTTTAATTGGAACAATCTCTTTAGGGTTTGCATTTCAGGACATTCCTTCTAAGTACAATTTAATTTGATTATTAACTGGTCAAGAAGTGGGTGAGAGCTGCTTAAAACTACGGATGCTGAATGATTTTATGACTAGAAACACATACTTCACAGGGTTTATGCTTCAATAATGTGTTTACTGCAGTAAAATACTTCTTTTAAATCACCAAAACTCTTCCTGCATCTTTTACACCTCAAGGACGTTTCCATTTGGATTTACAGAATTACTGGGCCAAGAAAAGCTGCTTTAATGCGAGGAACAACCCAGGACCTCAAGAGTTCTGCTCACCTGGATGGGGAATATTTTGACTGCAACGTATTCATTGAGCAGCTGAGCTTTCCACACACACCCGAATCTCCCCCTGGCTTTGATCTCCAGGAGCTGCAGCGGCTTCAGACCCATCAACGGAGATGGTGGGGGAGGCCCAGGATCCTGCAATCGGGTGAGACCATTAATTAATGCTGCTGTTGTTAATGGCATTAATTCATGTCATCCCTGACAGCACTACAGATAAAGGATTGTAAATGGGGAGATCCTGGAATCACCCAGCCAAACCCCAGTGCAGCAATTCCCCAAACATCCAGGCACAAAGCCGAGCCCTTCTCCGCAGGGACGGGAAATGGGATTGTGAAACATGCTCAGGAGGGATGTGCCAGAGGGAGCAGCTCCACAGGGATGGGATACACCCAGAAAACTGGGTGGGACAGCATAGCAGGAACCAAGGAATGACGTGATCAGCTGGGAAAGCACAGCAGAAATTAAAGAAGAATATACTCAGGTGGGAAAGCACAGCAGAAATTAAGGAATAGTCTAATCAGGTGGGAAAACAGCAGAAATTAAGGAATAATGTGACCAGGTGGGAAAGCACAGCAGAAATTAAGGAATATTATAACCAGGTGGGGAAGCACAGCAGCAATTAAGGAACAAAGATAATCAAGCTTTACTTGTTACATTTGTTAAGAGCTGGAATTGCACTGAGCTCCTTGGATGCAATTAAGGTTTTCTGTGTTTATCTGATGTGTGGGACCTTTGAACCCTGCAGATCCACATGTGGGGATCAGCCCCTCCTGCCCCACTCCCACTGCTCCCCACTTTGCCAGCGTGTTCCTGAGATCCCAGCACCTGGCTGGACCCAGAGGGGAGCTGGAGCTACACTGCAGAGGTGATCTTGTCCTGTCCTGGAGGTGAGACGGAGCTTCCCCAGGGCTCTGTATCCATATCCCATTTCCATATCCCCACACTACAGCCTGGGACCATTTCCCTTCCTGGGAAAGGGGAGGGGACAGTTTATTGCACACCCTGTAGCTGCTGTATCACATCATCTGAACAGAACGAGCAGATTCTCGATTTTATTGCCAAAGCTCTGCTTCCTTCTGGGCTGGCCCTTTCCCTCCAGGTGGGATCAGCTCATCCCTGTATAAAAACCCCAACAACCAACCCCAAAGTTTTCAAAAAGCCTCCAAAACACCTCCTTGGCTCCTCTGTTTTCCCCACAGAGCCCCTGTAAAGCTGTTTTCAAGAGAATGAAAACCACCAGAGGAGTTGCTTCAACAAGAGAGAGGAGAGCACTCAATAAAGAGTTAAATACTTGAGCACTTCCATCAAAACCATAAAATCCTGGGCAGGTTAAAGACACATTTTGTGACAAACTGTGGGGTTAAGAACCCTTAATAGGGGGAGAATGGAGACAAGTGCTGAGAACACAAGTCCTGAGTAGTTTCAGTGCAGGAATAAACACCCACTCTCTGCTTTCTTACACAACTACAAATAAATTAAAAAGAACAAGTTTCAGAGGAAGAGTCAGAGCAGAGTAACCTCATTGCATAAATTAATAACTAGAAAAAGAATATAAATAACATTTGAAATTCAAATTAGAAACACACTGCAACACTGTCCCCAAAAAAGGAGGAAATCCTTTTGTCAATGTGACAGCGACAGGCGCTTGAAGTTGTGACATCAACATTTGCAGCACAGAAAGTGAAGTTTGAGAGTGAAGATTTCCCTCCCTTGGTGCCTTTCATTCCCTGCCAGAGCCCTCTTGGAATATTCCAGGCACCAGGGAAAGCAGTGCCCTCAATTTGTAAAATACAAACTGTACTAAACAAAGATTTGTAAATGCAGTTTGTCGTTGTTAGAAGAGGAAGTGGGAACGAGATGCTCCATTTTATCCCCCAAAGCCAACCCTGATTTAATGAACTGTTCAAGTTCAGAACCTCTCGCCTTGTGTAAACCAGAGAAATTTGTAGGAAATAACCCCAAATCCCCCTTTGCTCCAGTGGCTTGGATTCCCCTTCCTTCCCACACTCTCCTCCCAAGAAACTGCTGGGATTTGGAAGCACCTGGTGCCTGAATTCTTCCCCAACCATCAGGAAAATCAAAACGTCCAAGTTCCAGCATCTCTGCCAGGAGCTGGAAATGAAAGTGACAGTGAAACCTGGTGCGTCCTAATTCCCCAGTAGACCACAACCCTTCCCATACACCAAATTCCCTATTTCCAAGAAATCCCTGGCTCTCCACACCACCTTCCCAGCACCTGCCACAGCCCCTGCTGCAGTTCCTGCACCTTTTCCTTTCCTGGGAAGACATTTCTGGGAGCCAAAATTTCCGTTGTTGCTGAGACAGCGCCACCCGCCCACAGCCCAACCCAAACAAATCCCAATTCCAAGTGGGAAGCAGAATTCCTGCTGTTAACACAACTAGAAAGAAAAGTTTTCCTTTTTTTCCCCCCTGATTTTTTCTGAACACCTTGCTTAAAATCTAACTCCAGATTCTGCAGCTCCAGGGACTATTTTTACATGGATGCATTCCCTGACAATATTTCCAACTCGCTCTGCTCCAAGGAAAAATGTTTAACGTTCCAGAGGCCCCGTTATTCCCGTGTGGCCTTGGGGCTGATCTCTGTGGCGCCAAGGCCAGAATGCCAGCAGGGATGGCAGGAGGATAAACTGGGCTCCCAGATTTCCAGCTGTCAAAAAATCCAGGGCCCAATTCCCTGTTCCTGCTCCTTCCCTCAGACTGAGTCACACAGGGAAAATATTCCTTAAGGAAGGGTCACTTCCAGGAATGGGGTTCCTCAAGGGTCCTCAAAAATGGGTCTTGAGATCAGCTCAACAAATGTGGAACTCAAATCCATTAAAAGCAGCTCCTTGGAGGCAGGACCCAGCATCCCTGACTGGGATAAGGGTGTCAAACATGGAATAGAGATCCAAGGAACTCTGGAAACTCTTTACAGAGGCACAGTCAGGAAAATATTCAAATTTTAAGACATTTAAACCATTTGATTTTCTTCTAAAATGTGTTTCCAAGGTATTTCAGGTATTAATTAGAGAACTTTAATGATGACAGAAATTGAGCATTTCTATTACACCTCAAATCTTGATGTTTTCAATATTCCATTGAAAAGCTGAGCAGGAATGCCCCAGTTTTTGAATTAAGGGGTCCCAGGGATTTGGAGTTTAATACAAATAAAAATAACACCGGGTCAGTGGGAAAGATGAAGAGCAGTGAAGGAGTACGTTCATTTTTCTCCAGATGATCCATTTTTGTGAGTTTCTGCACCACACAAAATGCCAGGATCAGCAGGTGGAGACCACACAGCTCCAGTGGGTGTTTCCAGGTGGGAGATGGGAATGGAGACCCAAAGACAGGGCACAGGTGGGTGGGATGCGCCCTTGGCTTCCAGGGAAAGCCCTGTGCTGGGGCCATGGATCCCCCTGGCCATGTCCCTGTGCTCCAGGATCAATCCCAGATTGCAGGTACTGACCCCACCAGCCGCGAGAGCTCCAGGGAATTTTAGGAGATCCATGAACCCCAGGCTAAAGCTGCATTTTTAAACCACACATGTTGACAAATGGCTCATCCAAAATACTGAGAAATCACAATTCCGACCAAACAACGTCTCCCACATCCCCAGAAAGCCCCAGAGCCAGGAACAAACATCCTCTTACCTCAATCATTATATGAAAGGCGTGCTTGCAGAGAGGGAAAAAACACAGGCAAGAGAAATTACTATTTACACCAGGAATGGGATGCAAAAACAGCTTAGAGGAGACAAAGTCAATTATTTGTGAGTTAGTGACAGAAATATTCACGGGGACAGCAAAACTTTCTCGTACCAGTAACAACATTTAAAACAACAGTCAAAGAAATCCAGCATTGTCAGCCAAGAAAAACGGGGAAAACAGGATTATTACATAGGCAATTAACTGAATTATTTTATAATTACATCAAGAAATGTCCACTGCAGGTGTATAGAGCTGTATGGAACTTCCAAACATGAAATTCCAAACCCCCGGGATGCAAACTCATTCCCTGCAGTGCTCCCCGCTGCCCGCGAGGGGGCAGCGCCGCACCGGTGAAATTCCCCTCCCTGGCGCTCCCGGGAACAGGAAACTTCCAATGGCCCAGTTGGAATCAAACTTCGTCAATGAACGGCACCATGGGTTTGGGCTCCAACACTGAACCTGATCGATAAATCTGTAAATAGAGGGGGAACTCGAACACACTGCACCCAGCAGAGTGAGATCAATCACAATATTAAAAATTCCTTCAAACAATCCCAGGAGGTTTACAGACCGTGGAACAAAATCCAGGCTAAACCCATGTCCCAGGATTTCCATGACCCCCTTGTTTGTGCTGCTTTCGTCGCTTTTGTTGAACAACCTCGGTGTCACCCCAGCAGAGACACAGAGATGCCTCCGTTCCTCCTCCTGCACTTTGGACTGGGAGGCCCTGGCACTCCCAGAGCAGCTGTGGCTGCTCCTGGATCCTTGGAAGTGCCCAAGGCCAGGCTGGACGGGGCTTGAAGCACCCTGGGACAGTGGGAGGTGTCCCTGCCCATGGCAGGAGTGGCACTGGATGAGTTTTAAGTTCCAGTCGAACCCAAACATTCCAGGATTCTGTGACTCACCTGAGCCATGTCCTCTGTCCTTTATACCTGGATGGGCTGGATGTGGAAGAGCAGGGAATTCAAGCCCCTGTCTCCAGCTGCGATCCCTTTCTCCCCCTCTGCCTTCACACCCTCAGGATGCTCTGGAGCACGGGGCCAACCCAAGCCTCTCCCTGTGCCTGAAGAGTTCCAAGCACACACTTCCCTTTCTCCAAATAATTAATGCCAGAGGGGCTGGACGATTCCTTGGAGAATGGAGTCATAAATCCTGTACCAGAGCTTGGAGCACTGGGATCCACCAGGATCTCCTCCACCACTGGCCAGCGCAGCTCCGGAGCGGAGAAAAATCCACCCCAAGAGGCTGCAAGTCCTTTTTTCCAGGCCTATTCATTATTAAAGTTCTCCAGCTCCTGAGAATTATGGAAATTCCTCAGCAAGAAGCAGAAATATGTATGAATTCAACCTTTGTGCTCTGACCATAATGAGAAACTGCAAAAATGAAGCTCTGAGAAACAAGTCCTCTCCGAAACCTCTCACTCCTCCCTCGAGGGATCAGCTTCCCCCAAACGCTGATAAATTCCACACACATGGAAATTTTAAAAAGATGTATTTATGCTCATTAACACCTCTGGATTATAAACCAATGTCCTCCCCTTCAGCCCACAGAGCATCACCTCAGGCTCCCAGCAGAAATCCAAAGGGCACTGGTTTAAGGGTATCGGGCTACAAAAGAAATGCAAATCTGAGATTCATGTCAGGAATTAACTCTGATAAACAAAAACTGGGAGCAGTCAACCCCCCTGGAAACCCCTATCACCCCCACAAAGGTACATAAACCCACTCACTGCTGTTTATGCTGCCCGAAAACCAACTCTAATGGGTTTATTACAATATTTGTAACCAATTAGACCAATAAAACCCCTAAGCACTGCGGGTTTTCCCCAATATCTGGGCTACCCACAGCCATACTCTGAACTGTAAAAGCTGCTTTTTGGTATTTTCACACAAATTCTTCCCTCTGTTACACATTTGAACTTGTACCAGCCCAAGGATTCTATTAGGAAAAAAAAAGGACCCCCAGTTTCAAGCTCCTCACCCAGTGCACATTCAGGACTCCTGATTTGCAGTAACTTTCCAATCTCTTTTCCCACTTCCCTATAAGCACCTGGCTTCTCCCTGTATTTTTCAAGTAGCCATTAATCTTCCCAGGTTTGGATTCAATCCTTCTAAAAACACCTCTCCCTTGCACTTTTCCAGTGTTGAAATGTAACAACAACAAGAAAAAAAAATCTGGCTTTTGGAAGGCTAAAATGGGCAAAATCTGAGCAATTGATTTAATTCCTTCATACTTCAGCAGGAAACTGGGATTTTCTCAGTGTAGCAAGATTATCCCAGAAATTTCAAGTGCACCAGGTAGATTTAGGAATTCCTGTGCTCAGTGATTAAAACCGTGATACATCTTTGACCCCAGAAAATTCAACCATTTCAGAAGAAATCCCCAAATTAAGTCATGAAGACCAGAAGTGAATCTGCAAAGCCTTTTCTCAAGCCTCTCAACACAATTCTCATTTCAAAACCAACCCAAAGCAAAAAAGCAACTGTGATGCAGTAAAATCTTGCCAAGCTGGGCGCCCAGGGAAGTACAAGAGGTTAAAGATTCCCTGCTCGGTGGGGTGGGACACGGGGGGAGCTGCCAAAGCCCGAGTGGGGCCGGTGGCAGCTCCGTGTGAAGGGTGACAGTGGCACCCATCAGCTGCCAGGGTGGGAACAGCCCCTTGGAATCTGCACTGACAGCTCTGGCCCCAGCCCAAGGGATGTCAGGAAGAAGGGAGCAGCTCCCTGCCATCCACACTCCAGTTTTATGGGGAATGTCTGGGGAGAAACCTGGATTACACCTCATTCCAGACCACAGGGTTCCATTGCCAGGGTCCCCCAGCGACAGTGAACCAGGTCACAGCAACTCCTTCTGCAGAACACTGCACACACTCAAATACTTAAAATACCAACCCAATTCTTTTGATAACTTTTATCAGCTGATGAATTTATGTTTGCTAAATCAAATAGAAATAAGGAGACAGAACAGTTCTTAAGTGTTTCCCATACACACAGATGTATTCAGCAAACATGGATTTGTTAATAACTCATTTGAGAACACAGATAGTGACAGATTTGATGGAATTTGACAGCTTTCACTGGATAGTTCCCCACACAGCAGTGAGGCACAGTGAGCAGCACAAACAAGCCAAGACTAATTGTCCTTTATCTCTTGTTACAAGTTCAAACGTTTCTTACAGGTTGTTTCTTGCTTTTTTCTTTTCAAATATTCCAAATTATTTCTTTCCCTTTTGCTCTCTGATTTTTTTATCACCACTTCTATTCTTTTTATTTATCGCTTCTTCTAATTCTTTCACCATTTCTCATTCTTCAGCATTTCCTCATTTTTATCTTTTGCTTATTCCTCATCCATCCTTTCATTTTTTTACTGGAAGTTTGGTACCAGGGCAGCAGCTTGGTACTCCCATTGTTTCTGGGAATAAACCAAGGAAGAGCAGATAACCTTTATTTGTATCTGACATGGAGCAATCCCTGTTTTTCCTGCTGTACATCTGACCTGTCCATTCTACCACTGCTATACAAAGATTTAAACCAAATCCATTTGCCTGCAAACTCCACTCATGCCCTGATTATTAAATACACTATTAACAGATTAATTGCAGAAATATTTCAGTGTTTATTCGTGGTTATAAAGTTCCCAATGGTTTCCCTCCTTCCCTGTCTCCTGTTCCGACCAGCTGTAATCAAATTTAAAGTGGGAACCACTGCTCTGCTGCATATGGGAGAGTGTTTATACACTGGATTTACATAATAATTCCGGGTAGTTTTTCAGGCAGAAGTGGCTTTTCCTGACTTTCCACATGAGCCTTGATGCCTGTTCACCACAAGATAGGAAAATGTTGTTGCCCACAAGCACCAAGGAGCACTTATCCCAAAGATACAATCTGAGCATGAACACCCCAGCTGATTACCCTACTTATTAAAAATTTAGGTGTCCATCCTGCTCCAAACACAGCCCATGCAAGAAAAAACTGCAGCAAAAGGAGGGAGGATCAGAATTCGAGTTCTTGATACCCCACATGTATTTAACATTCACTTGCTTTTTCTATGGCTTTATCCATGACTTAATTTCTTTACGAAGACAATCCCACACTGGAATTATCCCCACGATTAGCAGTTATGAATTTGATCTCCCAGCAAAGACCACTGGGTTGATGTAAAGTCCCAAATCCATAAAATGGGAGCTGGATGAACTAATTATGCTGACAGATTGCAGGGAGTCTGAGGAGCTGCAATCCTCTCTGCAAGGACAGCAAACAGACTTTTTTCCTCTAAATTATGTTCTTTTCATTTGGCAACAACATATGTCCACTGCCTCTCCCCAAATTCCTCTTATCTATTACTGCGAAACTGAAACCAAAACACTTGAGTTATCAACCCCAGGCAATCCTGCTTCCTGCAGCACCCTCCAGTCAAGCAGCAGCACTGAAAATATCCCAGGAGCTGGGAGCACGGAGCACACACAGATCAATCCTTGGCAATCCTACCCAAAAGAACAGGAGTTTCAATTTTAATCATAAAAAATGTCACTGTAGGACAGGTCACATATTCTGGTCACTGAGCTGAGTTAGAAGCTCAATTCTTACTGCAAAAATCCAAATTACTTCTCTATTTCCACAACTACATTTTCTCCATCCTTTCTGCTTTGGTCTCTAGAATTTCATGTTTTAACTCTTTCCATAAAAGCCTCATAATCTCAGCTGGATCTCCAGACATAACTGAAGGAAGAGGAATTCCAGGATTAGCACAAATTACAGCTCCAGGACCAGCTGGAGCCTCCCAACAGCAGGAACTCCACACACAGAGCCACAGGAGGTTTGTTTGGATGCAGCAGGTTACACACAAATGTGGAGCCCACAACCTCATCATCCTTTAGAAACAAAACACCAACACCCCTAAAACTGAAACATTTCAAGACAAAACAGAAAATACATAAACAAGAGGAAGAAGATGACAGGAATCACAATCCTTGATCTGAGCTACGCCCTGGAGTTGTGCTTGAAGATTTTCTGAACATTCCCTTTAACTGCACCTGTATTCCAGTTCCAGGCTTCCTTAAAAACAGCTCATCCTCTATTAGCTACTATTTTCTGTACACCTCAAATGGCCAAGATGAATTGGCAACTCCCATTTTTGTTCTCAGCCAAGCATTACAGCTCAGCCCTCAGCACCCCTTCACTGTGTCTTTGCCCTCTGTGTTCAGTTTTTCTCCTCCCAAACAAAGAGATGCATAAAAACATGAAGTAGTTGCTGATATAGTCATCAAAGAATAATTAATAAGGCTGTTTAAGTAAAGCTTAATTCTCTGCTTTAGGGGAGAGCAAGCGTTAGGACCTCGAAACCAGGAGGGCAACAGAGACCAGCCATGAGACAGATCCCCTTCAGGAATGGTTTGGCCCTTAGAAATCCCCAAATCCCACAGCAGGGGCTCACCTGGGTGGGAACAAGCACGGGAGGATAGGCCAGCTTGTGATGTCTGTACATCCAGAAGGAAAAGAGCACGATCACTGCAATTCCCATGATAGGCACCAAGGAATACAGCAAGGTGTTGAACAGAGGTGGCTTCGGTGTAACAGGATTGGAAGTTGCTGAAGGGGAAAAAAAAAGGACACAGCTTTTAAGGAACAAAACCAGGCAGTGTTTGAAATGTGCAGCAGCCTGATTTTCTAACAGCTCCTGCCAGCAGCACAGCAGGCTCCCAGCAGCTGATTAGCCAGCACAAACTAACACCTGGTTAAAAGGCAGCACTCTGGAAAGCATGGGAATAGCTCAGATCCCAGATTCACACTTCAGCACAGTGGAATTCTGTGCCTCCAACCCCCACCAGCCTACAGCAAGCAAGGGGTGTTTGTATTCCCAGGGGATTGCAAGAATGCATCACCTAATGAATGAAAAACAATCCATACGGAGGTTTAGCCTTGCACAGGGCAGACATAACCTGCCAGCACTTCTGTGCTCTGCTGCTCGGCTGCAAGGAGGAGTTCTCCAGGTGAAGACACTTCCACACAACCTCAAAAAAGGCTCTGGAAAAGCTGGAGCTGCTTCAAAGGCAGCCACAGCCCCCTGGGGCAAGAGAGGGCTCATGAGAGGGAAGAATGTCAATTATTGCCTTAGCAGCATCACTGACAAAAATGACAATAATATCTCCTGGGTCAACAAAGGCTATTTTAATCTCCCAGAAAGTGTTCTTTCATTTCATAAACAACTTCCTCTGGCTATTTGGTACATGAGACATTTGCTGGTTTCAGCTCAGTTATTAACATCACTCCGTTTTCCAGCAAAGCTTAGATTCCCGACTGGAAGAAGATAGGCAAGAAAAATCAAATCATTTTTTAGCTGCTGTTTTTTAAAATAATTATTTGTTACATCTGCCTAATTTGATTGTCCTTCAGAACCACACAATATGCTGAGACTGAAGAACCTACAAGAGAAGAAATTCTTTCCCCCTTTTGAGAGGTTACTGTATGCATTCACAGAGGAATTCAAGGTCCAGCTGGGATAAAGAGGATTTTTTTGAAGAAAAGGAGCATCCCCAGGCTGGCACAGGGATACAGGGATGATTTACACACTTACAGGAGCTTAACCATGCAATTAAGGTAAGATTTGACAGTAACTTCTGTATCTTAAACCAGGCAATTATTTCAGATTATCCTTCCTTCTCACCCTTGGAAAGAGCTGAAGCACCTTTTATTGATTTTATAGGAGAGAACCTCTCCAAGTGGAATAAATGAACTGGCAATTCCTCGGCTCTGCCTGGGAATGCACAGAGCTCTATCAGAACCCTCTGGCAGCAAAGGCAGGCCAGGACTTTTGGAAAAGCCTGATCTCCTGAAGAAGCACCACGTGGAATATTCCCATCAGGAGGAACTTACGCTGCGTGACCTCCATCTCCGGGAAGTAGAAGAAGCGCTCGTTGCACATGTTGCCCTCACAGCAACAGAAAAACACCTCAGGGCTGTCCTTCTTCTCTATGCAATCATTCCTGCAAGAGAAAAGAGTCAAATGGTCATTAATCTCGAGCTGGGTTGTTTTTGTTCTGGAAAAAATATGTGCCCATCTTTAAAATTTCTGAAGTGAACATCATTAAATTGCCCAGGATAACACAGTGTCAAAGTAACAGCTAAACCTAATGAAATAAATTAAATTTTGATATTTTATATTGCAATGAAATTTTATTACAAGAGAAACACATTTTTGCTGTTTTTAAGACAAAGTTAAAGAAAGCCACCAGAAGGACACTGAGGAACAGTTCACAATCTAGATTTAAACAGGACAAACAAGGGATCAAACAGCTGGTGCTTGACCATAAACCCACAGGACAGGGCTGGAGATAAGTGAGAAGGAGAAATTTTAAATTTTATTATACTTGTAGAAAGAAATGATAAAATTTCTACAATTTCCTCTGCCTACATTATGCTCAGGGACAGGGTTTATTTCACTGAATTAACTGCAGGAAAGACTTTTTTATTAATACTCTGTTAACAAATAAGCTGAAACTATTCCCATCAAGAAAGAAAAAACAGGCACCAACCAGGAGCCAGCCTGACAGCAGAATTGGAAAAGCCTGAAGAAATACTGAGGGATTTTAAACACAGCTGAACATTGTCAAGGAAGTTTTGGGCTCATCTTCAAAACTTGGGGTTATTCCCTAGAGCCAGCTCTTGCTGTCACCCTGTCCCGTGGCTTCCAGGGAACATTTTCTCTTTGATGTCCTTAATCTGCTGCTGTTTGGAGTCACCCCCACGAACTTCCAGAGCAGTAAAACCACCCCATGCTCCAAAGATAAGATTTGGGCTGTTTTGGACAAACACAGCACTGTGTGTGATTAGCACAAGTTACTTAATGAGGACTTACTCTGTTTCCAGCTCTTTCCTTACCGTCCTTCCTGCATTTGATTTCTTTTTCCAATTTCTTTTCTTTGCTCAAGGGAGAATTTAATCTCACAACTTTAGGATTTTTTAAGATTGTGGAACTGAACTTTAAACTGTCATTAAAGCAGAAAACATCCTGGTGTGGGGGGCAACTTGACTTGGGAGAAAGGGCGGCAAGGCTTTCTTCTAACAATTCAACTTTTAAGAAACACAAAGGAAAACTTTTCTAAAATATTGCTGAAATAATTCCTAAATACTTTTTAATGAAGATCCACTGTGGATCTATTTCTTAATTCTCTGTCCTTTCAGAAAATAAATGTTTTGGCCCAATACAACCCAGAAGAATATTTAAAAAACTGCAACACCATTGCTTAAGAGAGTCATGACCTTTATTCAGTCAGCATCTAACAAACCCCAAGTCCTGCTGTTACTGCTCGTGGGTACTTTCTAGACCATCTGTTAGCAACAAAATAACAAGGAATTTAGAATATTCTTAGAGCTGCCATTGAGCTTATTAATAAACTGCCAAAATACTTCCATGATTTGGTAAATTGCAGACATAAAGTGCTGACTTTCCAACTCTAAAGACTTTGGAAAAATCAACGAGAGAATTTTGCATCCTGGTTGCAATAATTATATTTGCACTGTTTGGCAATAACAAGGCACTACAGAATCTATTATTAATGGGCCAAAAAAGAATAAATGAAATACCTGGGTTCTTTTAAGAAGGTAAGACAACTGCAAACAAGACAAAGTACTCACATGAAGTCCGGTCCCTAAATACAAGTGTGCATCTAAAAATAAGGTAATTATTCATGGACTCATTTGTCTCAAGCCGTGGTTCCAGAGGGGATGACGTAGAAATTATGGAGAGGCAAAGAGTTTACAGTGACAAATCAATTTTGAAAATTCCTAGGAAAACTCACCTGTCATAACAATTGATGTCATCCAGCCAGCAGCCTTGCTTCACAATTTCAATTGATCCAGAAATATTCTTCCATGTAGCAAAGCAGTGTCGCCTTTTATCTTTATCACCATAGCAGGGCTCGATCCCACTGCGATTGGTTTTATCCTTTTCCCAGTTAGCGTTGTAGTAGATGCACTCCTGTGTTTCTGATCTGCCCAGGATGGCACCTGGGAGGAATGGGAAGCACAATTAAATGGAATTCTGAAGAATCAGGCATATGAACCAATGGAAGCTGTATAAAAATATCATTTACTGCTTGTACCAATGTGCCCTCTCTCCCCTCTTTTTAATAAAGACAGAAAACACATAAAGTTCAGCAGCATTCCAAGTGTTGAAACATGAAACAAAGATCTTCTGTGAAGTCAAACACTGACTTGCATAACTTAGCAAGATTTGCAGAAATGAAGAACAAGTCATGGCAATACTTCTCCATGAATAGCAATAGCAGAGAAAATTTAGAATGCTGAGCAGCGAAGATTTAATTAAAATATTTGCCAAACCAGGAGATTTAGCCAGGAAAATTCACCAAAAGGCATTTGTGCTTCTTATCTTGTTACATGAGCCAAAAGAGCAGGGAGTTCATCTCAGAAACCCCCCAAAAAGCCAAGAGGTGTTTGGGGGCAAGGGCATCACAGAATCCAATCCAAGAATGGTGTGGGTTGGAAGGGACCTTAAAGTCCATTTAGTGACCATGTAGGAAACCACTCTGGGATTCTGGGATTCTAGTGGAGATAACCTCAGAGTTAATGGGATATAAAGCACCAGTCTGGTTCCTGCAGAGGTGAAGGGTTGCTGGGAAGCAAAAGTGTTAACAAAATACAGGAAGGGAGTAAGAACTGCATTTTATGCCTGTTTTTTATCTTGTCTGACACTGCCCAGAGTGTGCCATCAATCTTCATGGAAGCTCCACCATTTAACTTGTATTAAACCCATGGAGAAACAGAGAGGGAGCTCGAGGAGGTGGAGAATCAGAGGATCCACTGAGGCAGGGCCAGGAGGATGCCAAAGCACTTTGCCTGTATTTATCTATACATTTAATATTTTTAACACATTACACAGCACCCTGAAGATCAGACTAGAAGAGAAAAGGTCTCCCACGGCAGATTTTTATGTATTTGCTTGCATCACCTCCTTTATCCACATTTATCCACAAGAAATGTGATCCAGCAACCACTCCCGTCCATTCCTGAGGATAACGAGGATTATTCCCATCTGAGCCTTGCTGCAGCCCTGGGAGAGCTGAGCCCAGCACTGCCCATACTGAGCATCCCACATTGCTCCTTCCCAAAGTCCTGCCTCTGACGCATTCCCAAAATAGGCCGAGGCCGCCGCTTCCGTGCTTTGGGCAGGAGGCTGGCGGATCAATGGGAGAGGGGCAGGAGCCAGCTGGGAACGCTGCGAGGTACAGCCTGGGAACCATTATATTCCTTGTGCTGCCACGGCCTGACCTTTACAACTCTCAGCTATGGCAAGAAACAGATGAGGCAACAGATTGAACGATTTGGTTCTGTCAGTGCAATAAAGCAGAAGTCCTGGATTTCTCTCACACGTGCCATTGCTTTTCTCCTGCTGCCAAGCCGAGCTTTGAAGGACCACAGACAAGCTGAATTTTATAAAATTCAGGAACTGCAGTAAAACTATCGTTGCATAAATATTCTGCTTATTCCTGTCTTCTTTATAGTCAGGTTTTCTTATCCATTAGTTTTTTAATCCATTAATGCTCTAATCAGTGACTGGCAGCGGTCGCTCTTGGTTTAATGACCTTGCATCTGGCTGGGGCTTCTCACCTGAACGGGCACCTGCAATAGGTCTGGCCAGACTAACCCAGGCTTGGACAGACCAGGACAATCCTGGATTAATCTTCCCAAGCAGAAAATCAGGAACATGATGGAAGCAAGGCAAGAGGAGAAGGGGAACCACACAAAGAAGGCAGCCCTGAGCCCATCTGCTTCCAACCAGCTCTGCCGTTCCCTCCACAGGGATGGAGCTCCCAGGGGAGAAGGGCAGCTGGCATTCACAATAAAGCGAATTTATTACGCAGAGCAGGTCTCTAATGAAACTCCTGTACCCGTTCCAAGTGCACATGGAATTGCCAGGTCCTCAGAAACCAATTCCTGAACCTCAAAAGGCAAAATGCTGCTGTTGAAAGAAGCCATAAGCAAAACTCCAGCAGTGTCCTATGGATAGAACGTGAGGTAAAGCTTGGGAGGAAAACACACTGGGAAAGCAAAGGGCACTGAGTACAGAACAGGGTTTAGTTTGGGCACGTTAGCCAGATCCCACTGGATGTCTGTGTGTTCCCACTGCAGCTCCAGTGCTGCTCTATCCCTCACACTCGTGCCCATCCACGACAGTGACAGAGGGAACAAAACCAACACTTGAACTTCTGAACCACTGTTAATACAGGAAACAGCAGAACTGGGAGCAGTTCCATTAGAGAGTACATGTGCAGCCTGGAAAACCTCACCTCAGGAGGAGCTGGAAGCATTGGCTGCCATTTTTCAATCAGAAAGCCTGAATAACTGGAAAAAATCTACCAGTTTTTCAATTAAAAAGGGGCAAACAGTGAAATCTCTGCACAGCTCCTAAGGACTAACACGGCCTTAATTCAGGAAGGGATCACTGGGAAAAGGTGCTGGATGGAACAGGAATTGTCTCTTACAGGTGTCACCATGTTACACCCAGGGGGGAAAAAAAAAGACAGAAACTCCTGGGAGTTCATCATCCAACCTTATCCACTAAACCTAGAACTGAGCAACACAACCTCATGGGTCTGTAATGCAGGAATGGTTTCCTGGTACTTTATGTGCGATGTGATAATGATCATCTCCCTCCTTTTCCAGGGAAGACTTCAACACTTCCCACGTCCTACCCTCATTCCCAAACCCTGCTTTTGCTGCATGATTAGTTGGTGACACCATGTAAAGACACAAAGGGCAAAGGGAACTGAATCTGTGAGCTCTCACTGGTTTATGAAATGTAACAACATTTTCACGCTGAAGTCATGAAAGTTGATGAAAAGCCTACAAAGATTAGTTTGATGGTGCCAAGGACACTTTTTTTTTTTTTTTTGCTATTCCCTAGAAAACTTACAATATATAAAAGAATTAAAGAGTGAAGTTCAGTCTGGCAGACACCTCTGCCTGTAACAGAAAGGTTACTTAAATTGTGTTATATTTGAGATGAATTTGAGCCCTTTAAGCACTGAAATACAAGGAATGGAGCAGTTTATTAGAATAAACCAGCAGAGCAGAGAGGCCTGAAGCACCACAGGGACTGAGTAACTTATAGATAGAATGGCCCATTCACCAAAATATCTCCATTGTAACACGCTGTTCTAGAGGAACAGAAAAGAACAGAAAATGCAGCATAAATAGAAATAACACCTTGGGAAAAAAAACTTCAGCTGCTGCACAGGTACCTTTTTCAAGTACTTGCCCATATGTGTTATTCTATTTGTTTCCACAGTGATCTCAAACACTTTCTAGCCCTACAAATATATCTAAGAACAGACTACAAATATAGACTGAAAAGGCCCAGCTTTGATGTTTCCGCAAGCAGGAAGCAGGATTTTATCATTCTCTATTTTTTCTGATAACACCCAGGGGAATATTTCTCAAAGGAAGAAGAAAGAAGTTATTTCCAACCTAATAAAGCAAACTGAGTTCCAAGAGAAAGGACTTTTTCTGTCCTCCTTTTACATGCCACGATGTCCCCAAACTTATTTTGTTGATTTTTAGACTAATATTAGTCCTATTCTCACTGTTCTCAATGCTCCCAGGTCAAACAAGGACTGTACTTCAGATGAGCTGAGCCAAAGTACATTCATTAAATCCAAACACAGCAGCAATTAACTCAGGCAACGCAAGAACTGCAAAAAAGATAAACAAGGCAGGGAAGCAACAAATCACCTGCACTGCTGCCACACTGCCCTGGGAAATTTCAAAATTTAAAGATTAACCTGATGGTCCAGAAAGCTGCTTTCTTTTTCTAAAATAGTCTTTAAAAATAAATTAAGTTTGCAACTCTTGAACAGGGGTAAACTTGGTAAGTTTTAGTGAAAAGTTTTGTATAGCAAGAGCTGCATTTTTCTCCAGGATTATAGTGGGGGGAACAACAGGAAATCTGTATTTGCTAAGATATCTCATCATGTACTTGGAAAATATTTCAATTTTTTTGCAGTTCACACCTTTTCAAAATGGAAAATTTGTAGGGATGAGCCTGCCATAGAAGTATGAAATTCTGGAGCTGAGATAACACTTCTGAAAAAGAAGGAGAGAAGAATCTAGTGCTAGAAAATCGAAGGATGATCTACCCAAAATCTACACTAAGTCTTAAGAGCACAGGTTTCCCAGTAGAGTGGAAACTATGGAGGATGATGCCACCTAAAACCAGGGAACAGAAGTGAGAGGGAAGCAGGGGAAGGTGAGAGGAATAATACCGGTATTGTTAAAAACCCCTTGCAGCCCCTGGTTTGCTTGGTGGACAGTAACACAAAACAACTTTTTTTCACTCTGAGTCTTCTGGACTTACGGTATGGAAAATAATTTTTAGAGTCAGCTGCTCTAACCAATTGATGATGCTATTTTACATATATAGATATATCTTGGTTTTATTTGCATGGTGTTCTTGCTGAAGGAAAAAAAGCTGGAATTACTTTTGCAATTTGTTCCCTCAGTCCCTCCCAGCATTGATAGAAGAAATTAATAATGCTGTAATAGGATTTTGTAGAGAACTTCCATTTTCTGCCTTGTACTTCCAAATATCTTATTTAAGCCTGGATTTAAGGAAGTGGGAAAACCTCCAGATCTCTGGTGGCCAAGTTTTCCAGAATCCCTTCAGAGCAAATCACATGGCAGAAAATGGAGAAAAAGGGTCAGTGGCCATCTCTGTTCTTTAGGTAGAAATTAAAGTGCCACTAAGAGCTGGTTACCCCCGAGATAAAGATTGTCATCCTTTGGGAATCTCCAGAGACTTGGAGTTAAGTGTTATTTTTCACACTCCCCAACTTCAAGGGAACACAGTAAAACACAGGCTGATGTTTTCAAGTTCAAACATGCCACTGCTGTCACTGCGAGGTGTGAGCAGCACACAGCACAAACACCTCTCAGCCGCTGCCTGATGATTTTTGTAGGGGAAAAAAGCTTGACAGATCCTATAAATTGTTTGGTTTGAGGCACAGCCTTGGGGCTGCACTCGCCTCAGGTGCTGGTGGCTTTTAGGCACTGCTGGTCAAATGTCCCCTCCCTGGCACGATTACAAGATGGTTAAAATATTTCACAGTCGGTAACAAAGAGCTCAAAAGTTTAAATTCTACAAGACTGAGATGTTGGAAAAAATGGAATAGGGCCAAACAGGCACTAATGCTAGAAATGCCCAGTTCCCACTTTGGATTATCCTCCTCTCCCCAATGCAAAAGCCCAAACACCAAGAATAATAGTAAGGAGAAACCTCATTAATTTTTTGACATTAAAACTTGCAAACTGGGGTTCTGCTGCACCCTCATGATCCTCATGATCCACCTACTCCTGGATTGCAGCTCAAGGAAGCAGCTGCCCGGAAGGAGACAGGGATTCTCTTCCATTGCACACAGGAGTGACACCATTTCCACACGGAATCCTGGAATGCTGTTATTAAACTAAAAAAGAGGCCCCACAGCATGAAAGGCACCAATTAAGCACCTAAATAAACCACCTAAGGACACCCAGACTGGATCAGGAATTATGAATCGTTCTCAGAGATGAGTCTCATGCTGGTGGTGGCAACCAGAAGCATTTCTATTTTGGGACCTGCCAGGGAGTTTCCCGGGAATGATCTCAGATACCTGTCAGAGCTGTTCCTCTGATCTGAGAAGCCCAAAGCAGCAGAATCCTGCAGTGCTGCAGCTCACCAGATATGGGGAGCTCCTCTCAGTAATTATGAATCCCAATGGATTTCGGGTCAAAATTATCCTTTTTGGGGTTGGTGTTTGTGGAGGTTCTTCTCTGAGCTACAAAAGTTCCTAAGAACTTCCCAACCATGAGCTATGAAACGTTTAGGATTTTCTTCAGTGGAGGGTTGAAATTCCTGCAGCCTCATGGAGATGGGAAATTTGAACATTCATTAAAAAGCATTGGGAAAGCTTCATTTTAGCTGTCTCCAAATCTCCTTCTCTGGTCAGGCTGTAAGAGAAGATCAGGAAATGACATTTTCTGCAACCCTTCTCCTGCACTGCTTGTTTCACGCATCTTCCAGGATCCTGTTCAATACGATCAGTGTCAATACTTCACCTCTATGCATAAAGAGAAATAAGGAATCTCCTCTTCACAGACTCCCTTCTGACCCCTCAAAAACATCACAGGAAAGTTCAGCCAGGCTAATTACAAGAAATTATTCTACCTTTTGCCTCCCAAGTCAGTCAAGCACAATGCAAATGGAACAGTTTGACTGCAAAGCAAACAGAACCACACACCAAGTCAAACAAAAACACAGTCAAGACATCTAAGAGGCAAGCATCCAACTCCACATTTGATGTTTCCTCCACATGATATATCCAACCCCCACTTCTTTTTCTGTCTTACAGGACCTTATATAACTATCTAAAAGACAACAGGACCAGTGTGATTCTGCCTTCAACTCAGCTCTCCAACAAATCTCTCTGTGGGTGTCGTGTCCCACTCGGTGCTATTGCAAGCAAAAACACCACCCAGTTATCCTACATGTGCTGATCAAGCTTCTTATTTACATTCCAATTCTTTAGCCATCGCTATACTTCTCTTTTTTTTTCTGTGGTTACAACCAAAACCCCAGCATAAACATACTTACAACCAGGTTTTTTTAAGAATTTTTAAAGCATCAGCTGTATCCTTTTCCTTCAAGCTGGCCCAGCAAAATTTCCAAGTGCTGAGCTCATGGGCAGGAACTGCATGGTCAGTGCACGTCCACTGCCCAGCACATCCAGACAAGCTCCAGCTGCCCTTGTCCAGATGGCAGCTGGACAGGAGGAGAGACAGGTCCCACATTTGTGTAAACACCCAGAGGGATTACCTGGGACCTGCAGGCAAACAGGATAACGTGGAGGGGAAAAGGCAGAACCCAGCCGCGAAAAACTCAAACCATTAAATGTTCCTACTCCACTGAGCTGGAAACCTTCCTTACCCCTCCCTCTTTCAACTCTCCAACTTATTTATGGAGAATCATCACTCTGAGCTTCAGTCTGGATTCCACATAGCCCATGATCCTGGGGTTTTGTATTTTCATTTTCATTTCCCCACCTCATCCCAACACGACTTCCCAAGTTCATCCTGCTCATACATGTGGCCAGAACTCCAGTCAGGACTTCAGCTATTCCCAAGGACTTCTCCAGTATGGATACTGGGTTTGTTTGCTAGGAAATACTCCTTCAGAAGCATTTTGGGATCAGCTGCATCACTAAAGGATGTCACTGGCAGCTCGTGGTGTCTGCTCTGATGCAAGAGCCCAGTTTGAAAAGCATTTTGGAGCTGTAGCGCAATCAAAAATCCGACTGAGCTGTGCAGCCTCAAACAGCTGAACTGGCACAAATGAGTGGAAGTAATTCCTTCCTTCAGCCACTAAACTTAAATAAATGTCAGGCTGCAGCATTACACATCTGAGCAAATACCTATCAGCATAAAAATGCTAATATGTTTGTGACTGCTGAACTCTCTTCCTGAAGCAAAACATCTACATAACCCCAAACTTCGCTGTATCTGTTTAATTCCATTTCCACTGTCCAGTCCTGTTGAGATCAAATTCCAAACTTTGTCTACATTGAAAGAATTTTAAACTTTGTGTCTTCATGCTCTGAAATCAGTGTTGATTATATTTAAAAATCCAGCAAAACTTCCTCTTTACCTCCAGCTAAAGTGGCTGTCACTTGAAATGGATTTTCTCTTTGTCCCCTCTCAGGCTGCCTCATTTTGCTCCCCGTGCCAGACTGTAATCTGAAGATTAAGTTAAAAATCCCATTTCTAGAGCTTGAAACAACCATGTTTACAGACAGAACCACTGTTGACATGGCCAGCACATCCTCTCCAAAGTCAACTCTGCCAGGCCTCAGCTCCAAAGACAACACCAGGGCTCAGCTGCAGCTCAGCCCTGCCAACCACAGCGCTCATCCTCAAGGAGCAGATCCCGGGACCTCTGAGGGAGGGAAGAGAAGATGACAAAGACTTTTTTGACTCAAGTTTCTTATTCTGGACTTGTTTTCCAGGGATCAGGGAAATCCAGAGTCCAGCTACCTTATGGAGTCTTCATTAAGTAAATGTTTTCACTCATAATTTAAATACTCTGATCATTTTTAACCCCCATCATCACCTTTTTATGCTCCAAAGACACTCCAAGTGAGCTTTCCCTCAGGAAGTGAGAACTGACAGATTTCACTAAAAATCACTATTAGGACTGTTTTTACAGAGAATAAATTCGGATATAAGTGACTGGTAAACTATTAAAAAATCATTTATTTAAGATTCAGAAGAAGAAAACAGCAATGGAACAACAAAGCAACTTCTTCACGCACCTCAATATAAAACTATTTTTCTCTTCCATTTTTCCAAATCTTTATGGATTCTCATGAAGCAGATTTTGCTGTCCACTCATCCTCTTTTCAAAAAATGTTATTACTAATTGTATCCAGAAAAGCAAGACCAACACCCAAAAGAACAAATCCAAAAAAGAAGCATTTCAAGATCAAAAGGAGGTTATTAAAGTCAGCATAATACATATTAAAACTTAACTCTTTTTGTATTTCTAATCAGAGCTTTAAGAACAACTGACTGGAAAAGGGAGCAATTAAAAATTACAACCTTAAAAGTCTTTTCAGAGCCTAACTCTGTAGTAGGGACTTTAAAAACATGCTGCATATTGGCCACCCAGCACATTTATTGGCATTAAAACATTAAATGCAGCAACTCCAGCTCCTTTAAATAAATCAGCTCTGATCTAACATGAGATTCAAATCAATACAAAAGTAATCCAAGACAGCAGGTTTTATTTCTCTTACCTGCCTACAAGCACTTACAAATAGTTTATGTTTCCATGTTTGGTGTTTTTCTTAAGGAAACAACTTATTAAAAAGAATTGCTGTTAAATTCCAGCAACTTGTACTCCTTAAAATAAAAATTTGGAGGATTTATATATATATACACATATTTATATAAAACCTACCAACTAATTTAGGAAAAAATCCAACTAAGAAAAAGAAGACCAAAATATTCTTATTTCTGGTTCTGTATGAGTAGCAACAAATCTGATGTCAATCTACACCATCTAATTTAACAGCACAAAAATACCTTTTAGAAACTGCCAGAATTATCTCTAAGTATGAAAAAATTAAGATGGGTTTTAAAGGTTTTAAGCATCTAGACATTTAAAAATGAATAAATCAAATTCAATCTCATTTAGGAATCATTCACACAGGCTGAGGGAAATGCAAGTCAACAGGAGCATCACTGTTAGGAAAAGTATACAAAACAACACTAAAAAAGTGCTACTGGATATCAGAATTTTGGTAAAACACCCCCTGATTCTACAGCCCACACCTGACACAGCATGATAATCCCAAGCTATTTCAGTTTATAGCTTGCACGTCAATGAAAAAACTGCCTTCAAGTGTTCAACTGAGCCAGTGTTGCTTCATTTCACTTGGCAAGGAAGCCTTAAAAACCCATTTGTTACAAAAACGTTATACCAAAACTGCAGTGTTAACTTTTCAATGTGCTAATTTGGAATATTTGGATAATTTACAGGAATTTTGTTAAGAACTGACTCTCAAGAGGCCCTGCACAGATCCCAACCACACCAGGATCTATATTTAGAACAGCAACTCCAGTTCAACCAGTCCATCAGTTCTCTACTGGGTGATGCTTTTAAAGCACGGGCAATCCAGATCTGCTGGCTGAGACTTGCATTAAAATATTTGCTTTTAATTCATTTTCCCCCTGATGCAGCATCAACATTCAGGCAAGATTACAGATCTCCAGAATGATAACCGTGTTGTAATATAAATATATTAATTTTTGCTACAGAACTAAAGAAAAATAAATTTTAAAAAATCACACATAACTGCCAAGTCACAACAAAGCCAGAACAGTTTTAGCATTTCATAAAGATTGGAGGAAAAATTAAGTAATGAACAAATACAGAGCAATGCACAACTTGCTGCTTCCTATAATGGATTTCCAAGTGGGTTTTGACAGCTAAATATTATTTAACTTATTGTCTGCAATGCCTTAGGTCTAGTCTCTGTTTCTAGGAGGCCTCTTAAGGCATCATCTGGTTACTTCTCTATCGTTCTGTGTATTGGATGAGCTCACAGAGCCCGGTTCCCAAACCTGGATTTAAGACACCACTGTGGTCTAGAAGCTACAAATATTTTCTACACTGTAACCAACAGACTGGAAAAAAAGCACTCAGTGGTGGCACCGACAAAAACTGAAATAGAAAACAAACCCCATCCACTTTAATATTTAATGGAACTACCCAAAATGTTTTAATGTTTTACTGACCGACCAACAAATAGATTTAGTATTAAAAGGTTTACCTTCACTTCAAACTTCCCCATAAAATACATCGAGTTCTCAAATCGGCCCTAAACAATCTTAAGGAATAAATAAGGGAATAAACAGCAAATCAGAATATTTCAGATCTTGGAGAAACCACTTCAGTTGTACTTGGTGCACACAAATGAGGAGCTGCTTGTCTCCCTAAGCAGGCACAGATTTAACACCTAAACAGAGATTTGAGAAACTCACGTCCTTCAGCTCTTCTGCTCTGCCATACAGAATTGAAAATTGTACTCTGATAAAATGTACTTTATTTGGGTACTTTGCTGCATTTGACCCTTTTCCAGACCCTGAAGCAATCCAGCTCCATCCCCCAGAGCTGGAAGGGTGGAAATCAGGAAGAAAAATCTTGCTGGAGCCGAATGCAATGGATAATAACAGATCACCAATATCAGAGCTGACACAAATACAGCTGAGCACAGCACAGGATCAAAGCATCCTCCACCTTCCCTCAGATCTGGATCCAACAGCAGGGGAAAAACCCACTCCGTGCTCACCTGGTTCACTCCCTGGGAGTTTAACTAACTAATTTGGAATCACATCTGCTGGATCTGAAATAACCCAAACTACTCTTTTAAGATACAAAATAAACATTTTTGATACTTGCTTAAGTATCCAAATGTGCATTTTCTCCAGCATTTAGAGATGATACTGAATCTCTTTCTCTACAAACAAATACAGTTACAAAAAACCAGCTAAGAGACTTTCTGGCATTCGCGAAAGGAAGATGATAAATGTAATACAACCAGTTTTAATCAAGATCAAAGCTGTAGGAGAATGCAGACAGACAGTCTAGACTGCTTTACTTTGAAAGCCTAAGCATATAAAGCAACATCTGCAAAGAACATTAATCACATTTAGTCCACAATCTTATCACCTCCCAAGCAAGCAGAAACAACTTTTACTTAAAAGTCATATGCTTCTATGTGACAAGCATTTTTAATTATCTTTAAATTAGATATTTATCACTGATTACAAAGCTGTTCTGTTCACTTCGAAATAAGCTGATGTAATTTGAAATACACTTGCAGAGTTCCCTGGACAAAGAATGCAATAAAGTATTGGTAAGGAAGCTTGGTGAACAGCAACAATCATTTTACACCGCTGGAATAAAGCGGGAATTCTCTAAATACTGAATTAAGTTCTGATTTGCTCCTCTGCATTTCAGACCATAACTCAGCAGGCAGCAATAAAGTGTAAGATTTTCTGCACAGTTTTCTTTAGCTTTGGGAAATGACTTGAGAAGATAAATAATCAGCTTCTTTTCAATTTTCTTTCTATAAAAAAATTTATCTTGCTCCTACATTTTAAAGGGGAATTAAAAATTGGAGACATGGTGCATATCTACATATAGAGTATTTATGTGATTTAATACATACCTTTCAATACAAAAGTAATCTATTCTTTGTTTACCTTGGTTTATTTTGTTTATATTCTGGTCCATTCTCATGATTTTGCCTACTCACTAGCCATCACTTCATTTATTTTATTAAAAGTGTCTTGCATTAAAGTTCTCCCTTCTGCCAAGGTTTTCATACAATCTAGCCTTCAACAAGAGCCTGGCAGAGACAAGCCCACAAAAAAAATCCATCATCTTACAACCCTGAGGCAACAGCTGTGAAAATTTACAACATTATAAACCCACAGAGGCAAAGAGTAAAACTGGGAATTTCTGCACTAAGCTCAACTTCTCCAGCAGCCCCACATCCCACAGGAGAGCTCGTGAAACGCAGCAGCAAATCCAAAATTTATGAGTCTTATTCAAAAATCTCGGTGTTAAATTCCTCAGTTCAGAACAGAATATGCAGCCTCCCCTGCATCAGGACTCACTGAAAATAGAGATTTTTAGGATTTCTACCTTTCAGCTGGAAATCCCCTCTCTTTGCAGGCGCTGTCAGCCATCCTGCTGCTCCTGGCTCCACATGGACTGAGATTCCTCAGTCCCTCCATAAATTTATAGACAAAAAGATGATTCCTGAATGGCTTTTTTCCTCAATCCTCCCCAATTTGTCGACTTTGCTGTTCCAATTCTCAGCAGCAGAACAGAGGTTTTCCAGCCCCAGTAACTCATCCCATGCTGAAACAGTGGAGATTTCATTGAATTGCTGTGGAAAAAGCACCTGGTTTGTTCCTCCTGCACAGGCAGCAGCATCCTCCTGAAGCTCTGCAGTGTTCCTGGAGTGCTGGAGTTCATCTGCCTGAGCTATTTAAAGAATTTCCTATCTTTAGGCCTACTGACAACACTTCTTTTATTTTTTAATATAACTTTAACCTCCCACAAAAAGCAGTTTAACAAAGGGAGACTCTGCACACCTTTTGAGACTCCTACACCTGTGGAAATTGGAATGCCTGGAAAAATATCCTCACATACTACGATTTAAGTTCATTTCTTGGTGTTATTTTGTTATTTAACTGGGCACCTCATAGAGCCACACCAAGGCAATCTATTTTCTGGCCAATTTTCAATTTGCTTATCTGATCAATTCTACGACGATTCTTCAAGTTAAAACAAATTACAAGTATTTATGAAGAGCAGGAAATTTTAAAGTGCTACAGGATACTGCAGAGGCTTTCTCAGAGCTTGGCTATTAATCTTCAAAGCCATGGGATTGGTTTGGGCTGCAAAATTTTAATGAGGTGAATTTGACAGAATAACTAGAGCTAGACAGCTGCTTTTAAAAGAGCAAATAAAATTTAGTTTCAATCCTAACTCCAGCTACATGAACTTCAATTTTTATTATCTCATCTCATGGAACAAAGCACGTGGCCCAGGAGAAATAACACTGTGGCTATTTAAAGACAAACCAAGTTCTGACAGTTCTCCCTGAACTTTCAGTGGAAACCAGGAATCCAAAGTCCGTGGATGAATCAGGGATGTACGTGACACAAGAAAACAACACCACAAACAAAAGCTTTAGCCTGAAAGCACTGCACTTGCTACTACAAGATAATTTGTCTTCTAAATTTAGATAACAATTAAGAAAATGATATCTAGTGACCTGAAATCTGGAAGGCACTTTAGGATATGATTTTGACCTTCTTGTTCTTATTCAAGAACACATTTAAAGCCAGAACCTGAATGCTGTTACTCCATTAAGAAGCTTCTTGACACTCTGACGAAGTAACAGCCTTAAATTTGATGATTAAAACTCCAAGTTCCGCAGCAATAAAAGGCTCAAGAGGGTTCCCTAAACATGTTTTCCACATGTACTCCCCATGCCCAGAGGCAATGGGGTGAATCTCTCCTGCCTCTCAAAGATAAGAGGACAGAGATGACTGTGGATATATTGCATTAGTTTATTTGGGAGGGACCTGACAGACAGGTGATCTGCTAACACGATCTGCTAAACACTCCTAGGAAATTACCAGAACATCAGTGAGAGAGGAAAATGACAATTTTTCGGCTATGCTGCACAGAAGATTACAAAAAATACATTTAAGCTACAATTCTGCCTATTAATGCCATTCTCTGATAAGCACAGATTCCCCAAAACTTCCCAGCTCCACCTTAAGCTGTGACAGAAGTGGCTGCTTACAATATGCAGGATTCCCTAGAAATAGCATTCCACCCACTGCACATGGAAGCAGGTGAGTAAGAGGCAAGGAAGGATCTCTTCATGGAATCTACCATGGGTTAGTATTTAGATTTCACAGCATTTTGGAAAATCAGACCAGCCTGGAGTATCCTGTGCTAACCAAGGCTTGAGAAAGCAGCTATTCAAGGAGTTATGTTGCCAGCACACAGTAAAAAGATGAAGAAACTTTTCAGGCCAGGATGAGGGAACTAAGAATTCAGAATTTTAACCTCTAAGTTATCAATGCCTGAGTCTTAATACCAAGGGAAAAAAAATCTGTACTTGAGTACAGGAGTACAAATCACATAAACGAATTTTGATCTGCTTTGCTCAAGCAACGCTGCTGATAAAGAAGCAGGAGAAGCAGAGGACTCAAGACATCAAAGCAACTGAGAAAAACCCAGGACACTCAGTTTGGATTAGCCCTTATCACTGCAATGTCTGACTGTGCCTAAAGTCACCCAGAAGAGCCAGCTGAGAGCGAGCACCACGTTCCACTGAATCTGCTGACAGGGGATGTTTCAGGCTCGCTGAGTGTGAAGAGAATTCAGACATTAACCCAGCCTGGGACTGATCACACAAACTCAGAAGGACAGACTCACTTCCCTAACCCACCACAGACTCCGCTGCTCACACCCTGCCCTTCATGCCCTACAGGATCCTCCCCGAGGACACTGCAAAGGCAACGACCATGGAATCACAACCACAGCTACAATTTACCTCTACAAAGACAGACGGCAACCGGAGCGCAGTGAACTTTGCACGGGCTCACAAGTGCTGATTCCACCCCCCACCTTCTGCCACACCGGCTCCAGCCCGAGGAAAACCTGGCCTAGGGAGGGGAAGGACCGCTCCCTTCCAGCAGAAATCCAGAGTCCCAGGGATCAGGGAATCTCCAGGGCAAGGAACACTGCTTTAATGCAGAGCCTGGAAAGTTCCTCAGTGCAAACTCTGAGGCTAAAGCCGGCATTCTGTGTGGAAGAGATGACGAAACAAATGTGTCCAAACACATGAAGTGTTGTAAAGCACTTTGGTATTAAGCTGCCAGTTCAGCATACAAACAGAAGGTTGGCCTAATTTTAATCTGAATTCTCCTTTTGAGGAGAATTTCAAAAGCATCAGACAATATGAACTGTAGGGTGAACTAAAGGCTTTCGACAGGAGCATTCAGCAATCAGGAATTATGTGATCTGGAAGTTCCATCCAAACCCAAGTTTAATCACCTCTGAACAAACTATTCCTCCCTGAATTTGTCCAGCTGTGAGATCATTTTTTATTTCCACATGTTCTGAAACACTGAGTTCTACAGTTTAATTACCCATCATTAGTAGATGTACTTTTTCTGTTTAAAGTACCTTCATCAATCATTTGGGTGGATTTGATGTGAAGCAGCTGGCCAGCAGGCTGAGCAGGAACAAAAGACAAGTTATCAAGGTACTCAGCCCCAAAAGCATCCCTAAATGCATTTCCGTGGTTAGCACACAAAGGTAGGATGTTGGCATGGACTGGGATGGAGAAATTACAGGTACTTAGCAGTATCTGGGTTATTCACTTCCAATTCCCAACCTGATTTAAAACAGAATGATGCTTAAAAGGCAAATCCTTCAAGTTTGATGCTGGGAATTTTTAGAACAGAAAATAACTCAGCAGATTTCAAGTTGTTTATATTTAGTTAAGATATACATGTGCTCATATGGAACCTTTATTCTTAGCTATTGGGGATAAAGAAACATCAACATCCAAAAGAATGCATTTCATTAAGAGCAAAATAAAGACTTTTCAGGTATTAAGGGACAGAACGACGATGTATTTTTAGGGCTTTATTTTCTTTCAGATAGGAAGCACCGGTGTCATGGGGATTGCTGACTTTCTCAAGAAAAATTACGAAGTTGGAGTCTCTTACCCAGAGAAGTCATAAACACAAGTTTAAGGGCTTCTACTGCCAGATGTTGTGTTTGATGGAGAAGTGCTTGTGCTCACACAGAAACAGGTGTTCCTCTTGTCACAGCTGAGGAATTCACTCAGCAATAAATCCTCCTGGCAGGCCAGAAGAACACCAAAGCTTCACAAACGCAACAAAAAAATTTACGGAAGAATTTTCATGTCTTGCCTGCTCCAGGTGTTTATCCTGTGGTACTCAATGAGTGTTTGAACGTGAACACCAACAGTTGTATCAGTAAGATCAATAAGGAGCATTTGCCCTTGCAAAGGAGAAGAAAAATGGTCTGCTTTTTACTTTGGATTTTTCTGTTGTTTGGTTGGCTGGCTTTTGTTGTTTGTTTTTTTTTCCCCATGGACAATGATTACCTCCAGACAGCCAACACACCAACAGATATTTGGTAAATCAGTGGCCAAACAGCAACAGTGACTCAACTTTCAGTGTAGCACCCTCAGGAGCGGTTTATTCTGTCCTATCAGGAACAAGTCTGGTGTCATGGAGCCCACACGAGTAATCCCAGCCTTTCCCGAGCTCCCTTCCTTGAAAACCCAACTGAGCCAGAGCCTGACCCCTCCCTTCACCCTGGATCCAGTCAGCAGTAACGTCCCAGAGCTAAGGTGGATGTAACATTCCAGCTGCCTTAGTTTCTCCTCTTACGATGTTTATTTAACCACAGTGTTATTTATGCAGAGATACCAAGGTTGGCAATGCCCTGAACCTGGGTATCCCACTTCCCTGTACAGTCAGAGGAGAAATCCAGGACTCCTGACCACAGAGCGTGGAGTTGCCCTGAGCACCTCAGAAGGGAACACTGAGCACAAATTACACAAATTCCTGCCCACAGACCTTACATTTCTAGACTTGATGCCTCCACCCAGCCCAGCCTTCCCAGGACTGAGGCCATCTGCTTAGATTACCAATAACTTTTTTAAGGAATCCACATATTTGCTCTCCACAAGGCACCTACTGAAAATTCCCTAGAAAAGCTTTGACATTATACTCCCAGGATACAGATCCCAAGAATGACCAGCCTTGCTAGAGGGAAGGCGGGCACAAAAGAAACCAATGGACATTTAGGCCTCTGCTCTCCAGTGGTGGCAGGTCATGCACTGGCCTAAATGCCCTCAGGAGAAGCCACCATCTCAAGGAAGGGGTTAAAAATTCTGCTTGAAGCAAAAAGCAACTTGAATATCACAGTTAACTGAAAAAGGAAGACGGTGATGGAAATAGCAGCCTGGGCCTTGGAACATTGGCTTCTCTCTTCCCTAAAAGGGAGGCTGAGCTGGGAGAGACCACGGTTGGGATAATACCTCAGAGTCGATTCCTGTGTGTTTTTTAAACTGATTTGACTTCCAGTCACGATTTATGCAGCATTTCAGAACACTGCTACTAGAGACCAATTTATCTCCATTTCACTGCCCATGCTTGGATTTCAGCACAGAAGTTGTCCTCATGTAGAATTTCAGGGAAGATTAACAGTAACATGATGTCTGAACAAAGCCCAGCAACAGCCTGAGGCTGACTTCACACTGCAGTGTAACAAAAGGCTGATGAGTTTAGGTGTTGCCCCAAAGACTTGGTTAACAGCTGAACTCTCAGCACCACAAGCTCATCCCGAGATTTTCTTTCCAGAAGTGTGCTCTGCTGACTGGATGATATTCCTGGTTTAGGGCTTTTGTCAATTCAGTGACTGACAAGCTCCTGACAGATGTCCTGGTTCTTACACACTTCCCTGGCAACTGGAAGATGCTCCTGGGATGGAGACCTCTCAGAGCAGATCCCGGACAGGATCTGCTCCATGGCTGTTCAGCTGATATGCAAAATTCACCAGAGCTGCCCTTGTTTGTAAACGGGATTCCTGATGCTGCGTTAAGTGTTTTGATTCAGTACACTCAGGCATTATCAGTTAGGGTTCTATAGCTAAAGGACATCCCCTACATTCTCCCCTCATCATTTCCAGACCTGTTAGTGCTGTCTCTTCTCTTCTTGGATCAGATTTTTGCATAAAGTTTGATGCTTGCCTGCTCAGAATACATTTCTAATGACATTTGCAGCTAAAATTTGAGTAGCACAAATTAGACACTGCTAAGATTATGTTGCAAATTAGTCTTTTCAAACTGTTTTCTTAAATCTGGGGTGTAACTGGATTTTACTGACCATTGTATCAGCCATTCTGTGATTATGTCAGTCTGAACCTTTTATTTAGTTCTCACCTCATTGTTCCCAGAGAACCTGTGAGATAGAAGTGCATTTTATCACCTATTCCTTGGAATGACAGAATCACAGAACAGTTTGAGTTGGAAAGAACTTCAAAGCTCATCTCATTCCATGCTCCTGCCATGGGAAGGGACACCTCCCCCTGTCTCAGGCTGCTCCAAGCCCCATCCAACCTGGCCTTGGACATTTCCAGGGATCCAGGAGCCACAGCTGCTCTGGGCAACCTGTGCAAGGCCTCTCTGCTGGTCTGCCTGGAAATCTTGGGCCTAGGGCCCTTAGAGAATAATGTGATACGAAGATATTTAAAAGCAAGGGAAGAGGAAAAATCCCCCGTGAGAACAGACCTCCACTGAGAGCCTCAGAAGAACGCTGAAAAAGAGAAGCGAATTCTTTCTGAAGAAGGAGGTTATTAAAAATGATAATTTTGAGCCATTTTCCCTTTCTCACCCAATATGTGCACAGAACAGCCCCATTCACCAGCACTGAGGTGGCATTTTCCCTTGATAATTCACTTCCTAGGACAATTCAGGCAGACTCCCTGGCAGCCCTTATTCCATCCATCCATTTCCTTGCTCCATCATCTTTCACCCAACTCTTGCCTTTGACACTGAGTACAGAAAGCTCCGTGCTGCTTTTTCCAGTCATTTCTGCTGCTTTAGCAGATTGGATCAGCCCAGCCCAAAGCCCAACAGCCACAAGGGCTGAGCTCAGAGTGAGGAGTGACTTCAGCATAAAATGGGGATGTGGGTGAGGAATCACACACAGAGAAGAGGAACTCTCGGTCTCCCTGTTCTTCCATCAGTTTTTCTTAAACACCCTACAAGTGAAACAACCTTTTTGGGCAAGTAGAAGGTGATTAACAGGTTTTTGAAGCTGGCTGAACTGCTGGAGGAACAACCAAAAATCACGGATGTTGTGGGCTTACTTCTAAACATTTTTATTATTGAACCTGTAGGTTCAGAATGAAGGAAGGCAGTGGGGAGAAGAGTTCAGATGGGCAACTGAAGCTCCCCCAGAACACACTTTGTCAGCATGTAAATATCCCAAAAGTTCATCAAAAGCAAATTCCAACACACATTTTTTCAGTCTTACACATGAAGAAATAGGAACTCGTCATTTACCTGCTCTCTCCCATCTTCTCTTGGAATGAAAGAGCTTCCAACACAAAGCGTTTGTGACATTGAGAGAAAAAAATCTGGGATTATTAAATTTCAGAGAAATATTTTTGCAAACAAGGTTCTAGGAAATTAATTGTGCTTCATTTGCCATCCATCTGAATGTTTTCAAGCTGCTGGAAAAGCCCAGCTGCACACTGGAGCATCAGGATTTTTCACGAGGGATCCACTCCATTTGCACTGGAATGAAAAGTGGGATCTGTGCTCTCTTGGCTCCCCTGGAAGCCTCTGACCCAAAAGGATGAGATTCAGAACTTTTTCAGCTGAACAGGAAGAGAAAACTTTCACCAGAAAGCACTGTTTTCACAGGTGGTTTCCCAGAGAGGTGGTAAACACTGAGTTTGGAGCAGGAATGAAGCAAAACCATCTTGCGGTTTGAAATCACCTTCTCACAAATTAATCATGGTTCCACAGCTTGGTTTTAGCACATGCATGGCACATAGAAACTCATCAAGAGCTCACTTCTGATCTGTATCATCCCAAATGGGCGAGGTCAGTTGAGGCTTAATTTGTTGGGGTCTGTCCCAGGGACACAACCTGAGTTAATTAAAATGTAACCAAGCTCTTACAATTTTTCAAAGCCATTGAAGATAATGTTTTTGATGGGCTTCATGTTAAATTCAATAAAATTCAATTATCCCCAGGGATAACTTGCAAAAGAAATCGTTTCCAGAATTTAAAATCAGAGAGCTAAAATGAAAATATTTAACCAGTGGTCTTTTCTATGCTATTTTAAAAACAGCTTTATAAACAAATGATGAAGAACAAATAACCTAATTCTTTATAAAAAGTACAGAAATTCAAACAATTGTGTGCCATTTTGCAACCTTCACAGCCTAAATGTTTTTCAACCCTGAAACACAGAAATATTTAAAGAAAACTCTTCCATCATGTAATTGCTGTGAGCTAAAGAGAACTATCTGTACCCTCTACTGACAAACACTAGCAAAAATTTCTAAAATTAACAGTTACTGCAAAGTTTAATTTTGTCTCGTACACTCAACACTGTAACTCAACAACAAAATTAAACCACTTCCCTGTTTATGTGGAAATTCCTAGAAGGAAACAGTTTTTCATGTTAGAAGGCTTGATAAAATGATTGGTCATATTTAAAAATAGCTTTTAAAAACAGATCAAATTTCAACTTATGCGCTGATATTGAAATCCAAGTACTCAAAATCCAGTTGAGAGAGTGAAGACCACTCCAGTCTTTAGGCAGCATTTAAGGAATGGAGATTAGTGTTATCTAGGTGAGATAAGAGCTCTCAACCTGAAAAAATAACGTCAGGCTTCAGCTACGAATAAAACCCATCTCTAAATCACACGTTGGTGAGGCACCAACAGGCAGGAAGCTGCTGAAGCCCAGCTAAAATCAGCTCTGTGAGCAAGCAAAGAGATCTCGAGATAGAGCCAGCCTGGGGTGGAACAGAACTGCTCCTGTAGGGAACCATCCGGAGAACGACGTGGAACACCACAGGGTCCCTTCAAGGGCTTCCCCTGGGACCCATCTTGGTTCAGCCCTTTCTGGCTGCCCGGAGGAGGTGGTGGAACACCTCAGGGAGGTCTGCAGACAATCCCAGGGGCAGGGATGTCACTCCAGGCAGACTCGAGGGGTGGGCACAAGGGAATTTTGTGGAATTCAACAAGGACAAACGTGGTGTCCTGAGCCTCAGGACACAACACCCTCTGCACCAGTATGAGTGGGGACTGCCAGACTGGGTACCAGCTCTGCTGGAAAGAACCTGGAGGTTTGGTGGACACCACATGAAACAGTGATTTCAAAGAGGAAACAACCATTTCTACTCAGAGCCGTTCGGGTGAAGTGACATTAAAAAAGTGACATTAAAACCAGCCAAGCAGCAGATTACAGTAACCAACCGCACAGGGTCTGCATCCAAACTGTCAATGCTCATCAAAACAGGAATCACCTTTAAACATGAAATAGATCATTTGAAGAAAAAAAATTATCTATCTCCACTGCAGATCTCAACAAGCCCAGGGCACTGCTCCCTGGCCCTCAGGCCACATGTCCCAGACTGAGCAGATCCATCCCATGCTACCCTCGAGCACAGATCCCTGCTCAGGGCTCCATGGGATGCTGCTCTGGTCCCAGGGCAGGTGATGGGGTGGTTTGGGGTCGGTTGTTCTGTAAGTGGGACAGTTCCCCAGTTTAACACAGGGCTGGGCTGGAAGGCAGTAAATCATGACCATGTTTTCACAGCACGCTAATGGCACACACTCCCCGCTCTCCGGCAGGAGATGAGGGAATACTGAAGCGCTGAAGCTGCAGGAATTCTGGTTCAGCCCTGCCTGTGCTGCCTCCTGGCACTGGCCCTCAGACCGTGCTTTGTGTCATCTCATTAGACACCACTTGGCACAAGCTACAACACTATCAGGGCTGCACTGGGAGCTGAGCAGGGCTTGTGCTCCCTCCACAGCCTCATTTCACTGGGAATTCCAGAAAGAGGCAAAAGAGACAAGCCACGGATCGCCTCTAAAACATTCTTCACATCTACAGTCAATCATACAAAAAATTTAAAAACAATCCCTGAGTTGCCTTACCCGTTTCTATTTTTTTCCAGAAAAACAAACAAACAAGATCACAAACCAAACAAGCAGAAACAAAACAAAAATCCCTGCATGTTGACTTACCCTCATAAAAAGTTCAGTATCTTTCAGAAAATATACAAATCATATCCTAAATGTTTTTGAGCACTGTCTCCCTCCTGCATTTCTAAAAATGATGGATGTAGCATCCAACTTTAAAAGTCAATCTGCCACAAGAACCTCTGCAATTTGTAGGAAAAACAAATTATTTTTCTGATGTGCATCCCATTTAGGGATGGAAGACACACAAAGAGTTAAAGCTATCGAAAAAATAACAATTCTGAGCTACACAGATTCTTACCGTTTTCAAAATAATTGTACAGATACTTTCTAACAAAACCTTCAGATTAAATGTCTTTGGTAACTCCTCAGCTTTAACAGTGGCAATGTTCAGAACTAGACCAGCAAAACTTAACTCATTTGCTGCCATCCTTAGGGAAAGTGGAATCTTCCTAAGTGTGAGAACAACCTCATTAAGGCAAAAACCAAAACCAAATCAGACAGCAATACCTAAATTGTATTGTACTTGCCATATACAGATTTGCTGTAAATGCAAAATACAATGTTAGTTTTCTTAGTTTTAACGTGGCCGATGAACATCTCAAAGTTCAGAACGCAAAAGAATTTGAGAAATATTCTTTTCTTTTTGGCCAAGATATAACATTCTTCTTCATTATCTATTCACTAACTAATGACAATGTTTCCCTCGTGTAATTAAAGCGTTATAAAAGCAGAGAAACGCATCTTGGCATTTCCTACATGCCCATCACAGTTAAGAGTACATAGGGGTTTGCTTTTAATTAATTGTCATTTCAGCATTTTGTATCGAATTGCCAACTAATTACAGCTTCATATAAATCCTTACAAAAAGAAGTTACACTTTAACAAAGTAAGGAATCTCCAAAGGTGGTATGTAGCTATTTAAATTAATTGAACAACTTGTAGCCCTCTTGCCAACTAGCGGTCCCCAACACGCCATCAGGGCCAAGCAGTGCAGTTTAATAGCTCCCAACCAGCCGCCTTGGTGAGTAACTCACGAATAACACCGAAATTAATTACAATCTTGCACTGAGTGCATCCTGAGCGAAACAGATTAACCTGCACAACTTCAACCAGAAACACCAGCAGAACACAGAATTACGGGGCCTTCCACAAGGTGTTTTTAGAATTTGGAAACACTTCATTTCCCGTCCAAACCCAACATAACACGGAGCTGGCAACCCCACAAGTGTTGCTGTTCCTGCAGTGCCTTGCTGTAAAGTCACCGGGATTTGGGGTTACACAGCCGCCACTCGGACCTTTGCTGGCACCAACACAATTGCAAGTGTGTCCCTTGCTCATTTTCTCCATAACGAAGCTGCTCCGTGAAGAAATTCCGGCACAGTTCATTAGGGGAACGTCACAAAGGCACAGAGGTAAAGGCCCCCATCCCGCTCATCCTCCACTGACTTCACGCCTGGAAACGGGATTAATTCATCTGGGAGAGCTGGACAACAGGAGCTGGGAAAGAGAAGGCACATTCTCTCACTGAACTTCTTGAAAACGAATTCAGTTTTCTGTACCCACCTCTGATTAGGTGCTGCCACAAGCAGGACTTCACACCTCCACCTTCCAGCCTGAGCTGATCCCATCCCAACACCACCAGTGCTGCCTCCAGCTGCTCCTGGCTGCAGGAACAAGTAGACTTCCCACAAAAGCTTTCCTCCTTTCCAAGGGTTTTTCTAATACCTCTAACCACATAACCAAAGATTTATGTCTCCAGTTAATAAGTGAATTGTCTGTTTTTGTTGTTTCCAGTTACAGCTTTAACTAGGAAATTCTGAAGAAAACCATGAATGCTGACTTTCTTCATCAAGAATTAAATTATTGTGAAACCATGACAATAATTATGCAATGGAAAAACCCTTCCCTGCTCTCTTTGCACCAACAACGGAAGGATTTTTTGTATCTAATGTACATTTGGGATTCCTGGCCACAAAGATATGCAACGTAAACAACATGGCAGTAAATATTCATTTTCTGTGGGATTAAGCCTAAATATGCTCTGCTGTTTGGCACTGTAGTCACAAACTGTTTCTAAGAAAAAACCCCTCCACCACCACACAGACAGGGCAGGGAGAGAAGACAAGAGATGCCACATAGAGTCACTGGCATCCAGTATCACTTCAATTCCGTATGGGAATAACAGGAAATAAGATGTGCCGAATTTTAAGCTCCAAGGCAACAAAAACACATTAAGATTTCATCACACAAGAACTTGGCTGTAAAATCCGTAATTTTCTTGATCTTTTTACGGAGTTTTCATTTTCAGGAACATCAGAGAGCTAACAGCTCATGGATGCTACCAACCAGCTCAAGGAGGCATTTGCATTAAGCTGCTTTCAGTTAATTAAGTGGTGGAAATGCATCTCTCCTACACCAAGAAACCTCTTCCACAATCAGATTCCTTGTCAACCTCTCTCTTTTTCCAGCCTGGAAAAACTACAAGTGGAGAAGGTTGGAAGAAAAGGTAGAATGAATAGGAATGAAAAACATTGGAGGCACTATTATTTTTCCCCTTACCTAGAACTAATTATATGACAAAAATGAATGTCTATGGTTATACAGAGGGAAAAAAAAAAAGCATTTGTCTGTCCTCAGTAATCAGCCAAACCCATCTCCCAAAGGATTTTGCCCCCAGATTCCAGAAAGGTAGGAATGGGAAAAAGGAAAAAAGCATGCAAATACTCTCCATTAAACCCAGCTGAAAAGTATTATTCTTGCTAACAGTAATTCTCTTCTTGCAGAAAAGAGCTTTTCCCTACCACAGAACACCTGCCCCTCGACTTACACCCAGCATATGCAAACAAACTTATTTAAGCTTTTTCTTAAGCAAAGCCTTGTGCATGAAGGGTAGAGATGCAAATAAACTCATGACAGCAGCATCTCTCCGGAAATGTTTGTAAAGCAGAGTTCTACCAGAACGATGCTCACGCGTTCTAATGTTGCATTAGCACAATTACAGCTCTTTTCAGAGCCCAGAAGATTTAGGGTTTGTAACTGTTAAGTATTAACAGATCACTTAGAAACAGTTATCAGATTTTTGAGCTGTAATCATTTATAACATCAACCTCTCCATAACTCAGTCTGTTCTTGAAAACAATATTAAATAGGTTTATTTAATAAAACAAATCCTGCTCTCAGCAGTAACATCAGGAGTGCTGAGGTAGTGCCCAATGGTAACACATTTAATATAAAAAACTGTACATTTTGCTAAAATAAAGGAATCTTTACTTTAAAAGCAGTACTAAGTCTGAAGTGGTTTATTGCCCTGCAATAAAGTGAATGAAGTGATTAGAGTCCAACCACAATCATGGACAGCTCACGGGGAACACACAAGCAGAGACAATTTCACAAACAGTCCCAAACCTTTGGCAAGATTTTCAAGGGTTACCAAGTTAATAATGAAAAGGACAGTAAAACAAAGACATTACACAGGTAAAATCAAAGGAAAATGTCTCATGTCTCCCCTTAATTCCTTCAGAACACCCAACCATTCAGCCTCTAAAGTCATACCATGGAAAGCAAGTTTTGCAATTCTAGATAGGTGTCTTTTTGGAGGGGGGAAAGATACAATTTAAAAAATAATTTCTCTGATAATAATCGCTGTGAGAGAAGAGAATAATAAATTAAACATTAGAGAGTAAATACTCTCCATGCAGTGAAAATACTACCTCAACTACAAAACTATCTTTGACATGCCATTTCCTCCAGCTAAACTGGTCAAAACCTTCTGAGTGGCTTGGGAATGATCTGGCATTAGGAGAAATAGAGAGGACCAACACTTTTCTGAAACGGTTCCTTTTGCTTAGGTGATTTTTAGCTTGATTTTAGCCTCAGTTCTAAAAAATACAGGTCTTGTTCCCTGTAGGAGATTGCAGAACTACTTTGATGAGGGACCACCCAGGTACCAAAGGCAAAGCCGGTATCTCAGAAGAGATGATGGGTTGGGAAATAAGGAGTTTGAGTAACAAAAACAACAATGAGATTTTAAACTAAGATTCCGGTTGAAGAAAATCCACTACTTCAGCATCTCCCACACTTTCAGCTGCATGGGGCGTATGTTCCGAAAATCTCAGAAAATTATGAAAGCGCCCATTCTCTGTTCCTGAAATGTTATAAAGTGTAGCTCAGCAATCCCAAAAACACCAGAACACAAACACACTTCCCTGGGGGAGGGGAGCACACAGATAATATCTAAAGAGAACCTCCTCTGATGAACAAGCTGTTTTAGTCACAAGTTTTCTTGTTAAGCTCCTCTACAATCTTGCCTCACCTACAGCAGAGGGAAGCTTGTTCAGAAGTATTTTATTATTACTTCAGGATCTTCTGTTCCGTCTTAAATCAAACATGCACATAGGTTTATCTCAGAATATTAGAGGGCACATGGAGAACCTTGACCCGGGAACTTTGTTTTGTTGTTTAGTTAATATGCATTCATTTCAGCCTCTGGAGTTCCTAGAAATGGGTGCAAACCTACACCCACTTTTATCCAAGCATCTACAAATATTTTAAAGCCTAATAACAATACAGATGCTCTTTTTTCAAATATCTTAGTCAGAATGGGGAGATGTTTTCACTCCCTTAACAAAGATGATTAAACTCACTGGAAATTCCTGTCCATTTGCAGTACATTTTCAGGATTTCATAGAGCAGTTTACAGATAGTAAAATAAATTGCTTTGAACCTGAAGAGCACTTCCACACCCACCACGAAGAAAAAAACCCACAACATTTACACCTATTAAAAGAACCCTGGTATTAATTGGCCAAGTAAACATCTGCAGAAAATAGCTGCATTTAAAAATAAATCAACAAATATAGCAAACCAACCCCCCCACCAGCTCAAACAGCCTGTGAGGAGCTGGAGCTGTACACCAGAGAGGCAAACCAGGCATCTTCACACCTGAACTCCAGGATCTCCTCAACCACTGCCAGTATTCTGAAATAGATAACCTGGGCAGACTGATTTTCACATTAAAGACTGGAAAAGAAACTTCTGATGATGTTAGAACCAACTCATCGGGTAGGGTTTTAAGCTGAAATAAGTCAGTTAAGAAACACTACTCATATAAACGCCTATACCTCAAGCTTAAAATCTTACATAATCTTGTAGTTCTGATCATAAACCAAACAGTTTACTGTTGAATTTATTTATTTTTAGACTTGCCTAAAGTTTTAGAGTGTCTGCAGTCCTGGTGTGAGTAGAAAATAGTATAATAATTGTTAAGTACCGGAACACTTAATGTGTAATACTGGAATAACCACCAAAACAATGTCATTAACATGAGAAGCAGCCCGGATTGCAGGCAGTTTCCTGCTCATTTAGCCAAGATTAATTCTTCACAGGCAAGAGAAACATTCTTTTCACCTTACCAAGAACAACCCGAGCGAGAAATGTTAAAGAAAAGACGTTCTTTACTGCTTAGCTGTTCTTTATATTAAGTCTGATAGGTAATGTCAACAAAAACCACTATTCTGTGCTCTAGGCAAAAGGATCTTAGAGGTGGACGTGGAAGAGAGACAGGCATGGAGAGCAGATGGCAGCAAGTCTTTCAGAAACTGTTAGTGAGAGGAGGAAAAAAGTTTCCCTACAAAACATATTGCTGAATTACGAGAACCGCTGCTGAGCTGAAAAATCAGGCATTAGGAAAAGACAACACACACGTCTTCTACTGCAAGGCAAAAACTGTCAGAATTATGTTTTGTTTCAAAAGAAGAACAAAAATTAAACCTCCTGAACAACCTTCTGGCTGTCCTTAACCCGCTGTGTCGTTTCTCTGGTTAGAACAGGCAGGGTTTTTGGGTTTCTCTCTGGCAGCGCTCGCCATTTCACAGCGCATTTAGCGCACACGGCGCGGATCGATAGCACTACAGACACAAGACGAGACTTATCCATTTACTAACCACAGCAAAACGGCCTCTTCAGCAAAATCCCCCACCTCCCGACGCTGGAAATTTAAAAGGCATCGTTACAGGGATCTCATTACTCCCTTCCCCCGGTCACACGGGGAAGCTGAGCACTTGTCCGGGAGCACTTTTAGCCTGATAAACGAGTGTAGCTTTGCACACCCTGCAAGGATGCTAAAAACCTACGCAGAGCACTAAATACACGTTCCAAATGCAGGCACGGAGTGCCAGGATGGCTCGTGAACTCGCATTAGGTTCTCACGCAGCTCGTAAGAGGGTTTTTTGTGAGACTGATGAAACTCCAAACACAAATGGACCAACAGTTGACCAACCACTGGTTGCTGCCATAACAATTTTCCTCCTGGAGGAGCGTGGGGAAGTCCTTACGCCCCGCTCGCTTCCCAGGACTCAGAGCTGGCATTTGGACCTCGAATTCTGCTGTTTTAAAGAGAAAATTAGTAGATTTTTTTTTTTCTGCACTACAAGGCAGTGACATAACGAACAGCAATATACAAAGGGTTAGAAATCATTGTTTAGAAACTGAAAGCCTGGCTTTTCACCCCAATTCAGTCGGTACATCTCTACACGCACACACCCCTCGCTATCACCAAAGGACGAGCTCAGCCTTTCAGAGCGGCACCTATTCTAAATTAATGAAGCATTTAAGAAGGTCGCTATTCACCAGCGAATAGTCCGGAGTAAGAGAGATCAAACACAAGGAAAATCAGCTGGGTAATTCTTATTTAAAAGCAGCATCCAACACCAATAACTGCACTGCCAGGTTACTTATGTGACACTAGGTGGTTATGTCTCCACATTTATTCCACACAACTGATCTGAAATCCAAGCGCTGTGCGCGTTTCAAGTGCTCACGTTATGTATTTTTAAGAATAAACACGAAAGCAGCTTCTGCCTTTACAGTCGCTGCCATCCACAAACATTTGCCACCTGAAAAAAAAAGGGAGATTTCTCCTCATTCATACAGAGCCAGCCCAAGTTTTCAACTGCTGACCCCAAAGCCTTCCGTTTAAAGTGACAAATCCAGGAACGTTCACTTACCTGATGAACAAGAGATAAGAAAAACAGCGAACGCCAACTTAGTAGCAGCTCCCATTTTCCAATGCTGTTAAAACATTTAAGTGACTTTAAGTATCCAGTTTTCTGGGTCCTGCAAGCTGGAAAAATCTCCCTTCTTGCTGAACCGTTATAAAGGAATTTATAGCAACATTTCTGCAGCAGGTAGTGTTCATAAAACACTAAAAATCAGGTTTGTTTAGACACTGACGACCTCCCCGCGGCTCTTTCTAGAGAGAATCCGGGTTGAGGGAGGGATAAATATATTTGGAACCGTGTTTCAAAACACACGTGTCATTTGGCTTCTGTACAAACGGTGGCAAAATTTAATTCATAAAAGTAATGCTACGAATCCACTTAAAAAAAAATAAATAAAAACCAAAACAAAACAAGTCAACGATTAAGCTGCTGAGCACGACGAAGTCTCTGAGTCTCCAAGTGTTTTCCACATCAGGCGCCGTGAAGGATCATCCCTCGTGGGTGCGAGTGTCGGGGGGTCGGATCGGGATCAGTCCAAGGCGATGTTTTCCTGCCTCCCCCCCCTTCACACCCCGTGTAGTGTTTGGGAGAAAAGCAGCTCCATTCCAGTTCCAAGCCTCGGGGCGAAGGGAGGAAGTTTTGTCAGTTTGATGAAAAAACTACCTTAAAAACCAGCCACCAGCTACACGTGGGTTTTCTTTAATAAATGCTGAGGGATTTAGCGTAGCCCAAGAGAAGGAAAGGGGGGAAACAACAGTCTAGGAACAAACAAACCTTCGGGCTTCCCGGCAAGTGGCAAATCTCTAGTCCTTGGCCAGGCAGCGAGAGCAGCGCATCCCCCCCGTCTTCGCCGCCCTTCTCCAGCACCAGCACTCCCGAATCCCAGCAAGATTTCCAATTCTTCTAGGAGATTTCCATCCCCTCCCCCCGCAAGAGGCTATATTTGGTATTTAAACACACAAGAGTGGCTGGGGAGGGGGTACCAAAAAAAAAAAAAAAAAAGCAGTATCCAGGCGCTGGGGAGGAGGGTGGTATATTCTTTGTGGCAAATCCTTGATGAGTGCCGTGCTGCCAGGAGAACTGAGCTTCTTTGGAAGGGAGGCGGCTGTGCCTCACGGCGGGCTGAGGCTGGATGGATCCAGGCTCCTCTCGCTCCTCACGGGTCCTGGATGGATCCACGCTCCTCTCCCTCCTCACGGACACATCTCCTCCTCGCCGCTGCTCACACAGACACTCCACAAAATCCACCCCTCCGAGCTCAATCCAGTTCTTGCCTTTTTTTTTTTTTCCTCTTTTTTCTTTTCCTCCTAGGAGCGAGCAGCAGGAGACGGCAGGGGCGGGGAGGCAGAGCCTTCTCCCCGCGCCTCCCACACGGTGGAGCGGGGAGCGATCCCCTCGTCACCCTCTCCCCTAACTCTGACCCCGGCTCAACTCTCCGGTCTCCCGGGCGGCGGAGGCAGCGCGGCTCAGCCCAACTTTGTCCCTCCAGCAGTGCAGCTTAGGGGCTGGCGAGGCGAAAAGGCCGAGCCGGGGGATTCTCTCCGGGCGGCGGCGGCCGTGCCTAGAGCCCGCCGAGTGTCGCTGGCAGCGCGGAACAGCCCTCGGTGCCCTGCTGCCGCTGCTCCCCCGTGGTAATCTCATATCTACCCATTCACCCGTGTGGCGTGTGGAGAACCGGCCCAAGATGGCGGCGCCCGGGCGATTGTTTTTGTTTCCTCTCCGCCTCCCCCTCCTTCCCCACGGCCGCGGCGGCCACTCCGGATTGACGGCCACATCGCCCAATCACAACGCGGGGTTTGCATCTTAGCCCCGCCCATCCCCTCTCGCCCCGCCTATCCGCGGCGGGGCGGAGCGCGCTCCCCCACGCTGGCCCCGCCCCTCGCGGCCCGCGCGCGCCGCCTCACGGGCGCGCTCCCGCCCGCCCTTCCCGCCCCTCAGGGCGCGGCCCCTCGGGCGCCCTCGCCCCGCTCCGCCCCGACCCCCCCAGTGTCGGTAATTCACCTTCGCGGGGCTCCTTCGAGGTGTTGGGGGGCTGTGCTGTGCTCCCAAGCTCAGGTGATGGAGGCAAAACGCTGCCGGCAGCCACGCGGTGGGACCTGGCTGGGAGGGGTCACAACGGCGTAAGGTGTGCACAGCGGTATGAGGCTGGGGGCGCTGCCGCTGGGGTCAAATGTTGGCCTGGTCCTCCGCCTCACCCCCACCCCAGCCTGAAAACGTCCCTGAAAATGTCCTACGGGTAGCCAGATGAGAGCTACGGCTGTGGGCTCGTTGCTCAGGAGCATTACTGCTACCGCAGCATAGACTCAGAGTCACAGAAGGGATTGGGTTGGAAGGGATCTTAAAGCTCATCTATTCCTGCCCTGCCACGGGCAGGGACACCTTCCACCATCCCAGGGTGCTCCAAGCCCTGTCCAGCCTGGCCTTGGGCACTGCCAGGGATCCAGGGGCAGCCCCAGCTGCTCTGGACACCCTGTGCCAGGGCCTGCCCACCCTCACAGCCAGGAATTCCTTCCCAATATGCCATCTAATCTAACTTTCCCCCTTGCCCTGTCACCCTATGCTGTTCTCTCTGTGTTTCTGGTAGGCTCCCCTGAGGTACTGAAGGCACCTGGAGTGAGTTTATGGCCTCGGCACCGAGATGCTCCATTAGCAGGTGGCTGTACCTCCCCAGTCACGTCCCAGTAATTAATTGGTTCTGCTCCTTCACGAGTTTGGTGTCACTCCTTATACCTTTTTTTCTTAAATGGATGCCATGAAATACATCTCTGGTCTCTGGATAAAGAGGAAGACATGGCTCTTAGTTCTGGATGTCCATGTGGGAAAGCACAAGGGCCTTAGTGCTGGCCTTTAATTTCTGTGTTCTGTAAAGAGCTGTAATTGCACAAGCAGCAAGTACCAAGTTCTCTGAGAACTGGTTATGCTGTTCACCAATCTCAGATAGGTATTAAGTGATTCCAGTTTCCTTTTCAAACTGTTTAGTGGCATGGACTAAGGGGTTTTTTTGGGGGGGGGGGATGGGGGGGATGTGAATACTTGGTGGTACTAGACAGGAAGGAAAATTATCTCTATTTCACATATATGAATATACAGCCAAGTCAACGCTTAGCAAACTTGCCAAGCTCTGCTAACTCACAGATCAGTAACTAGACCTGGTGATCCACCAGGATGCAAGAAATGGATCTATTTCAGTTTTTTTTACATTGAGTTGTCTGCTTGAGTTCTTAACCAGACATCCTTGGTGTTTCTCTGTTGTGTCCCAACACTTCCCAACATTAAATTCATCCAGTGACGGTATTTTTTTTTATGATTTGAAACATCCCAAACACAAAATAAGATGTCAGGGCTTGTGCACATCTAGAAGCATCAAGACATGTGGCAACACCTTTTATGCCATCTTTTATCCAAGTATTTCAGAATGATTTACAAGCATTAATTAATGTTAGGAGTTACAACACTCCTACTTAATCTGTAGTTTTTAATATTCTTCAATAGCAGAATATTCAAACGTGACCTGTTCTTCAGGTTGTGTTTTCACTTGGCTCAGCTTCTTCAGAACGCTGGTCATGTTGCCACATGAGTAGGAAATTATAGCTAAAAATATTGCTGGTGTGTGTGTGAATATATATTTATATATGTACTTCCCATTGCAGGGATTTGGCTTGGTTGTCGGGGTTTTTTTGCCTAAAGAATGTAAATTATGGTCCATATTTGTATTTTAGTGATTGTTTTTGATAAAAATAGAATAAACGTGTCACATATATAAGAGCATTTGTATGGATGTGACTGTAAGGAGGTGTCTCTTACTCCAGGAGCTTATTATCCTCAGGCAGGGGTTGGTTTTTGCTTGCAGGATTCCTCTGGCAGAGTAAATCCTTCTGGCCATCCAGGAAATATTACAAACACAGTAATTCTGTAGAGTTGCTCTTGTCAATCACCTGTTTATCAGCACCACAGGAATCACGAGTGGAGCTTATTCCTCCCTTTTCCTTCCCACTTTTGAGGCTGAGCGGGAGCATGGCCAGAGGTCTGGGAATTAGGATGACTGTTGGTGGCTGGGATCAGGGAGCTCTCCCTCCCCGCATTAGGGATTTGCTCCCATTTAATTACACTACTAAAAAAGGGGTGGCTTGGTGTAGATATTGTACAGACCTTAGGAGAAATTTAGGAGAAATTGCCAACCATTTTTATGAGGCACTTGATGCAAAATGCTTCAAGGGCTTTGGGCTAGGCTGTTGTTTTATTGCTAGTAAAAGGATGAGTTTTATCCCAAGCAGACATATTAAATGTCAGCACAGTTGCTGTCTCCTCTTCATTTTTAAATGTCTTTCTCATGTGAATTTTGGGGGTGTTTCCCTTTTTCACCTTTTGGCTCCTCATTTCTATTTTCCTTTCACCTTAAACTCTGAATCTTTCTTCCCCCCTTCCAAGATCAATCTGTCTATGCATTTTTAACGAATCATTTATTGTGACATATGAGCATTGAAGACACAGTGTCAGGGACTTAAGCATCTGTGGAGAGCAGGAGGAGATGAAATGGATGTGATCTTAGCTTCAGTCTTTTGTTCATGTGGGATGGGACTTTGCCTAGAGGCAGCACAAATATAACTTTTCCTTCTAGGGAATAATGAGGAGAATTAAAACCCAGCAATGTCTCATTTTTCTCTCTGGAGCACTGCTAGGAATTGAGGATTTCAGCTGTGCCTTTGCTATTCCCACTCTTAGCAGTGAATCAACACAAAACCCAACGTGGTAGGAAAGGAGCTTTTGTGCAGAACTCATTCAGAACACCTACAGAAGCATTTCTAAATGCAGAATGGGAAACATGGGGTTTATAGTACCAGAAGTGACACCAGCAGAGAGAATCCTTATCATTATCTCTTTCATCTTTCCTTGTGGTCTAAGTCATTCCCCCTTTGAAACTTTGGAGGAAGAGAGGACCCCATTCAGGCTCTGTCCTTACATAACCAAACCAAAAAAAAAAAAGGACCAAAATGGCAAGAAATTAATCTCTCCCAGGGCTGCCCTCTTTACCAGCCAGCTTCACTTTCCTTTGGGAAAAAGTGCAAGTGCTGGATGACAGCCTAAATTATTTCATTTTAGAAAAGGTAAATAACTGCCTTAAAGTATTTTTACTTTACTTTCATATGCATGACTTACGTGAAACTCATAATATTCCAAAAGGCTTTTAATACAAATTTTCAGTTCTGTTGCTGTGGACAGTTAATAAAATTCCTACAAATTATTCATTATTTTGCACTTTTTACTCAGTTCCAAAACTATTGAGATACTTTAGTTGAGTATATGAGTAACACAACTTGAAAACATGAGAAAACGTGGAATTAATTAACCTTTTAAATGCTGCTGATGAACTGAAATGAAATCCAAAGGTTGCCTCTGCAATGCTTTTGGGTTGGGGCAATATAGGTGACCATCAAAATGTTCTCCTTTAATGTTTTAAATCAGACTTACAAATTTTAGATGCAGCTGTTGAATCCAGCTGAGTACCCACGAATTCAAATACAGGCTGAAATCACAGCCCTGTTTTGGTGTTGGGCTAAAGTGGGATCATTTTATTCACCTGAGCAGTGACAGGATTTGGCCTGGATCACGTTCTGTAAAGCTGTTTTTGTACTGAGTTTGTGTGTAACAAATTCCCTCTCCAATTAAACACCTGGAGCCTGTAGACCCCAAACCACCAGGGATTTTTTCCCTGCCTCAGGTTTAAAAACAAAGATACAAAATACTACAGAAATTAACTTTGATACAATAACCACCAAGTTGTTTCCATAAAGGCTACATTCAAACCAAGGATTATTTTTCCTTTTTGACCTGTAATCCAGACTTTTACTTCCTTAAAACACTCGTGCAGGGATTCCAAACTCCCTAACCTATTTTCCTGGAGGAGGCAGGGATGTTTCTTTCTAGGATTTGCAGTGTCTTGTCAGAAATGATCATTGCACTGAAGCTTCTGGTTGCTTTCAGACACTCCCTTGTCTCTTAGGGGCACTTGGTTGTGTCACAGGGTTTTATCACTGTGGCATTTATCAGCTATGATTTCATCCATATTTCACAGCAAAATTGCATTTTCTGGATATTTTTCTGTAGTCCTCTTTTGTACTGTAGAATCCTTTTTTTTTTTGGAAGTGCCACGAAGAGTCCAAGCTGAATTCCTAAAATCCCACTCTGTGCTATGAAAACAAGGTTCTCAAGGTCTGTGTAGAGATTTTCCTTCTCAGAATACACCATAATTTATATACTCAGTTATAAACTGACTCTGTGTTCATCACAGAATGCAAAAGTTCTGCAACATTGTCGTGTTTTCAATGTTATTTTGAAGGATTCTTAAAATATGTGACAAGTGTTTGTTGGTTTTTTTGCTACAGTGTCCTGACAGTGATACCAGATTTTAAAGATCTTTTGCACTGCCTTTGGAAGGCTTTATACATATATTTGTTGATAAAGATATAAATATTTTAGACCAACAATTTGTAATTAAATAGTCATAAGAAGTAGGACTGTGAAGTGGCCAAGTGAGGAGAGACTGTCAGATCTTAAGAGTATTCAATTTTGTGCTCTTTAGAACTGTTGTGTCAATATGACTTCTGGTTGTTTTGAAATACAAATACATGAATAGCTCTAATTACTTATGGTGTCATTCAGAATATCCTAGAAGCTTTCTGTAAGGTCTGAAGAGTGGGATCAGGAGAGCTGGCCGATACTTTGGTAATTTCAAACCTCAGTAAGGAGAACATTCCTGGAAGTATTTTTTGGTTCAGATTGATGTCACAGAGAAGATGAGTGCTGGGGAAGACAAATGAATGCCAGTTTTTGGTTCAACAGATAATAATAACCTTTCCTGCAGTATTGTTCAAGGTCGATAATGGGAAGTGGAATTCTGCAAGGTTCAGATAGATTGGAGGATACTGGGACTTAAACATTAGTTACTGGTTTTGCTAAAATGCCAAGAAATCGAGGCTCCAAAATGTAACTAACTGGCTTCAGAAAGGGATGGTATTAGGGAGTCAAGTATTTATCAAATCATCCATGGGTATTGCATTTGAAAATCTGCCATTTGGAATTTTACAAAAGAAAGGTGAAGATCCATGGTAATGGACAAGCTGCTAATAATTTTATGGTTTATCATGGCTGATAACTGGAGAGTGTAGAATTAACCCTTACAAACATGTGACATGGCACAAGCAGTTGTCCTGCTTCCAGAGGCAGCAGTTTTAGGCTAATAAAGCCTTTCTGCAAAGAAAAATGATTGAAATATTATTTGAGGCCCATTTCCTTAAGAGAAATGTAGCTCCTGCTGTTCCTGCAGTTATCTGAACCCTTTGTTCCAGGCAGTTCTGTGGGAATGGAGAAGGAATCCTGATGAAGTCACAAGTGTGACTCTGGGACAATGGGTGTGAATTGGTCTAAGTCCATGTGTTTTGGTTGCATCCCATAATCAATGATTTAGGGATTTCATAATTTCTGCACGGGATTTAAGTAGCATTAAAATAATCCTGCCAACAGTAGCTCAGGCACCCCTTTGTTCCTGTTCACTGTGACAGAAATAATACCTCTCCCCAAGTGCTGTAATTCCTGAAAATCTGGCACATTACGGGTTTCACTGGAAAAAGTGTGGAAGATTCCCAAATTTGACCTATTTCAGATTTGAAGAAGGACAATGCAAGTTTCTAGGCTTGGAAGTCTCTCAGGGAACCCCTAGTAGGTGTCCACTTCTTTTTTTTCATGAGGAGAATCCAGCTGGAACATTTCTCTCTGGTAATTGTGCTCTGACAAGATGGATGGGCTGAGCCATTGCAGGGATTTCAAGTCCTGTAAGTTCAAATCCAGAACCTTTCTTCTGCAACCAGCAGAACATCCCAGCCTGGTGTTCTTACTCATTGTCCAGGCCACCGGGGAGCTAAATCCTTCTCCAGCTTCTACTGCTGAATAGTTTTGGAGTTAATTCATCTGCAAATTATTTTATAATAACTCAAATTCAGACACTGAACAGAAAATGTTACTATCTGAGATGGCAAAATTCTGTTTACTCCCTAGAGTGAGAAGTGTTTTCAGTTCAGGCTGCTTTAAAGTGAACAAAATTTAACCTTTTTTTTCCATTTACTTAGAAGGTTTTGTATACAGCATCAACCATTCTGATAGAAAGGCTCTTTTTTTTTTTTTTTTGCCTTGAAATTCTTTAGGCAGTGAAAATATACTTCTAAGGTAATTTTGTAGTGATACATAGTGCATGCACCCCATTTTAGGAATATCAACTAATTAACTTTCATGAAACTGCAAAGGGAAAAGCATTTTTGTGTCATGTGGAGAGTTAGGGAAGCTGGAGGACACACACAGAGATATTGGATTTTTTTACATATCTGCCCCAAAACATGGTTTGTTTTTTCTCAAAGTTCATGAGAGGTTTTCACTTCCAGTGAGGTGCAAGGCCACAAACACAGTTGGGGAAAACCTGATCTGTGTCCTAGACCTGTCAGGATCTACACAGAGGGAAAAGAAATGCTCCAGCACTTGAGCAGCTATTTGGAAGAGGGAAGGTGGGTGCCAGAGTGTCTGGCAGTTCAATATCAAGGTGGATTAAGAGCATTAAGGAAGCTTAAACAGCTTCCAGGAGAGACATTCCCATGGGTTTGAAGGCTTATTCCTCTGGAACAGTTGCTTGGCTGCAATTTGGGTAGAAAGATCAAGTTTTCTCCTGGAATTGTGCATGGCACTACTTAGTTTGACTTTTTCTCTTTTTTTTTTTTTTTTTTGTTAAGGATACTCCAAGGTTGACTGCTCGGGTCCTGCTGAGTTTTCAGATTTGGGAAAGATCAGACAACATCCCTTGCCAAGTTTGATGGACATTGCCGTGGGAGTTCTCAGGCTGAGACAAGTGAAAGGAAACAGGCAAGTTTTTCCTTTTTGATTAACATTTTTATTTTAATGACCTGTTACAACCAATAGTCCCAGTCTATATTGGTTTCCAAGTTTTATTATCATTAGAATGTGAGGCAATTCCCTGAGCCATGTGTGCTTTGTGCTGCTGGAGGGGAGGACTAAGATGTGGCTGGATCTTCCATCCATGTTATCTGGCATGGAAGAATCCTGACTGTACTGAAGATTTATTGCCAAATATTTAACAAACAAGCTTCAAAATATTGAAATTATCTTTTTAAAAACTATTATTTTAAAATCATAGCATGCTGTTATCTGTAAAGGCTATTACCTGAGAAAAACTTAGTGGCATGAGCACAATATATAACACATGTCTGTCCTATATTAACAGGTGATTTTTCTTCTACATTATTGGTTTATTTAGATTCTACTTGAGATTTGTACCAGCTAAAGATGTGCTTTTTTGCTGAAGTTTTTTAAAATTTAACTAGAATGTAATTGCAATCTTTTTCATTATAAATGTCTTCAAATACTTGGGGTAATACTGGTGGAATTTCTATGTCAATATAGAAATGAAGAGAAAGTGTTCAGACAGACTAGAAGATGTAGGATATACCGATGCACTGAGCTTGGGCTTCCAGGTAAAGACAAAAAATATGGATATGCACATGTGCAGTCCAGCTTTTTGTGAAATTATACAAAAACAGCAACCAGAGTGTCCATGGCTCATGTCGATGTTAAAATGAAGTAGTAATGGAAAAATGGGAGTGTCATTTCCAAATGGATTCTCCTGGTGCTTCTGCTATTCCTTCGGTTGGATTCTCTGCTACATTTGGGGCATTACTGGAAGTTTTAAGCAGAAAGGTTTCTAAGTGGCTGACGAAGAGAAGGCAAGTGGCAGACTCAGGCTGTGAGAGGATCCTCTGACGGCAGCCCAGGCTGGCCTGAGGGAGGTGGGGACAGCGCCCCGGGCGTGTCCCAGCTCCCTCCCAGGAGCCACATTTCTCACGTCCTCATCCATCAGCCTGTGATGCAACTGGCCTGGGAATCAGAGTTTTGTCCTTGCTCTTGGAACACACAGTTACCTCAAAACTCAGATATTTTTCAAGCTGTTGCAGTAATTTCTAAGCTCTCCTCTGTTAGGCCCCACTGCCAAGCACATGGCCAGGCCATTTATATGCTTTAACTATTCCTGTGTTGTGGAATGGCATTTGTGGATTATTGGCAGTGTTAGACTATAGCAGCTCTTCAGTTACACTCCTGCTGCACTTCCACAAACACTTTAAGCCAGCATAAGCCAGAGATGCCGCCCTGCCCTGCACAAATGTTCCTGCAGCTGCACATTTAATTGATTGGGGAACTGATTTGGGTTAAAACCAGCCCAGCCAAGAAGCCAAAGCAAAACATCAGCTTTAAGCTCCTTTTTGAACTCACCTCCTCCCCAGCCTCTCCAATATTTATGCTGGCTTAAAGGTCTGCACCTTCACAGGGCTGAGACCACAACAAATGTGTGAAGAAAACCAGGAGCTGCGTTTTTGTTGCAAGGGCTGCTTTTTAAAGGGCTTGTGGAACTGCAGTTTAAACTGTGGTTCTTTGTTAAACAGCCAGATATTCTACAAGAGGATTAATGGTCATATTTTTATGCCCTGACTCCTAAGGTACACCTTGGAGACAACCTAGGGTGTGACCCGGGACTAATTTTGTCTCCATCACCTGCCTGCCTTTAACCAATTTTCTCTTAAAAACATCAAGTTGTATCCTCTGTGATCCAAACTGTCTCTAAGCAAAACACGTTTCCACACCCTGTAAAATATTCTTCTATCCTCTCACAGCAGATACTTTCTGTATTAGGTAGTTTCAGTTAGTATTTATGCAACAAAACAATGGAAGGAAAATACAGGATGTGGGTGACTTGTGCTTGTCAGTGGTAAAATCTCACACTTGAAGCTGCTCATTTTCTCCAAAACTCTGCTAAAATAATCTGTGAGTTTCACAAGTGGTTTATCCTTGGATTACAAGGATTTACAGTGGTTTGCTCATCCCAAATTACATTTATTCTGTTGTTGGACAAAGAAGCACAGAACTTTCTTTACAGGGAGCAGGCAGTTTGTGGGCCTGGGCAGGAAAAGTGACACTACACCTCTGGTTTCTGGGATTTTTTAAACACCTGATCAAAGATGGAGACATAATTCTGAGTTGTACTGAGTAAAACATCACCTCTGCACCTGCAAGGACACTACCAAATCATCCATTTCCCAGCTACTATTGCAGAATTAACTCTGCACCCTGCCAAGCAAAATTCAGGTGTGGAGTTTGCCTCGTGTCATTTAGGAGACATGGGAAAGATAAAGGACTAATTATAGAGGTCGGCTGCCAATTCTGTTTAAACTGGAAGTTTCCTCCTCTTCTCAACAGTAACTAGGACACTGTGTTATAAAAATAATCTCACAAAATTCCATGGTGGAATGGTAGTCAGCTCTTAACGTGTGTCCTGGGTTATGGCTGTTTGTGTGGCAGCCGCTGAGTTATCCCTAATTTCACTTCAGCTTTGAACAACCAAACGAATTTTGAGATTTTCTCAAATATTCTGTCAGTATAAAGGAGTAGATGATAAACAGTAGTGGAAAGATTTTAATCTTATAAAATCACAGAATTGTTTAGGTTGGCAAAACCCTCCGAGGTCATCGAGTCCAGCCCTGCCAAGGCCACCACTGCCCTGTGTCCCCAGGTGCCACATCCACACAGCTCTTAAATCCCTCCAGGGATGGGGACTCTACCACAGCCTGAACACACTGGAATTAAAGATTCCTTGAACTGTGTGAATTTCCAATCCATTCTGACTATTCAAGAGTTCTGGCTTTTCTTTTGGGAAGAGTTTGCAACCTAAGAGTTACTTTTGGTTATAAAAGCCAAGAAAATCAATGACCAATTTACAGGTTTAAATTCTTAAAAGTCAAAAATAAAGTTAAGAAATAATAAAAAAGAAAAATGAAGGGTTTTCTGAAGTGATCTGGAAGGCTGCTGCTGAAATAGCAGTTCAGCAGACTTTGAGATAATACAGATTAATACTCTTTTCATTTCTTAGCCCTCTGTAATTTTCTCTGGTCTCTCCTCTACTTTATAGCATCTGTGTTATTTTCCTTAAAAATGTGACTGAGATCTTTAAATAAGAGGAAGGTAAACCCATTGACTGCCCCAGCTAAATACTTAAACTGTTCCCTCAAAGAAGTTACAAAAGTGAAGTGAAAATTTAAAATCTGATGGATCGAAATTCAAATTTTTGATATTTCCATTTAAAGGAACTTTCTTAAAAACAAGATTTAAATCCAGATTAATTTCAGTTCTTTTCTAGTGTAAAAATGTTCAGTAGTATGGAAATTCACTGAGCTCCAGTTTAGAATCCCTTTAAAGCACAAGGAATGATTACTATCTTTAAAGCAAAGGCAGAGCATTTTTATTTTAACTCATGTGAAGCTGTGTGAAACAAACTCTGGGTGATTAAGTTATTTTAGGATGGAGTTCTTAATTATCAGAAACAACACTTTTAATAAGAAGTTGTTACAACTTCTTATGGAATGTTTATAAGTAACAGGTTTGAAAAAAATGCGGGAGCTCTCTCATAGTGCAGAGAGTTCTGGGGGGCTAGGCTGGGATTCAAGTGGTGCCTGGGAACCATCCTCTGAATGAAATGCTGATATTGTTGGGAACTTCTGGAAGTTGCAGTGCTGTCCCAGAGAGTCTGTCCCAGGAATTGCTCTCTGTGCTGTACTGTGCTCCAGAGCTGCAGAGTTCTCGGGGGTTAGGTTGGGATTCAAGTGGTGCTTGGGAACCATCCATGAATTAAATGCTAATACTGACTTTTAGAAGCTTGTGGGAGTTGCAGTGCTGTCCCAGAGAGTCTCACAGGAATTGCTCCCTGTGCTGTGCTCCAGAACTGCGGAGTTCTGCACCTTCTTTGGTTTCCTGCGTCTGTCATTCCCCTGCCCACCCCTCCTGCTGTGCCACGAGCTCCTGTTGATCTGCTTGGCTTTCCCAGGATCCTTTATTGTGCTGCTCCAGAACTGGAATTTTTTTATCCCTGTAGATGCTTAGGAATTAATATCTCCTAAGGCTCCCAAGTTTGCTACTTGGAAGGCAGGATTTTTCAACAGGAGACTTGGCAATGGATGTGCTATAGCTGCTCTTAACAGTTTAATTAATGCTGTGTTATGTATGCACAGTTTTTTTAGCATCTCCTATTTGGAAACACTGCTTGATATATAGAAATAAAAAGTGTGCACACTCCCTAAGTGATGCACGTTGTTGTGGCTGTGAACTCTGTACGTTTGTAATGTTAAATTTGTCAAAGTTAATGTGTTGAAAAGTAACAAGTTACTTAAGTTAGTTAAATGTCTCTTTCTAGAGGAAAATTACCATAATGGTTACTTTTACTAAAATGCAATTACTGTCATTGTAACAATCAATCACATTTTCCTGGGAAAGGAACTTTCCTAGTTCTGAAGGCATTAAAATGTAAGATTGCTCTGCTCAGTGTTCATGAGAGCTGCAGAGGCAATAAACTTCTGGGGAGAATCAAGTTCTTCTCAGATGGTTTTCTTCCAGAGTATTCCAAAATAGAAATTAACTTCTTAAATGAAACTGAGCCCAGTGACTTGTAAAACACCAACCAAAGCTTTATAAATTCTGAAAGGCTTGAAAAATATTTGAAAAAGGTTTTGTTACAGCTGGGCTTGATTTAAGCCTAAAGCAACAAGTTCCCATCTACATTTCCCACGTGGCTGCCAGAACCTGGGAAGTTCTGCACAGAAACCTGGAAAAGAGACCTTAAAGCTCATCCCATCCCATCCCATCCCATCCCATCCCATCCCATCCCATCCCCTGCCATGGGTAAGGACACTTTCCAGGGTGCAGGATGCTCCAAACCTCATCCAACCTGGCCTGGGACATGGGACAGAAATGTGTTCTTAAAATACTCAACTATATTTTCATGGCTGTTTTTATAGGGAGTTTCTTCCTTGCACAAAATTCTTTAACCTGCTCTGTCACAGAGAAGAAATGTTCTTAAATTCTCACAAATGAGAAATAATTTTGAGATAGCCTATAAAGAACTGAATTGTTTTTTCAGGCAGTTTTTGTCACATGAAAATGTGATTTGAACTCTACACCCATCACTCAAAGCACAATTAATAATCTCATGAAAGTTTTGAAGCTTAGCTGATTTTTTCTAGGATAGTGAACTTAAAAGGATTTTTATAATTTCTTTTTTTTTATGTTTGTCTCTATATGAAGACAAAAATAGCACCTCCATTGCAAAACAACTGCTAGAACATGCACTGTAAGTGTTTTCACACGTTGAGCTTCATGTTCATATATGATTCTTCTGTGGTAAACAGCTTGTAATAAACACATTCATTCCACACATCCCCAGTTTTTGTTGGCCTTATGTTAAGTTTATTTTGCAAAGAATGACAGAGGTTTCAGTGAGGATATCCAGGCATTGATAATATTGGTATTTAGGCAATTTGCTGTTTGAAAGATGAGTATTATTTTAATTTCACTGGTTGTAGTTAGTTGAATTAGTGCTGTAAGTGTATTTTTAATATTTATTTCAGTGCATGCTTTTCAAACTCTCCAATACAAGAGTGATACAGTATCTGTGATTTAAGGTGCAGAATTGACTTGTAAGTTCATTGAGATATTTCAATTTCCATTAAAATATGTATTTTGGGTTTAAATTTTATTCCTTTATATGAAAAAGTGTTCTGGCTGGTATCCTGTTGGATTTTGGAGAGATTATTCACCAAACAACATCCTTCTACAAAATTTACCTTTCCCTAAAATTCCTTTACTTAGTACCTCACTGTTACTGCTCACACTGTGGTGTGAAATACCCTAAAATTTAATCAAATACCAAATTCCAAGCCTACTGACAGACTTTTTACTAGATTAGGACATAAATACCCTTGTGTATACTCCTGTTTATCAAATTCTTCTTGCTAATGAATGGCTCTCTCCTTTTTACATTTCTATTAAGCATTTTTAGTTTAATATATATTTTTCTCTTAATAACTTCCCCCAAGCTGTCCTGTTAGGATTCCATTTTATCATTTCTCTCTTGCAATACATTGCTGGAATCGATAATTACTGCCCTGATACAATCACAGAAGTGATAATATTGTCCTTATGGTGGAAAATGGAGGTTAATACAAACGATGCTCTAATTAGAATTCCAAGCCTGGTTGGCACGGGGTTGATTTCCTTGGCTCCCAGCCTAATCTTGTTACATTGTTTTTAACTATGAAGAGAGTGGGTTTAAAGATCTCCAGCAGTGCAAATGAGATGAGGGAGTTGTAAAGAGCTTAAAGAATCACAAAAGTGTAACTCCTCCAAAACAAGCCATGGCATGGACACAGAGGGGAAAAACTGCCTGAACATCCCTTGGTGGGATGAGGACACTCCCAAAAAACAGCTCCAATTTCTGGTGCTGTTAAATAAAATCTTGTGGAGTCTTGTGGTGCTGTGCTACATGTGGGACTACTCTAACTGAATGGTAGGACAGAGGTGTAAACCATGAATAGTATGGTACATTTTTATTTGGAAAAGGGTAATTATACTCTAAATGCTCAAGAATCCATTTTGACAAATCTATGTAACTTTATTATTGTGCAGCCTCTGTTTGTAAGACTCTTTATAGCACTAATTTCCATGAGTTCCAAGACATTCGTATCAAAATTATTGATATATTTGACTGCTGACACATGGGATTAAGACATTTTAATCTTTATTTGTTTGGTTGTTTTATTTGAGAAACAGTTATGCTGCCTCAATAAACAATAAAATAACATATACAGAATAAAACAGAGGGAAGAAATCTTAACAAAAGCCCTCCTGATTTTATGAAATCTAGGTCAGGTCTTCTTTGAGTAACAGAAATTTTGGTTTTGTGAGCTACCAATTTCTACATAACCATGATAAGGTGTGTAAAACGTGGAAGTCATCAGCATTTTAGAATATTTTTTCCTCTGGTTATAATGTGGGTTTTTTCTTTAATTTACATGTGGTTCATTTTATGTACATATAGATACATACATTACATTTAAAAAGGAAATTTTTTTTTAATTTTCCCTTTTTGCTTTAAGATTTATCCACATTAATGGCTCAGCTTCACTTCCAATCATCTCTCTTGATAAGAATGAAGGCCAGTGCTAAACCCAATTTTACTTTTCTCCATGTAAGAAACCATCTGTAGAGATGAAAAGCACAACATTTCTATAGGCAGAATTTTCTTCTGTGTGGAAAAATAATACAAAACATTTGAATCCGTTCTGTTCACATCTTCAGGAGTTTGAGTGAGACTTTTTTCTTCAAGTCCCTGACTTCATCTTGGGGCATCTTTAAGTGGGAGCACGTTCAGTATGTTGGTAAACATATTCTTCCTTAATATTTTCATTTTCTTGTAATTATTTTCACTCTCAACAGTCATTCTTTGGGATTCTTTGGGTCTCCTGATCCAATTGGCATTTAATGGATTTAATGTGATTCTGTCCAACACTCTTGCAACTTCAGGGAACTGATGAAATTTGAACTCGCGACCAAACAAAATCATCCCATAATTTATAATTTGGCAGATTTCCCTGGATTACTTTTTTATCTCGTTGTGGGAAGGATCAAGTTTCTTCCTAGGTAGGTTTCCAGCAGAATAAGTAAATCTTTGTCCGTGAGAGGGGCTGTATTTCCTGGGAATTCCCTGCAGATTTCGACCCAATCCAGCCGAGGAAGGCACCGTGAAGCAGGAGTATCTAGGAGGAAAAGTAGGTCAATGGAAATGATCCCTGAGACTGCTCAAGAAGGAGAATTGTGATTTCAGACCTGATCACTTCACACTGGATAACCTTGGAGAGGAAAGTAAGCCAGGCAGGGTAAAAATACCTCTGCTGGTGTGTTCAGTTCAGGAGCCGACGGGAATATTCCCGGGAGCCAAGGGAAATGGCCTGAGCTGCTAAAATCCCAAACTTGCTTTGAAACAGCGCAATAACCCTCTCTGCTCTCCATTGTTTAGTGAAGATAATAGTGGAGTCTCTTTTCCAAGTGACTAATTTTGGCAATTAGGAACTACTTTCTGCTGAAATTCCTGGTTTTTTACATAAGGAGAGGTTTGTATTGCTGCTGCTCCTGTTATCCAAGGAGGACAGAGCCTGCACTCGGTGTTCCTGCTGTGTCCATACCCTTTCCTCTGTCAAAATACTGAGCTTTTTCTCTGCCTGCCTTTTTACCTTTTGCTTCTGTCACTCCTACAGTTTATTTTAAACTTTAATTTATACGGAGCTCCTGCTTTCTCTATCAATATCACATCATTATTCTTACCTGATTCTCTTGATAATTTGTTTGCACTGGAATTCTTGGCAGTGAACTAAGAATTTCATTGTCTACCTACTCTCTTTTCTCTTGGAGAGTATAATAGAGTGGGAGGGAGAAGCCTCATGGTAATATTTTTATATTTGAAATGTAGCCACACTTTATATGCTCCTACACATGGTGCTACTTATAGCTAATGAAACAAGTCTCATCTTGTGGTCTAGAGCTTTTCTATTTTGGACTATTTTGTGCTAATTCTACTCATTTCAGCTCGCTCTGATTAATGGTGCTTCTCTTCTCCTTGTCTGCCTCCGTGGGATTATTTAGGAAGGGACTATTAGCACTGCCTGGGAAGCACAACAATCATCCTCACCCCAAAAAATGAGGAAGAGCAAGTGGAATTAATGGGATGGGGGCACAGCTGGGGGCATCTCAGTCTCCCACTGGATTGGCATGGAGGAGAAAGGATCCTTTGGAAGCACAAAACTGATGCAACCAGCAGGTTCTGGGACACGGGGACACAGAACTTGGCATTTCCCTCCTGTCCCATGTTGGAAAGCTCTTGAAAACTCAAAGTTCCCACAATTTTACCTGCAATAAATCCAGTAGTACAACTGCATCTAGTTCAAAATCAATGGTAATTTGAGGAGAAGAAAGTCCACTGTATCTGCTGATCAATTACTAATTTAATACTATAATGCTATTTTTTGTTATGCATCTTTCTAAGCCACTTCAAGTGAACAATGATAGCATACACAACAAGTAAATAGAATTTTAAATAGGTTATCATTGGCAGAACTGATTATATTTAATCCCTGCGTCTTTTATAAAAGAAAAAAGATACTTTTATGAGACACCTAGTTTAGTATAAAATAAAGATTTTTTGGATGGCACATCATCTTTTTTCACATCCCTAATCTCCTGCCTAGGAGATTATTTGTTCTGCTGGGAAGACTCTGTTTTGAAATAAGTTTACTCTACACTTTCCTTCTTACAGAATCTTTTTCAGCCTATTTTTAGGTTGCTTAGATTTCAAAGCAAACTGGGAGCGCTTTGATAGTGCTTAAGGATTGCACCTCACCTGAATTCAGAAGACACAGCAACAGAAACCCGCTGTGCTCCTTATCTCAGGCGATTTTGGTAGGCAGCACCTGATAGAAAACACAACGTCTCGTGATCCACACAGATACTGGCAAATCAACTCCAAATTCAGAGGTCGAATTACAAAGTAATTTATTGGGGACAGTCAGGGAAGCATTTAAAAACACTCATTACAGACCAAATAAAATCTATTTGACTCAGCTATTTTCAGCTGTGATTTCTGCTTAAAATGGGTGTGTAGAAGCAGAAAGGAAAATTTCAATTTTGAAGTATGTATTGCTGTTATACAGAAATTCTCAACTTGAATTTTTTTGCCATATCTTAATACTTACAGTCTTTTAGACACATTAAAAATTTATTTAATGGTTGGGCAAGAGAAGACTTTTAAATGAATTTAAACTGTGTCATTTGAATCCCATTTCCTGATCACAACTGCAAATTAATAAACTTTTATGATCAATTTTATTACTTAACTGACCCTACTATCTTGGAGACTTGTTAAAGCCTGAATACTGTTTTTGATAAATATGAAAAGAAATAATTTTGGTGTCTAAATGTATCTACACTCATCAAACATCCTTCATGAGACCAGTTCCAGTAAAATTGATTGAAACTTGATGGTTTCTGTGAGAACACTTTAAATAGATCTTAGTCAAATGTTAGTAAACTTAGTACTGACCACCCCCTTATCTTTTTTTCTTGTTTATTTTTTTTACTAATTTTATTATCATAAATAAATCTTAATTTCCTGTAACATATGTGCCAATCTGAAATAAATCCCTCTGTGCATTTTCAAAGTTTACTTCAGTTTATGAATTTGAACTGTCCAAGGGGTTTTGTGTCTTTCATGTCTTGATTTGAAAACACCATTTTAGGTTTTCTTCCAACTGAAAAAAAAGCTTTTCTTTCTCAGTAGTTTTTCAAGAAAAATATTCTTTGGAATGAAAAGAAGTTCTAACTTAATAAAACAAGTTTTGGGTTTGAGTTTTACAGAAGGACGCAGTAACCCAGTACCCTTAACAACTGAAAAACTCATGACAAAGTTTCACAGAGTTTCTTAATGCAGTTCTGTCAAATGGTTGAGGTTAAAGTGAATTATTGACTTATTGGAAGTGTATTTATTATATGGGAACTTGGATCTTTGTGATAGGGATGGATCAGAGACCATTTACCTGGGAAGTTGTGTGGCAGAGAGGATGGGGACAGGTTTCAGGGAGAATAAAGGTGGAAATGCAGGTGCCTCCAGCCAGGCAGTGATCTTCCAGCCAGTCAGTCAGCTGAACCCAAAATTAATCTTATTATTGGTTGTAATTTGGGCAATCTGAATTATCACCCAGTTCTGCTCCCAGTTCCACATGGAATTTGCCCAGAGTGCTACAGGATGAGCACTGGCCATGGTCAGTTCATCATTCCAGTGGGAATTGTTCTGTTCAGCACCTCTCACCTTCCAGCTCCTTGCTAAAGAACCATCCTACCTGTTTTATTTTGCAGAGATCCCTGGAAACAGAGAATGTCCCATGGCAGGCAATGCAGTGCCACGCCAAGCTGCCCAGATCCACGTTCTGGCCCTCCCCATCCCTGACAGCAGCATCCCAGAATCATCCAGCTTGGAAAAGACCTCCCAGAGCATTGAGTCCAACCTGGCATCAACCCCATTTTCAACAAGTGCCATGTCCAGTCTTTCCCTGGACATCCAGGGATGGGACCATCCCCACCTCCCAGCCCGTTCCAGTGCCTGACCACTTTTCCATGGCTTCATTGGGATCATCCTGTTTCTCTGGGGCTGGTTTGGGTTCCTCTGAGCAGCTGCACAGTGTTAGGGACCTGCCCTGCTCTCTGTGCCACACAAAACCAGGACCCCATCAGAGTTTGGGGTGTCTCTCTGAGCTGCACTGTGTGGCTTGGGGTAAATGGAAGTACGGAAAGGCAGATCCAGTGGGTTTTGCTGGGAATGGTCAGTGCAGTGTCCCACAAACTCCTGTCTGAATCACAGACCATTTCAGAGTTATCCTGTCAACTTCAGTCATCTCTACTCTCCTTTCTGAGCAAAACACATTTAGCACTGAGATGAAGCAGCGTTTTGGACGTTTATAACTTGTTTAGCAAATCAATTTACAATTCCCAATTTCCCTGCTTGGCCCTGCTGTTCTCTCCAGAGGCACTGGGATCACTGGAGTCAGGAGGTGGCAAACCCATTCGTTCTGCTTTTCCTGGGGCACAGCTGTTCCAGCTTGCTGCTTTTTGCCTGTCTGAGATCTTCTTAGGCCCAGGGGCTCATTTACTGCCCCGTATGCTCCCTGTGGTATTTTTCCACTGGGAATCTGTACCCGGAGTGATGCCCTCCCACTGCTCAGAGTTTACCTGTCTGGAGCTGCTGCTTTTCCCTAATTACAGATAAGGGCAGCATCCATCTCACGTGTGTGAGAGAGAATCTTTTTAGAACTTCCTATAACATAAAAAGTCTTTTTATAACTTGGGCTTTTCTATGAGAGACCTTTGGACCAGCACATCCCATGATAGTGCTGTTAGTCACTTGTGAGTGTTGCTTTTTCCCTGGATTTATGAAAGAGACAACTTTTAATTGTGTTTTAAGCTGTGCTTATAATTTGCTTTTTAACTGTAACTCTGATTTTCAGCAAAGCTGTGGTTTATTTAAACCATCCCCGTGGTTTTGCAAAGCTTAGACAGTAACTTGAGATGTCACAGTGAGCACACACAGTGATCAAAATTATGGAGCAACTGCTCTGTGAGGAGAGATTGAATTCTTTAGGGTTTTTCCACTCTGCAATGAGAACATGAAATGCAGAGTTATGGAGGGAGCCTCTGAATTCATGAGTAGTGTGGGAAAGGTGCACAGAACATCATTTTTCATCCTTTTTCATATACAAGAAACAGGCAGTATGCAAACGTGGAGTGTTCTTAAATAGCACGGAATTAAATTTTGGAACGCGCTGCTGCAGGAGATTGCGGAGGCCAAAAGCATGAATAGATTTTTAAATCACCATCAGTGGCTATTGAAGTGAAACAAAAACCCTAAAAACACACACAAAACCACTGCTCAGGGTACAGACTCCTGTTCAGGAAGATCCTAAAAGGCTGATTGCAGGAGCTGGAGGTGTTACAGGCCTCGGTGACATCCCGAGCCAGGAGAATGTGGTGGTGAACATTATTCAGCCCCAATTAGAGATTTTGTCAGGCCATATTCACTTCATGGTTTCTCTTTGCTGGCATCACTAGACCTATTTAAAAATTGAATTTTGTTGATATCAGTCCGTAGTGCAAAAAATCTACCTTGGTCTTCAGCTCAGGGGTTTTATTCTCATTTTAAGCCATTCTTTGCCTACTTAACAGTATCCAAAGGGAAATGACCCCAAAGCAGCAGAAGAACTGGGAGAGAGCAGAGATCACAAACAGCCCTGCAGAATTCATCCTCTGGTTTCCTTCTCACAGTTCCACGTTATCCTGGGAGGGAATGCCATGACAGGAGCTCACACCTCTGATTTTCCTGTTTTCTTATGGATTGCACTTCCCTGCCCATGACACCAGGAATGGAGAAAACCCCCCTTGATGGAATTTGCCAACAGGTTGAGCAGTGAAATCCATACTTTAACTGGACTCCCCCAGCACTGCTGCCAAAAATAACAGAGATAACAGGTGTAGGGAGAGCTGGGATGTGGAGCCAAATGTTCCACAGCCATCCTTTGTTTTTTCAGTAGCAGGGAGTGTTCCCATGCAGTTCCAGCCCTGGAACACTCGCGGTGCTGTGAATGACTTGTCCAGTCCTTTTCATCCCATCAGCTGTGCAAACTCTGACTCACTCTGGGGATGCTGAAGTTCACCACCTTTGGCACTGAGAGCAGAGGTTGGGTAACAGTTCAAACTGAGACTCTGCTGTCCTTGAAATTATGGGGGAATTTATTCTCTCCACCCATTAATGCTGAAATCTGCCATTGCTTGGCTGGGGGGAGTTTAGCGATCCATAAACTCTCTACAGCCCCTGATTACTGATAATTATACAAAAATTTCCAACGTTTGTTCAAAATTTGTGGGAAATTTAGTATTTTTCTGTTAGTTTATGCCCTTCTTATGATGTTGCTGACATCAACATCCTTCAGGATCCATCCTAGGGATGGATTGATGGAAACATTTTCTTCGTGTTTGTATTTGCGCTGATTTCTTTCTGGTGGCTGTAAGTTAAGGATGGTGGCTGAACTTGGTCCCCAGACTCTACCACGTGTTTCACAAGGCTTCTCCACTTTTTAGGGATATTAAAAAAATGATCAAGGCTTTGTGCCTGGAGAAAACCCATAAATCAGGATTAAAATCCCTGCTTTTGAGCTGAATTTTTGATTTATCCCCGGGCTTAGGCTGCAGCTTTTGCTGCCAATCCCAATTCAGTGAAAAACCTGCTTTTTTCATACAGAATTACATCAAATGATTTGCCATTAAAATGCCCTTCCTTTGCTTCTAGGCAAGAAATTAAGTCTCATTATTCTAAAACTTAAGAAAATAGAATAGTGGCCCACTGTCTTTCTCATGAGCTCTAGAAATGGGAAGTTTTTTTGGTCCATGGAGAAAAGATTCCGAAGGCTGCTGCAGGAATGTTGCAGTAGATTCTATTCCTGCTAAGTGATTTTTGGCTGCTGTGTCTGAATAATTAATGCAGTCCATTGATACGATTTTGAATTAAGAGGTAGGAGACCTGAATTTCAGTTTTATTGTCTGTCCATGTTTTTTGTTACTTCCAAACATCTTAGCACAGGAACTTTTACACCTGCTGGCAGTGCTCACTCCTTAGGGGTTTGCTCCCTGTAGTACTTTACTGATCAGAGTGACATCCCAGTTTACCCCTCCCCTTTTATCACTTCACAACAGATATTGTCATACCTGACATGTGAATTATCAAAATTTATCAACTTTCAAACTGTTACACTTCCAAATCTCACCTTGAATGCCATGAATAAGAATCACACACTTGTAGCAGTATAAAAAATTCGATGGCACTTTCACTCCTGGCCTGAGGAAGGGCTTTGGGCCCCAAAATCTGTCTCTTCTGTCTGAATTATATCAGTTGATGTAACATATGTTTTCTTCCTTGTAAATTCTGTCCAGGTTTTTTGAATGAGGAATTTAGGGTCACTAAAATTGATAATTATTAGATACAGAATGAAAACAGTTAAATAGGAAAATGTCTTTGAATCATTGAGAGTCAGCATGATTATTATGAATTGTTATTTAATAAGATAAATATTCTGGATTATTTAATAAGGGTTAAGAATAGAATATGAAGTCAAGAGCTGCCTTTTTATATAAGAAAACCAAAGTCCACCACATCAGTTTTTTGTTTCCAAAGCAGTTTTTTCCCAAAGTAAATTTTTCCCCAAGGTAACAATTGACAATAGAAGAGGAAACAGCCTCAAGTTGTGTCAGGGGAGGTTTTAATTGGGCATCAGGAAAAATTCCTTCACAGAAAGGGTTGTAAAACATTGGAACAGCTCAGGGAAGTGCTGGAGTCCCCATCCCTGGAAGTGTTCAGAAAACCTGTGGATGTGGCACATGAGAACATGGATTGTGGTGAGCACTGGTGCTGTTTGGATTTGATCTCACAGGTATTTCCCAACCTTAACAATACCATGATTCTGTCAGAGCCCACCTGAGTCAGTGTTCCAGTGGGATTCACCTTGACAGAGTAATGGAGGTGTTCCTTTCCTGCCTCCATCCCGCTGAGCTCCACCAATCCCGCTTAGATCCAGTTCCCAGCCTAGGCACAAATTAAACATTTGACAGTTTTTGTACTGAAATGTAGCTGGAGAATGCACAAATTCACTGAAAAATGTTACCTGGTGATCTATTGAAATGACAAATGGGTGTGTGTGGGGCACCCTGGGGAACTACAGACAGCCTGAACTACAACCGGAGCTGCTTTTTTGCAGTTTTTAAACCTTTCAGTGGTTTCATACAACAATTCCCAGGGCAGATTTTGGGAGGTGCTCCTGCTCCTGTCAGCTCTCTGAGCCCGCTGAGCGCTGTAGCTGCTCCCCGTGGCACTGGGTCTCTCCAAAGCCATTCCCACAGCCCAGATTTCCCTGCAGACAGCAAACCAACCCCCCGTGCATAGCTGGGGCCAAAATAGCCCCAATATTCTCTTTCCTGCTACTACAGTGAGTCTTAAAATGCAGGGTGAGATCATTGCAGCCTTTTGGGGTTTGGTGCAGTTTCCTATTTCTTTCGGGCTCTTTTTTAAGCCGGGCTGTCCTTACGGAGTCACTGCTGGGTGCTGTGTGTGCCCAGGATCCCTGCAGGTATCCTGATAACCCTGAACAACATTTTTAGCTTTATGGGGGATCAGAAGGTTCAGCAGGGACTTGCTGACATTCTCGGGAGGAATCCAGTGCTGGGCTAAGAAAGAAGAGTGGCAGAAAGCACTTCTTAATTAATCATCGACGAAGGAATTAATGCCAGCGCAGTTTGATTTATTTTTAATTCCGTCAGTTCACTACAAAGAAATCCTGTGAGTGCTTTTGTTTTGCACCAGGTCAGGATCTAACCAGCTGAATATTTCTCAAGTAGAAATAGACTGGCAGGTCCCAAGAAAGATCTACTGGAAGAAATTTATTTACACTGATGGATGCCTCATGTAGTAAACACCACACTTAGTAGTGTGTCAGTAGCCTGAGAGTGTCTTTTTATTTGCTACCATAAATCAACTTGTTGGAACTCATTTAATATTTCTAATCCCACATCTTTATAATGATTCTTTGCAAATCAAGAATTTTGGGGGATATAAGGTGCATTTTGTGGTGTGAGGGTTCCAGCTGAAATTTCCATGTCCTTGAGTTGCAGATGCCTTTGTGTCATGAGATCTTTTATTAAAAAAAAATATAGCACACTGTTCCTATGCCAAATATTCTTTTGGAAAGCTATTCTTGCTCCCACCCTCAATAGGAACAAGAAAATACTGCACTAGGAGTTATTTTTAAGTGGCTGGAAATAGCATCCATATTATTTCAAGCCACTGATGTATAAAATCTTTGGAAGAAAAGAACGGCCACTTGTTTATTGCAGGTTGTTTGTTCCCATTTGTTCATTCCTCAATTTTAGAAAAGTGCCACGTGAGCAAAAATTACCACTCAAGGTAATTTGTAAGCACCAGGCATTCTCATGCACAAAAAAATGGTATAAATGAGAATTACTATAATTTTTCCTATTTCTATTGGGATTAAACAAGACAACAAACCTTGGCATCCTTGATTCTTCCACACTGGGATCTGTCTGTTAGAGCAGTTCTCAAAAACTCGGAGAATCAATCCCACAGAAAAATCTTTTCCATCTGTTAACAGAAAGGAATGAGGATTTATGCACAAAAATATTGGGTTCATTCATTAAGTTTCATGGCTGTATAAAACATTACATCAGAAAAGGTTTTGTGCATTAGAGAAATTCAGAATGTGGAGCTTGTGTCAGACGTTAAATAACTGAGGCTGCGTTTTCAGCTGTATCACAAGGGGTGTAACACAATTTTTCAGCTGCAATACTTGTGCAGGAGTTAATTGTGGTGCCTGCAGAAATTGAGAATTGTATTCCAGCAACACAATTTATCTGTTTTCAGTTCAGACACCTTAGAGAGGTATAAATAATTAACAAAGTTCAGAAGTAATTGGTATTTTCTACAACTTTATGTAGGTAGAGGTAGAATTTAACTAAATCTTCAGTATATTTCCAGTGTCACAGTCAGCTTATGACTTCAAAGACAACAGAATTTGTACCATATGTGTCAGGAGTAGCTTGAGAACTTGTAAGATAACATCTTAAATGCACTCACTCTGTGTATTTCACTTTTTAAAATTACATTCTTCAAAAGAGAAGTTTTTGCTGGGTGCTGTTATGCTCCTCATTTCGAGTGTAGATGCTCCTAAAAGCCTTAAAAAGAAATGGTCAACCGCCTTTAGGAATGTTTGCTCGTGAATTTTAATTCATTTTATAGATACATTCTATCTGCAGTTTGCTCCACTGCCTATTCTATAGCCAGAATTAATTACTCCTACCGTAACTAACAGAGCAGATTCTGGAATTACCCTGTATTTGCAAGAGAAGAAAATGTGTGAGGATACACCCAGAATTCCCTTCTCAAGCACAGCCTGTTTATTTGATGGATACCATTTTTTCGCTCACCACACTGTATCTAATCGGCTCCTTCCACAGCAATGCCACGCCTGCAATGCATGTCCCATAATTCTCTTTGGAGACAGTGCACAGCTGCTGCAGTGAGTATTAGCTGCTTCTTATGGCTTGGTCTTTTCTTTCAATAAAAATCCCAGATGGCCGGGGGTCTTTCACACCATCGTGGTAAATATGAGCCTGCTTCAGGTGAAGAGGTGATGTAAGTCCATATAATTCTGCTTTAAGTGCAAAAATCCCACATTGAGCTTGATTACTGCCTATTTTTCTCCAGTCCCTCAACTGGCCAGACTTGATCCAACAGTAGGAGTGGCTGGAAACAGGAATTGTTGTGCCTTAGGAGGCATCCTGTAGTTATACAAATAATGACAGCTCCTCGTGATGCCACTCCTTGTGTGTTTGTCAGGGGAACTCTTCCAGCTCTGGGCCTGAGTCCTGTGAGGTGCTTGAAGCTCCTCCAAAGCTCCCACTTTTGCCCACTTTGCCTCTGCAGTGCTGCTTTCCCTCTGCTCACATCCTCTGGGAGCCAGGGTGAGACTTTCCAGCATTGCTTAGGACTTAGGGACTGCTGCTTCAGGAGGGGTCTGCTGCTTGTTTTGGGGCAGCAGCACATTCATACCAAACATCATCACAGGTATCTCAGATCCTGAATTAGCCTCTCTGTTGAAAAGGAGTAATTAGGGACAGGAATTTGGTCAATATTCCCTTGCAGGCCTGTACACTGTGAATTTTAAAGGAATGACTGGATTTGGTTGCTGATTTGGAGCACTCAGTGCTCTGAGCTGGGTGACAATGTGGGGATTGTCACATTTTGGACTCAATGATCTTGAAGGTCTTTTCCAGTGGTTCTGTGATTCTCTGTTGTGATGTGAGCACACGTCCCAAGAAAAGGCTGGGATCTTACAGAACTCTGTGCAGAACTCACAAGTTTCCATCAGTTTGTCCCATGTGTTGCTGTCTCATTCCAGCTCAATCCCATTCAAGATGAGGAGGAGGATGTGGAAACAGAACCTGGTGGTGACTCAGAGCCAGAGAAAACAGTAAAGGGATGGACATGAGCACAGATCCTGTTGTGGGGCTGGGATTATTATTAGAATTCGTGCTGGTGGATTCCAACTTTGGCTCTGGACAATCTACTGAACTTTGAAATTATTGCAGAGAATTGGAGAACTTTCCAGCCCCAAAGGTTTGCTGAGAACACTGAGTCCAGCTGACAGGGTAGGACTGCACCTGCCATGTGTGTGCCATGTGCTGAACTTCCACAATTTCCTCTGTGTCACCTTTTCAGGTCAAAATACCCCACTGCCAACAGATTTAACAAGTCAAACTTGAAGCTGCTTTCTAATCGTACCTTAAATTTCTCCCTTCCTACTTCTAAGTCATTGCCCCACAAAGCCTACGACTGAACTCCAGGGAGTGAAATACAATTTCAGCACTAATATTTATCCCATTGAAAAATGCACAGGCAGGACTCATTTCCCCCCAGTTTTTCAGAGTTGTGTTAGGCTATGGTGTCTACAGCTGAGGTTTTTTCCAAGTTCTAATGATTTTTCATTTGCCCCTGCTCACTTAAGTTTTTTATTATTCTTCCACGAATCTCCTGCCATTAATTTAAATCTTTGTGGTAATGACAATCCTCAGTTGGAGTCTCAGCATACGCAAGTTTCAGCTTTTATTTTCCTGCCAAGCTCAGCTCTCCCTCACAGAGCTGCTCTTCACCACTACCTTGATGACTGGGTTTTATTTATTTTACTTTTCCTATGAAGAAGCATTTCAGATAAATTTCTTTTGCTGATTTTCTAAGCTGAAGGGTTGGGGTTTTTTTCATCCTGTTCTATCAGTTTGCTTTCTCTCTTATTCCTCTTTAAAACTTTTTATCATTCATCCTTAAAACTGCAACATCTTCTGAGGGATTTTTTTTCCTTCAAGTTAATTTTCATGTTGGTTACTTTTTATTCCAGAACAGATCATAAAAGAGCTCAAAATCCAGCCTATTGCCAGTCTTTGTGGAATAGTCTAGACGTAACAGTTCATTACATTCGCCTTAATGACTGTTTTGCATTCTGGTTATTAGCACCACGTGCTTATTTTCAGTCTCTGGATGTGGATGTGCAGCCTGTGGACTTGGTATCGGATGGATATCCAGGAAACACCAGTGGATGGTGTGGAAAATCATAATTCTTGGCCCAGTTGTTGATTGGAATATCATTTAGCTATTGGGAAGGAATTCCTGGCTGGGAGGGTGGGGATGCACAGGTTGCCCAGAGAAGCTGTGGCTGCCCCTGGATCCCTGGAAGTGTCCAAGGCCAGGTTGGATGGGGCTTGGAGCAGCCTGGGACAGTGGGAGGTGTCCCAAACCATTCCATGATTCTCTGATAACAGAAAAGTGATGAAATCAAACAAATGTCTTCACGAGCAGGCGAATTCCCATTGATCACATCAAACAGGGGAATAGGAGCCACCTGCTGATGTCTTTCAGGTGCTTGGTTATCGAAATTCTTCTTGTGGAGGAGAATTCTGGCTGTGCATCTCTGAGCTGTTGTCAGCACCTCAGCCCCAAACATCTGCCAGTCTCACCTGGTGTTCTGCTTGCAGGTAATCTAAATGATAAGGGAACGTGGCTGTTTTGATAAACACCTGAGAATGCTTAACCACGCTCAGCTTTGGCCGTGCTGTAGAAATTACTAGTTCTCTTCTAAACCCAAATTGAATTTTGAGACAGATCTTTATTTTGGGCAAAGTAATGCATTGCTTCTGGGCTCTGAGTTTTGGAGATTTTGTGCTGCACAAAGAGGTTTTGTAAGTGGTATCATTTCATCCCAGCTTGTACTAAAGGTTTGTCCATTTAATGTTGGTCTGTTCCTCATATTTTAATTAACTTTGATTTTGATAAGCTACTTTCATTCCTCTGCGTCTGATCATTTTCCCAGGAAGTTGTTTCCTACTGAGTGGGGTTTTAGGCTGGACCTTTCCTTCCCTCTTTCCTGCAGCTCCATCCATCTCTGCCTGGGGTTGTTTTTGAACCAGTTTGGCAGATTGGGGCTGCGTGGAGCAGTTGAGATCCTGGGAGTTTACAGAAATCCTGCTCAGCTCAAGGTTGGGAAGGAGCCAGAGTGGAAAGTGGAGTGCAGCAGAGCAGCTTTGGAAATGTGGAGCTCTGTGCCTAAACTTGTGAGTTCATGGAAGCTGTATCATTCTCTTCCCTTTCTCCAGGCTTTTGCATATTTTCTGCAAAAATTCTGGAAGCAGAGAGCAAGGAAAATCCCCTAAACTTCCAATCAGCTCAGGAATTTATTCTGCAGACTCATTTCCCCTGTGGTTTTGGGCTAATATTGACCAAGTCCACTGAGCCTTTATGTAACACAACTTGAATTTTGGCAATTGCTGGTAAAACCAGTTCTTAACACCCCGGACAACTGACTTTTGAATTTATTTTTTATTTTCCTCAATAGGAATTTTGGGCTTCAGACTATTTGTCTCATCTTGGAATACTTAGAACCTGTTTCTTCTTGGATGTTGTGAACAGTGGGCAACCCTTAAAGTGTGACTGTCACCAAATTTTGTTCAAAGGGGCCCCAAATTTTTGTTATCTTCCTGAAGGAAGGCAAGATCATTAAAAGTAATTATCCAGTGCCTCCTACTTGTTAATTACTTGTCAGTTCATTATTTGAGGCTACGCTCAGAATATATCCTGCCTGGACAGTAGCCTACAGGTTCTGAATCTAATTTTATTAGTGTCTTTGAAGCAGTCTATTACCTGTTTAAAAATACTTCCAAATGTAATTATTTTAATGATTTTTAATCCTACAGGATGCATTGCTAATTATTACTGATATTATAAATTTATTTTATTGTATGGGGTGGATTTTGCCTGATGAGGTTGGGGGTTTTAATTAAAAGTTCTAATGGATTTATTACTGATAGCTTTGGGCTCTATTAATTGGAATGCTAATCACCTTTTCTGCCCAGTAGTTTCTGTGGGAGATGTGGGCAAGCAGAGAAATAATTCAGTCCCTTTCAACTGGCTGGAATGGGATGATTTACACCTTCCAGAGGAGGCTGAGACCTGTCATGGATTGTACCATGGAATTGGTGTTGGACAATCAAGGCTCTCCTGCAGAATTTGTCCTGTGCAATGAATAATTCCGTCAGCCAGGATGGGACAAACCGATGTGACCTTGCAGACTTCTATTTATCAATATGAGTTTACTCCAAAAGCGACCAAACTCCCAGAAAACTTCTGCCCAGTGTAGGTCCTGGAAACATGGAAAGAATTTGAAATGTATGGGAAATGAGGAGGGGAAGGCAGAGAGGGACCTGAGAGCTGAGAACCAGAGCTGAGGAGGTGGATCCAAAAGTGCTGAGGTGGGCCAGGAGTGGGGCTGGCTGGAAGGGCTGCAGGGGTGCTGGAGGGTGTGAGAAGCAGGAATTTGGGTGCAGTGGACTGGGATGGGGCACTGGGACATTGGGATTTCTTTCTAGGTCTGCCCTTGCACATTGGACATAACAAATCACTCATATCTTACAGTGCTCTTTATCAAAGCCATACATTAGTTAATTTATTAAATATATCTGTTAGAACTCTCCTAACACCCCTGGCTGTGCTCTGAGCTATAAAAGATTCTGTGTTTAAAGCTGTGCAGATCATTTTTGAGCTGTCCCATTGCTCTGCTGGGTTTGCTCATTAAGAGGACGACTTAATTAAACCCTTTCCTACCAGCAAAGCTGTGTCCATGAGAAGGTTTGGAACCAAGTGTGGGGAAAGCTGGAACTGGGGCAGAGCTGGGGATGTGGGGATGAGGTGTGAAGGGCAGAGGTACCAGCTTAAGGTTTACTTGGAAAGGTTGGAAATCACTGTGCAGCTTTGTATGGGACACTTGGGGAAACCAGGAGCCCCTGATGCCGCTGAGAAAAGCAGGAGTCACTGGAATATTATTCACACTGGAGATGGGAATATTTTAGCAGCCTGCAGCCATCTGGTTATAGTCAACATGTCCACTCCTGAGGCCTTTAGAGCATCCAGCGCCCAGAGATCCTACAGCTCTTCCCATTCTTTCACCTCTTATGTACATTCCCAGGAAGAAAATACTCCGAAAGAAATGCTGGGAATTCGGACATTTCGCCACATTGTGCAACAAGGATGATTAAAAAAATCCCTGACAAACCCAAACAGGGAAAAAATTTACTTTATTAAGATACATTTTGAAGCCTTCTGATAATGCTGTGATTTAAAGGAGCCCAAGACATTTAAATGTCTGAATTATATTGAGTATTCCTAGGAAAAAGAGGCATAAGCACTGTCCTTGGAAAATTGGAGAAGGGATAGGAGAGTATGAGTTAGCCTGGCTCTTGCCTTCCCTGCTTCACTGCTGTTGTGGTGTTTTCTTATCACCTCATATCTGAGATAAAGCCCAGAACCTGGATCTGAATTCGGGAATAAACCAAAAAGAACTCCCTACATGAGGTGAGTTCTTTGTGAACGGAAGAATTCTGAGGTAAAAACTGATATTTCTTGCACGTCGCTCTAACACTGTGAGCCAACTGAACAGAAAGCTTGCTCCTGTAAACCAATTTACTGATTAAAAACGGCACACTCTGCTCATCACCTCCATCAGGGCGTCTTGAACTCCTGTGCTGACTTCTCCAGACAAATGCAAAGTGACATCTCTGAGCAAGAGCAGCTATTACTGGCACTCAGGACTTAATGCACTGACCCAGCCTTCCCTCCGTGACCTTGGCACCAGCAGGCAGATTAGGAGTGGGAGCGTCTCCCTGGGATGTTTATTTCCTTGGAAATAACCGGGCTGTGATATTAAAATGAAACAAAAAAAAAAGAGAATGACGAGCTGTGAAGTGAAAATGAACCAATTTGCCATCGTGTCTCGCAGCCAGAAACTGCAAACCCCCACCTGTGTGGCTGCTACAGACAATGGAGGGAAGTATTTCACTAAAAAACACAAAGGTGAGGCCAAATAAATGCGGGGACCTAAGTTTATTTCTTTTCAAACAACTCCACCCGAAGTTTCAAAGGGATAATTAGAAAATGAAGTTGTGTTTACATGGTTTAAGCCTCAGAGCAAGGATTTCTGAAGCTCTGAAGTGCTGCTGCACCACAGAACGTTCTGATTGCACCAACCTCCCCTATGAGTCTCTTTCCAGTAATCAGGAAAGCAAATTTCCTCGGGAGCCAGTGGGAGAAGTGAATTCATAGTTATTCCCTGCCAGCTGCTTAAAAAGCTGCCAGCTAATCTGTTTCCCTGCTTTTTTGTGTGTGTCAAAGTTGAGATCTATCTTGATTTGAGCTGAATTCTTTGTGGAGAAGCTTGGTGACTGCTGGTGTTTCCCTGCTGGAAAAAAAAACCCTCGACAGAAAACTTCTGAGACCATTTTTTATTATCACACAATTTGTAGTGGAGCTGAGAGTGCTGGGAGAGTGAGAATGGGAGAATTACTGAAAATTCACACTGACCACTTGTTCAAGGCACAACAATCACTGGACTTTGTGGATTTTAATATAAAATATAAATGTTGTTCCGTGGAGTTTTACCCCATTCCATTGGGGAACATCACAATTGTGAGCTGTGCTGTTACACTTGGTGTGTACCTGGTGTATGAACAATATAAATTGCCTGGAATGTGGATTCAATCAGCTCTGTCAGGATTTCCTTTCCCTAACAGTGTGATGATCACTCCCAGAGGAATTCTCCCCTCAGTCAATGCTTCACTGAGGTCCTTTGTTTTCACTTCTTGCACAACTTTGCTTCTATTTCTGCGTGTTCTGCCCCATCTTCTTGAATTTTCTTCTGTCCTCACATTCTTACAATCCCTTTTTCTCGTGAATGGTGCCTCTGATACTGATCCTCCTGATATTTCTGAGATTTGCCCCATCCCTGGAAGTGTCCAAGGCCAGGCTGGGCAGGGCTTGGAGCAGCCTGGGATAGTGGAAGGTGTCCCTGCCCACGGCAGCGGGTGGGATGGGATGGGCTTTAAGGTCCCTTTCCAATCCAAATCACTCCAGGATTCTGTGATCCTGCCATTTTGTGTGTCAAACAGCTTTCCTTCTTGTTATGGAAAAGGTAAATTTGGGACGAATTCTGGAAGCCATCAGTGCTTGACAGAGTCAGGAAATATCTATTCCCTTCCCAGTTTGTCCCAGACTTCCTTTGTAATTCAAAAAAAGCCTTTATGGCTTTCACTGCACAACAGAGAGAAATAGAAAGGGTTTTTTTAATAGCATCTGTTACAGTATTTAGGAGTAATTATTGCAAATATGTAAATGTCAGGAAGGCAAGGATGGGTAGAAGCCACAGCTTATCTTTCATTCCAGTGAGCAGCACCGGTCAGGAATATCACAAGCAAGTGGGAAGTATTGTGGCAGAATAAATAATTGCACAGCACAATATTCCTTCATCCTCCATAAATCCATCTGTGTTTTCCCTGCATGTTCCACACATCTGAACACCATTCCAGGGAAAGGGCAGCTTGTACAGTTCCAGCCCTGCAGCTGCTGGCTCCCCTGGGAGCAATCCCCAGCGTTGGGTTTGGCACAGCCTTATCCTAACAGGCAGAGTTTTCAGCAGGAATTTTTTGCAAGGTTAATTTTCCGAGTCTTTATTATTTGTTAATATCTTCCTCCTAAAAAAATGGGTCTTTAAAAATTCCAGAGAAAGTATCCCAGGCAAACTAATGGTTTCTGCTCAAACTTCTACCTCGAGGTTTTTAAACAGTTTCAAGGAGTAGGTGGTAAAGTCATTAGCAGATCATAGTCACTGCTTTGGTATTTGCTTCAGAAATTCAAAATATAAAGCAATCTGCATGGCATCTCTCAGGATCAGGTGTATTTTCTTTTTGGGACTGTTACCTGGATCTGTGGATGTTCCTAATTTTTTATCACACCCTTACAGGTGTACTGTCTGGAAATGACATCATTTGGAGTAATTTTTGCAATATTGTTTCAATTCTGAGTGGGTGATTTTGGTTTGCTCCACGTCTGAGACACAGAAGAGCAGCCTGGCCCTGAGTTACACAAAATCCTTTGGGAAAAACTCACACAGAACAGCTCTGTTATTTCAGGCATTTATTAATACCCCTGATTTCTTCTAACTCCACACCAGCAGTCCCTTTCCCAGTGCTGAAATTATTATTCAACAGGAAACATGAGAGTTAAAAGTATAAAAAAATGATATTATCTTACCTGATAAATTGGGCCTGATTTAACTGATTTCAATACCAAAACTTTAGGTTAATAATTTGATTGTTGGTTGCAGCATCCAATAGCACTGGATGTGGAGAGAGCTATTGTTTAAACAATAATATTTAGAAACATTGCTGCTTAATATCTAGGAAATCTATTCCTACCCACAAATAAACCTGATCCAAACCCTCCTCTGCCAAACCTGTTGATTTTGAGGTCATGGTTCCAAGTCCTTCCCTTCAACCTCGGCTGGGGCCTCTTGAGCAACTTCCTCCCTGTAAGAGTCAAGGAATTTCACCTTTCCCAACCCTTTCTGGGCAGAGTTTGCACATCCCCTCACGTACCCATGGTTAATAAAGCACATTTATTCCTCAGCTGACAGTTTTTCACAGCAGACACATTCTGAGTCGTGGCAGAGGCTTCCAAGGCAGCATTCCTTTTGTTAAAAGCCTCAATCATATCTGGTGTTATTAAGGATGATAATTACCTCTGGAGGGTTGGAGCAGTGCTACTGCTGGAGAAATTTAAGGTGTGTTTTGCTGCTTCGTTTCTGATTTGATTTTCTGTTGTTTAGATTTAGATTTAGGTGTGAAAGTGGGGATTAAAGCTGCAGTGACCCAATTATAGTTATTGCAGCTATTAATCACCAGTGATTTAAAGATATTTAAAGGCAGTTGGTAGTTGGGAAAATGAATAAAATATTGTCATTGACAATTCATCATTGTGGTCTTCAATGGTCTTCACAAAAATCGACACTTGGCAATTTTTAAAAGATGTTTGAGATTGTTCCTTTTCCACTCAGGCAACCACTGCAGCTCTGCTCCTTGTGGGAGCAATATTCCTAATTAATTGTTAAGGAATACGTGGAATCACATCCATGTTTGTCATGGCCACGTGACCACGTGTCCATGTGACAAAACCTCCTTCAACTTTTTCATTGAGCTGCCCTCCCATTGCAGAGGTGGCCTCTGGAATGGGACTGGATGTGGTGCACTGGATGTGGGAACACATGGAACTAATCCACGTTCCCGTTCATCATCCACAGCGTTGCCTTTGCAGGGAATTACAGTGATTTAAATGTCAGCAGAGTTATTTTACTTCTGATCATTTTAGGCAAAGCATCCAGTTAATGTGCTTATCCAGCAGGGTTGGCTATTCCATTCATCCAAAGGGACATTCCAGAGGAATAAGGCTGCAAGTTTTAAACTGGGGATGTTTTCATGCTCCAGGCAGCAGGTTGGATTTCCCAGACGGACATGTAGACTCTCTGGAACCACAGGTTCAGGTCCTGGCAGCCAGCCCTGCCTGGGGACACACATGACACTCCTCTGGTCCCCTGTGTGTGGCTCTGCTGAAATCCCATGCACTCAGGGGGGAATAAACAATTCCATCCCCTGCCAGGGATGGGCACTGACAGCGACTTCCTAAGGCTCTGGAATTGCCCCTGCTCCTATTTGAACAGTGAGAGGAGAAGAGAAACCCTAGGTTAGCCAGGGTGGTGGACCATACACGCAGACCCTCCCTCCCTTCTCTCAAAATCTGGAAAATATTGTCAGAAAATAGAGGTTTTGCTCCAGAACCGAATATCTTTGGGTTTGGGAAAAAGAATGTGGGAGTTGAGGTGCTACATGACCTCAGCCTGCTCATCGAGGTGGCTGTTGAGCTGCACTTGATTGTTTGGTGAGGTCTTAATTACAGAAGTTGTGTATAGAGGTCAAACAGACAGAGAGAAGGCTCTGGGAGACCTTGCTGGGGTCTTTGAGGATTTAAAGGGGGCTGATAGAAAAGTGGGACAGTGATTTTTTACACAGGCAGGCAGTGACAGGACACAGGGAATGGCTTCCCACTGCCAGAGGGCAGGGATGGATGGGATATTGGGAAGGAATTCCTGGCTGGGAGGGTGGGGAGGCCCTGGCACAGGGTGTCCAGAGCAGCTGGGGCTGCCCCTGGATCCCTGGAAATGTCCAAGGCCAGGTTGGATGGGGCTTGGAGCACCTTGGGGTAGTGGGAGGTGTCCCTGCCCATGGCAGGGGGTGGCACTGGATGGGCTTAATGTCCCTTCCAACCCAAACCATTCCAGGATTCTTTGAAAAAACCCCTCTGTCCCAGCTGATAAACTGCTTGGAAATTCTCACAAAAACGGGATCCCAACACCCTGGCAGGGGACCCTTTTTGGGGTAAATATTTTGACAGAGAAATTAAGTATCACCTTTGATGAATAGAGTGGGATTCCTGCACTGCCCAGGTGACATTTCATGAACAGCCCAGGTATTGATTTTAATCTCCTTTGCCTCAGAGCTTTGAAAGAAAATAGGAAGAACGGTGCAGAAATGCAGGGACAGCCCTGCCCTGTGTTTTGGAGGGAAAAGGGGCAGCATTCCCTGGATAGCAAGGTGGGAATGCTCCTGGATCACTGCTCTTTGGCTGAATGGCTCCATTCATCCCAGAGCTGATTGACACCCAGGCAGAGTCTGCCTGCGTTTATCAGCTCTGTGCCTGAGTGCTGAACAGACATCTCAGCAATAGTTTCATATATCAGATATGTTTCTTTCCAGGAGGATTTTGACAGACTAAACAAGACAATATTTTAACCCTGCCCCATCCCTGCTTGCTGCTAGAACCCCATGTGAGTAGGATCTGCAGTGGGAGAGCTCTTCAGGGCATCATTCACTTCAAATAAAGGCTGAACTGTAGCTGTCTTAAAGACTAGGGACAATTGTTATTAACCATTTTGTATAACAGTGAGGGGAGAAAAGCTCCAAACCTCAAAGATTGTTTAAGATTTTCACATAGAGGATAAAATGTATTTTTTAATTTAATTTTTTGGGGTTTTTTACGTATCACAGAGCAGGACCCTAATACTGATTGGCACAGTTTTCCCTGGGTGTCCTGGAGATAGTTGAAGGTCTGAGTGAACACTGACGAGTCTGAAACACATCAGTGGATTGAGCAACGAGTAAAGGATTTAAAAAGTCTGTACGTGTCAGAAGCAGCTTTCCGGAGAAACAGAACTTTAACAGCTGCTACTCTTGTGCAGGTGGCGTTAATTTAGCCTTAAATGCTGTCCTGAAGGGTGTGGCTGATCTCCCAGGGGCTTGGGGAAGTCCTACAAATTTGCTCCATGGAGCAATCCTTTTGAATTAGATTTTTGCTGGAATATTGGAAGGGAAATGGGTAAAAATCAGTTCTGCTGTAGTTTAATTTGTAAGGATCCCCTCCTACTGTGAGTCCCTTGTAGGAGCTCCAGCGGCACGGCCAGAGCAGGAATGGTGCAAGGAGATAAAACGGCACCAGGTAACCATTTCTAAATGGACAATAGAATAAAAACGAGTCTGGAATGAAAGAATAATCTCATTATTGTAGGAGGTGTTTAGCAGCATGGTGGCAATCATTCCCACGATTCCATAATGTCAGAAATGTAGCTGTGATATCCAGCTGTGCTCCAAGTGATCCTCAGACGTGAGCAAGTGTAAGTTCTTGCAGGTTTTCTTACATTCTGAAAAGTTTATTTTGTTCCAACAGATAAATTTTTGAGAAAGTTTCATGCATGGGGAGAAAAAAAAAGTAATTTTTTAGAAGAAGCAATTTTACCTTTTTACTAATACAGTAATAATCTAGGCTTTTAGATTATTGCTCCTGCTCTTCACTGAAATGAAAATGAAACAAACTCCAGCCTAACTAGAATGGGTTGCACAAAAGTAAAAACCTGAGGAGAAGGAAAAGCTATTAAGAGATTTAAGCACACAAGGAACAAGACCTTTTAGAGGAGATTAAAGTGTGTGACAAGCATTAGTATTTCAAGGTGCTGCGATCTCCTCCTGGATTGATGTGCCTCAGAATGAGATGAGGCACATTAAAAGCTGAAATCGTTCAAGCTGGTGTGAGACTGAATAGGAGCAATTACCAAATAGTCAGGCATTAAACAAAATGTGTGATTTTGGGAAGCTGCAGCACAGGAGCCTCCGTGTGATCAAACACTGCGGCTCCGAACCTCTCCCTTGAAATCCACACTTCGGGAGACAACACTTCTTGGGGAAACTGGGAAGCTGGAAAGGAGCAGTTCCAATTTGGATGTTGCTGTCTGGCACTTGGTGTGGTGAGAAAGCATTTCTGACTAAGAGAGAATAATTAACGTGGTTAGTCAGCATTTAAAGGGCAACAGGTGCAGGTGGGATTGGTGTGAAGGTGCCCAGGTACCTCTGGGTGCTGGTGAGGAGTGAGAACTGACCCACGGCCTCCATTAGGAGGCTTTTTCTGCATTAAAGAGCCTTATTCCCCCTGAGCATTAAAGCAGAATCCTCTTAGGCCCCGTTCAAGCAGTTTGTCTGGGCTGTAAGTTGGGCACAGCAGTTTTGCAGGGGGGTTTAGCCTAAAGCGTGGCCAACTGTGATTAAACAGCAAGCCCAGCTTGCCACTGCTGGGGCTTACTGGGGATCCAGGGCTGGGAAGCCTCCACAGTGAGGTGAGAAAGCAGAAAAAACCACATTGAAAAGGTATTTGTGAAGAGCTGTAAACAAAGCACTGAGTTATTGGCAGTGAGAGGAATCATTTTTCTTAGCCTTGTTTCTGCTTCTCCCAATAATCCCAGAAAAAGCAGGTCCTTGGGAGAAGTGGGAGTTTTCCTGCCTGTGGATTGATTCGCTTCACTGAACTCAGCTAAAGTTTTGTCCCTGAACTAAGAAGGAGGCTCAAAGACTGTAAAATCCTATAAACTCATTAAAAAGATACAAACCTGGGTGTGTATTTGTATTGAAACTTTAAAAAGAAGGATTTGGCTCATTAAAACTGCTGGAAACTTCACTTACAAAATTAGAGCAAATGGTTTGGATGAAATAAACACTTTGAAACCTTGGAAACATCAACCCCAAAGTCATTATTGCTGGTTTTGGTTTCAAACTGAGAAATGCTTCAGTCTGAATTTCAAAAGGAAATCAGTTCTGGAGCAACCTGGGGGATGGATGAAGTTTGTTTCTCACATCTTTACCTCATAACTCTCTGTCCACCTCTCATTTTGGGCACCACGGCCAAGTTCATTTTCTTGGTCAAACGTCCTAGAAATTGGCTCAGCAGCTGCTCAAGTTTGTTCTTTACTTGTTTCACCTGAGCTGGTAACTTGGCCATTAAAATCCACCCCTACCCACAAGTCCCTCACCATTTAATGACCTAATAAAAAAGGGGAAAAAAGAAAACCCTTGTTTGTTTAGTAGGATTAAATATATATATGTTTTATTATATTTTATTATTATTTCAGCCTGGTGGCTTTTCCAGGGAGCCCAAATAAAACCAGCACGAGCCGTCAGTGACATTTGAGAGCTCACTATGTCCTGTTCATGAGAATCATGCCCTAAATCTGCCTTTTTTTGGTGGCTCCACTTAAAAATATCAGAGAGGGTCTCAGGACATTCATGTGGCTTTAATTGCAGCATGTTTATCATAGCTGAGCGATCACAGAAGCAGCAACAAATCCAGGGCTTCTTGGAGCCCAAGGAGCATCAGTTTTCCCAGGAATTATTGATTGAGCAGCCAGAGTTAAACACATGAAGGATTTTCCTGCAAGGACTTCTGGATGGTTTTGGATAGAATCAATATATTGATAATAATAATGGTAATAAAAATAAAACCCCAAATTAAACACATATTTAAAGCTGCATTCAGGAAGTTGCTCATGAGTATCCCATCAACATCTGGAATATTTTCTTATTTTGGCTAAACTCAGCTTACTGAATTTCCTGTTCTTTGGTACTAGATTGAAGTTATAAACTCTCATCCCTAATACAATTCAGGGATGAAAAAGTCTCAGTCATGATTCTGACTTATATTTCTGAAGGCTGTTTCAGAAACCTGGGGTGGAATTGTTTGTGGTGTTTGGGTTGCAGCTGGAAATTAAGAATTTTTATTTGTTAAATGATGCTGTTTTAACAATCTTTGCTGAATATTTTACTGATGCTGGATACGAGGTGGTGTTTAAATCAGATCCAATTCACAGGTTGGATGCTTTTCCTGGACAGCTGGCCCAGAGTCAGATTTTAGTTCTATTTTCTCATAGGAAACATAGAAAATTTGTTCAAACTAAAATGTCTTGCTGGCTTCTCTCCATGCCCCTTTTAGCAGGAAAAACTTTTAATATTTCTCTAGCAGAATTTCACTTCCAGGAGAAGGAATCATTAAGGGTTACAATCCATGAGAAAGTTTTTGAAACATCAGAGATCGATTTTTGGGAAAGTAATTGATAATAATTCCTTCTGTTTTTTACATTTCTACGATATATCAACTTCAAACGTTCATGCTGGAAAATTCACTCATGGAATTATAGATGAAATTTTTGTTGCTGTGTTTTGGGAATGTCTTGTAAAACAGGGATGGGGCCCTAGGATATGCTGGTGGAGGTGGTATCAGGATTTGCTGAATTTTGCTGTTATCAGAAAACATCTGCAAGATATAACTGGGTTTTTTTTTTTACTGAACTACTGGCTCAGCCTCACACTGCTGAGATAGAAAGTTTTGTGTTATATTGCAATACACAAAATTGTAAATTATTTTTAAGCTCAGTAAAGCCTCTGCAGAGTGGTGAGAAGTGGTGTTGCTGTGGAATTCCAGAGCAGCTTCAAGAGATCGTTGTGGTGTCTTTACTCTTCTGTTTTATGTAAAAAACCAAACCATTATTATTCATATGCAAAGAAAGGAGAATAATTTTCCTCCTCCCAAGCCCCAGAATTACTCCTGGCAATTTTAGTGCTCTCACCCATGACCTTTCTAAACAGTACAAGGTTGGTCTTGTTTGTTTTCTTGGGAGTTGCCTTTTTAAAATCAAATATTAAATTTCAATTGCTCTGTACCGGAAGGCTGTATGCAGAGGAAGTTACAGGAAATAATAACAATAATATTATATTGATATATTAGTGCTTTATCACTAAAACAGTGATAAATTTGCCCACCATTCCAAAAAAATAGAGCTGTACATAAGCTTCAGTTGTAACCAAAGGGATAGAACGCAAACACACTGAAACTATAAAGTAAAAATAAAAATACTGAGTATTTATTCTCACACATTTCTTTAATTATGGATTAATTTCAGAATCTGAGGGGAAGAAATGGATGTAATTGTGTTATTTCTTTGGCCTTTTGTTATTTGTTATTGGGTGTTGTTTCTTTGGCAATTTTAGTGGAGCTCTTGAAAAAAAAAGAAACAAAATCCTGTGTTTGAATCCTGCCTTTCTGCTTTGATCTAACATGAGCAGACAAACTTCTGGAGTTATTATGGAAGTAGGTTGAGCCTGTGTGTGAAATCCGAGAGGAAAATGCCTTCATTTCATAACAGGATGCATTAACTCCAGAGGTGTTCCCAAAATACCTGCTTTTCAAAGAAGGAATAAATAAATAAACAGAGAAAACTGCAAGCACTCCAGGTTTGTTGACGATGATGCATCTGAGTCTTCTGGAGTGATTCCACACATGGATTCTGTACAATCCATTCTCCGTAATTGATAATATCAATATGCTATCAATTAATAACTTCGATTAGTTTTTCTGCAATCATCCCTAATGCCAGCATGTGAATAAAAGCCTTTCTTTAGTGTTGTTGGGAAAAAACCCTCTTTTATAAATTAGAGAGAGTTTAGAGAGACAATCCAGGCAGGGCCCCTTGGAATTGTGTGAGCGAAGGAGTCCGTCGGGAACTGCGGGAGCAGCGTTTGGGAGGGATACTCGGGAGCCGGAGGAGCCGCGGCCCCAGACGCTCCGTGAGCAGCCTGGGAAGGGAACTGCCGGCAAAGGAACCGGCTCTGGTCTTTAATTCCCTCTGTGCTCACGGAAAAAAGGTGTTCCGGTGTTCCTGTGTTCCCGGAAACAAACCCAGCTGCATCCAAGAGGGAGCTGCCTCCGGGAGCAGCGAGTTCTCGGGATCAGAGGAAACCTAAAGGCTCCCCAATCTCAGCTCAGCCATGGCAGCTGAAAGGGCAGGAGGGGCTTTCATGTGTGTGCTCAGCTGATTTGGGATATTTATCCTTCACTGGTGCTCGCTGTGGGACCGAATCCATGCGCAGAAGGTGCAGGGGGGCCTTTTCCTCGCCGTGGCTCCGGGCTCCAAAGCGGCTGGAAGCTGACCTGGGATTGTGCAGCCCACTTCTGCTGCTCCCGGGCTCTCCTGCGTGCTTTGGGGTACGGTTCCTTCTGTGTGCTGCAGAAGCAGCAGCTTCTGCGCTCTGCAGGCGTTCCAGAGGAGTTCCTTGCAGGATCTCCGAGCCCGGAGGGATGCAGTGGGAGCAGCGCGTGCTCCTGCTGCTGTGGAGGACAGGGAGGATGGGACAAAGCCCGGCAGGAGCAGGGCTGGCCTCTCCTCACCAGTGGATGCCACGGAGCTGGCGCTGCCAGGGAGTGCAGGATTGTCCTGCTGATCTGTTTAGCCACGGAAAATAGAGCACCCCGGAGTTATCCTTTGGTTATTGGCCCTGCCGGCCGAGCTCATGACATCCCACACCACCAGGAGCGCCAATCCCACCTCCTCCGGAGCTTCCCCCAAACTGCAGCAACCCAGTTCGGGTGGAAGCACGCTTGTGCCCTTGGAAACAAACATATTTTCCACATGATTTATTTAATTCTAACTCAAGCTCTTTCCCGGAATCCTCTCCACAGCTGTGGATGAGGTTATCAGCTCTCTCCAATCCATCCAGACTTGTGGTGGAGAAGGATCCAGCTCCTTGGATCCTGGGGGAAAACTTGTCAGGGCAAGCTCTGGCTGTTAGAATTCCAGGAGACGTGGGTGCTCCTCTTGTCTCTCAGCATCTGGGACTTTACACTAAGTCAGTGTTCCCTGCAAAGCCGCTGTCTTTATCCAGCAGCTGCAGTGGGATCCAAACAGAACAACAGTGATGAATGACAGTGATCCAGCCTGGAGAAGGCTCCAGGGAGACCATGGAGTACTTTCCACTGCCTAAAGACTCTTCAGGAGAGCAGGAAAGGGATTTTGAGAAAGTCCCTAACACTAACCCTGGAGGGACAGGACACAGGGAATGGCTTCCCACTGCCAGAGGGCAGGGATAGATGGGATGTTGGGAAGGGATTCCTGGCTGGGAGGGTGGTGAGGTCCTGGCACAGGGTGCCCAGAGAAGCTGTGGCTGCTCCTGGATCCCTGGAAGTGTCCAAGGCCAGGCTGGATGGGGCTTGGAACAACCTGAGAGGGAAGATGTGTCTAATGCCTTTTCAAACAATTCGATGGGTGAAGGGATGGGTGTTAATGTCCTTGAATAGGGTCCTAATGTCTGTATCAACTTCAAGCAGCAGGTTTGTCACAGAGCCCAGAGAGCTTGGCTCCCGAAACAGACAAGTGGGGTCTGCACAAGGCTGAACTTCTGAACTTTGGGGTAAAATGACCGATTCAAGGGGGGATATATGGTAGATGGTTTGGGAAGGCTGTGCCTTCCGGTACCTCAGCAATGGGGAAAGGAAGAGGGCAACGTGCGGCCGGGAGTTTGGGATAAAAGGAGGCTGCGGCCTCCAAAATCTCGAGAGAGAAAACCCATCGGGCTGTGCTCCAGTGGGTTCTCTCCCTTTAGTCAAATTAAGTTGCAGGACTCCTCTGTCTCCTTTTGGACACTGGCTTTTCATGGAGGGATTTCCCGTACAACGGGATAGGGGCAGTGTCCCTGCCCACGGCAGGGGTGGAATTGATGAGCTTTCAGGTCCCTTCCAACCCAACCCATTCTGGGATTCTGGGATTCCATGACCCTCCTCTTATTCTCATTTCTGCTTGAAAGAGATTCAGATTCCAGAGAAGCTGTGTGATGGAATTCGTGTAGAGTATGAAAGCAGAATGTAGGAAGCTGTGGAATACAGAAAAGCTGTATTATATGAAAAGCTCCAGAGTATAAATTTAAAAACTGTACAAAATCTTTATTTATAGATTTCGGTTTTAGTCATCCAACTCTTTAAGGCTGCAGACAACAAGGCAGTTGAGATTGCTCTAGGAAAATGCTCCAAACACACCCAGCTCTTTCCATATGGCAGAGAGCTGTAAATAACTCTAGGAATTATTTTTATTTGTTACCAATTACTAAATATGTTATTAAGTTGCTTTGTTGCAGCCTGGTTTGCAGTCGTTAACTTGAGAGTGGTGAAGCCAGAATGGGAACATCTGTATTTATTGCAGTTCATGGGAACAGAGAATACCAGAAGGTTTGGGATGGAAGGGACCTTAAAGCTCATCCCATTCCACCCCTGCCAGGGGCAGGGACACCTCCCACTGTCCCAGGCTGCTCCAACGTGGCCTTGGACACTTCCAGGGATCCAAGGGAAGCCACAGCTTCTCTGGCCATCAGTTCCATTTTTAATGATTTTTTTCTTTTAGCTGTACTTTTATTTTCCTTAATTCTGTCAAAATCCAAATGGGAACACAGATGTGGTTTAGAGATATCAGATCAATGAATAGCTGAAAGTAGACGTTTGGTGTTCTGTAACTTAAATATTCCCCAGTAACTTGTAGCAGATCCCACTTTGTCCTCCTAACCAGGAATCTCCATTTTTTAATATTTTCCCTACTGGGATTTGCATGTGCTAATACTTCTTGCCTCAGTTTCTGGCGCTGTCCTTATTTGTGATGGTGACAGTGACATCTTGTCCCCTTGCAAGGACCACAGCCCCGTGTCTGTGCATATATTCCCAATAAATACAGCTCAATCCCTGCTGCTGGATTTATGGGTTTTTGCTTTGGGGAAAAAATCTTGGATATAGATCGGTGTGTTTCGAACAAGTTGTAAACAGGCACGGCGTCTTTTCAAGGAACTGGGGCAGAAATAATGATTTGTAAACTTCAGTAAATATGGACTTGGATAATTTAAAACCTTGCAAGGACTATTTGTGTCTTTGTGCATTTGGGGTATTTGGAAATACCTCACAATATAAAAAAGGGTGACAAAAAGGTCTGCATTTCATCTTCACCCCTCCAAGTCCTTCTATATGACTGAAGTGAAAGAAAATTCCAGAGATAAATATTCAAGGAGCAGGCTGACAACGATAATGAAGTTGTGGGCTATGACTGGAGAATAATGACATTTCTTGAAATGGCTTTGTGAAAGAAGAGGCAAAATGTGTCTGGTTGTTGACAGAAAGAACATAAAAGAGATGAGCTTGAGACCAGTAATTTTTTAATACGTACAGCATGGGTGTTTTATAACAAAATAGCATTATACTAAGTATTTAAATTAAATACAAAAAAAATACATTATTAGATGAAAAAACCTCTATCTGTTGCTTGAACGTTTCTAAATCTTTTCAAATCCTGATTCTCTTCTGTCATCTGTGATGTTTTCTGAGGAGGAATTGTCCCCACAGAACAAAAGGGAGTAGAGGAAATGTATTATTTATAAAGGTTGTTCATTATGATGATTCTGGAGAGGAAACATTAACGCAGTGAGAGGTCCTGACTGCACTGGATTAGGGAAAGGGCAAGTGACAGGCTGGCAGCTCTGAACTTTGAACAGCATCTTCCACTTTATATTTGCAGTTGGGAACTCTCTGCCTTCTGGAAGGACATTTTCAATCCCAAATCACTCTCCTGGGGCAGGGACAGGAGCAGAGCTGCAGCAAAGGTGTGCCCAGGTGAGGGACCTGCTGCACAAAACCATCGGGAGAATGAGGGGCAGCTGGTGCCCACAGCCCAGGGCCGGGCAGCCAAAACCTCCCTGTGTGAGGTCAGAGCCAGAGGGGAGGGATGGGGCATCCAGAGGGACCTGGATGGGCTGGAGAGGTGGGACTGTGAAGCTCTACAAGGCCAAGTGCTGGTCCTGCACCTGGGTCAGGGAATCCCAGCACAAATGCAGGCTGGGTGGAGAAGGGATGGAGAACAGTCCTGGGGGGAAGAAATTGGGGATGTTTGGGATGGTGGAGGAGAAGTTGGACATTTCCTGGCCATGTTCTCCTGGAGAAGAGAAGGTTCCAGGGAGAGCTCAGAGCCCCTTCCAGGGCCTAAAGGGGCTCCAGGAGAGCTGGAGAGGGACTGGGGACAAGGGCTGGAGGGACAGGATAAGAGGGGAATGGTTTTCCACTGAGAGAGCGCAGGTTTAGATTAGAGATTAGGAAGAAATCCTGTGAGGGTGGGCAGGCCCTGGCACAGGGTGCCCAGAGCAGCTGTGGCTGTCCCTGGATCCCTGGCAGTGTCCAAGGCCAGGCTGGACATTGGGGCTTGGAGCAGCCTGGGACAGTGGGAGGTGTCCCTGCCCATGGCAGGGGGTGGAACAAGATGATTTTTCAGGTCCCTTCCAACCCAAACCATTCCATGATGTTAATGTGAGGAAATTGTGCCGTACACCAGTGCTATGACACATCATTAACAGGTAGAAGCTTGGTGTGACTAATTTAAAGGTTTGAGCTCTTTCATTTCCATATCACCAGTGAAGCAGATGTTGAAACAAGGCAGCTAAAATGTGTGTTAAGACACTGAAAGACTGTCTAGTTTGGTGAGCAGTTGGAAAACTGCTTTTGAGAGCAGTTTTTGTATCTTCAGGAGATTCAATTCTAGTTTGGCCCTTTGGGAAAGGTGTCATTTTCTTGTGTGCTTGTTTTTGTTTGTCATGCTTGCCAAGCTCTGTATCTCTAGTTCAATATTTTTATTAAAAACCAAGTTCAGAAGTAAATTTTACTTTGGCAGTCTGTCTTAACCTCTGAAGAATAAAACACTGGTGTTTGCTGTGCAAACAGAACCCCAGAGAAGCCTCCAAATATGACCTCAAAGCTTCCTGACTTAAAAAATTCTACAAGAAAGGAAAGGCGATGCCTCTCCTTTAGTATTTTTATTGCATTCTTTATTAAAAGCATAGGTGGCATTAGATAAAAATTAGCTTAATGAGATCTGCATATCTTATCACAGTATTTTACCTCCTCGAAGCTGATAAGGGGTTTTCAAGAATAAGCACTGCATGGATCAGAGCTCCACAAATAAATAAGGGGTTTGTTTGGTGGGGTTTTTTCCTAACTCAGTCATTTGAAGTCTGAGTTTTCAGTGGCCACAACAGAAACAAATCCCTGTGCTGAAGTGACAGAGATCCCGAAAATACCTGGGATGTGAGGGGTGCTGGGTTAGGGGTAGGTGTGAAATGCAGGTGTGCAGCTTTGGGAAGGGCACTCCATGTGTCCCACCTGGGGGGTTGGATTCACATGGGGAGGATCAGCTGTTGCCAGGAGTCAGCTGGGAGGTTTGGAGAAATCTCTGGAGACAGTCAAGGGAAATCCCTCCTCTGGAAGTTGGTGCGTGTCTCAGGCTCCATCACTTGGGATCACCAGCAGGCTCAACTGAAGGCCGTGGATGTTCTTCTTCTTTTTAAAACAGTGGAAGAATTGAAATTTATTTTTGTGAGAGCCTGACAGAGCACTCCCTGTGAGGGGATTTCTTGGAATGTTCATCCCTCCTTAAAGACCTGCATGATCTCAGACACAACCACTGGGCAGAGCTCCTGGACAGAGCCTCGAGGCCTGGATGTGCTGAGCTGCTGAAACCCAGGTGCCAACCAGGAAACTGATCCCAAAGGATGGGGACAAGGAGGCTTGGAGCAACCTGGGATGGTGGAAGGTGTCCCTGCCCATGGCAGGGCTTGGAACAAGGAGAGCTTTAAGGTCCCTTCCAACCCAAACTGTTCCATGATTCCACGATTGGGTTTTGCAGCCCCTCGGAGCTGGAATGCTCAGATTGGGGATCCAAGCTCCAGTTACAGTATTATCCATATCCAGCCCTTGAAATAGTAAATAAATAAATTAATTTGCAGCTTTCAGATGCAGGGCCCGTTTTCATGCTCTCAGAAAGTTGGCAGGATTGTACCTGTGAGGAAAACTCAGAGACACATTTGTAGAACACGACTGAGTGAACAGAAATAACATACAAATATTTATCCAACTTCTCCCTTGAGTTTTGTAATGCTTATTCAGGCAAGTGGCTATTTTTTTTTAAACTTTATTGCTTCTTTTCCTGTCATTTAGGAAATTTGACACTTCATACCTTTTCAAAAGTTCTGTTTTGAAAATAACACAGTAAAAGAAAAATGGAGATTTGAGGGAGGAAGGTGAGAGGTGTGGACTCCTTGAACTGGCGAATTTTTTGGCTACAGTGGGGACAGGAGGTTTTGGTGTGTCAGGGAAAAGCAGTGCAGTCCAGAGGCAAAGAAAATGTCATTGTGTGAGCTGTGATGTGTTTGAGAGGGGAGAAGGGTGAGCACGGGATGCTCCTCATGATAATTTCTTTCTTTCGCTTCCCAGCTACACTTGGATTTCTGCTGTCATTTGAATGTGCTCATCTCCTAATTGCTGATGATTGACTCCGTTGCTGCATTAATTTCTCTTCTCCTTTCCATCATTGAAACAGGCACAAGCAGACAAACGAGAGCTGAACACGCTCACATTGCCCAGGAAATGCATCTCTGGTGGAAAGTTTATTTTTCCATGTGACATCACTGCTCTTCAGGTGCCAGTAATTGTAAACATCCCTTGTTTTCAATTCTTTGTCCCCTTAATCTCATTAGGAGAATATCAGACATTAAATCTTTTAAGTAGCATTAGGGCGTGTGCTCATCCATAACATATGAGAATGCCAGCCAGCTCTTAGCACCCCCTTCTCCAAAATGTTTGCTGTTTTGCAAGTTCCTGTGCTGAAAAATGAGATTTGATTCCGGGAGGGGCTTTGCTGGCAAAGGTTGTTGTGACTTGGAGGAAAGGAGCGTTGGGAATGGGACTGCCGGGGTAGATTAGGGAGGAAGAGGAGAAGCAGTGGGGAGAGCTGTCTGCCCCTGTGGCAGCCCAGCCTCTCCACAGAGCTTTTCAAAGCAGGTTTGAGGTTGGGATGGGAGAGCGCCGTGGGATGAGCACAGTGATTTTTGGACACGTTGTTGTGCAAGGTCATGGCAGGGATGTGCAGCATCCCTGCTAACAGAGCTTTCATCTGATCCCACAACCCAAATGGAAAGAACATCTTGTTTTCCTTCAGGAAATCACTCGTTTCTTCATCTTATCAGCTTTTGCTTGTTGTAAAACGAGATTCTTTGTACTGCCCTTCATGCTTCTCACTTCTTCTTTGCCTCCTCGTTTCCTTTTCTCTCCCACCTCTTTCCAAATCCATTCTTCCTACCTTCCCTAACGCAGCCTTGCAGGAAAAAATTAATGAATAACTTCTAAAATATGAGTCAAAAGTCTTATGGCCTTTGTCTTTCCAGTCATTTCACAGCTTTACTTTGCTGCTGGTGGTTTTTTGCCTTGGAAAGATTGTAGCTATTCCAGGCAAATCTTTGTAACTTCATTAAAACAGAGGCTTTTTTAGTTCTACCATATGTAATTTTAAAGCCTCTGTCTCTGAAAGTAACAAAAATACTCCTCAAAATAAAACCCAAGACAGGAATAAAAATTCTGGATGTAATTCTCTCCCAGAGCCAGCGATGAAGACAGGAGCCTGGTGATGGTGAGGTTGTGTGGAGCCTTCCTTAGCTAAACACAGAAAATTATGTTCTTGTTGGTTAAAAAACTTTAAGAAAAATTAGGAACTATGATGATCCCTGCAATTCTTTGGAAGAAAAACTGATCTCAGATAAGGTTGCAGAGGTTTATCTGTCTCTTGTTCATAGACCAAGTTCGTTCTGCCCCATCAGAGTTTTGCCCAGTTAAAAAAGAAAGTTGATTGTTATAAGGTGGACTTTCATTTGACAAATATCACAATAGACCTTTGATCAAACAAAGACTGAGGCTAAAAACTTTATTCTCTGTCAAATTTCGAAGTGTCTTGATGTGAATTTTGTTTTGCCCCCAAACCCACAGATTCTGTTTCTATAAAATCCACTCTATTTTCCTAGAAAATGTGTCAAAGACAATTTGGTATCGTGGCTGTTTTGCACAGGAAGTTTCAGATGAGAGCTGTTGTCTGTAAAATCACAGCCCCCACTGTTGTTCAGAGCATGAGCGTGGACTGAAAAGCCAAAATTTTGTCTTGCAAAGCCACCTGGCTGCAATTGATAGTAAAATCTATTGTTAACCCCTTTTCTGTAATATAATTAAAACACTGCTGAATGATCTGTTTAGTGTGGCCTGGCTGCTCCCTGGGAGCACAACCCTTTGTGTCCAGTAATCCTGGCCTTTATGGAGGGCTGCCCATGGCCAAGGCCGTGAAACCTTGTTTAAAGATTTTAAGATCTTCTTAATCCCTTCCCTGATGAGACACCCATTGCTGAAAGCTGGGGGGAAAGGTCCATCTGTCTTGCAGCATATGTGTTTACACTGTAAAATCAGTAAATACAGCAGAGAGCTGCCAGTGCCAAGAATTTCCTTTAGTCATAAACTGAGAGACATTGTTTGGTTATTGTTCCTGGAGTTTAAACACACCCGAGGGACTGGGATTGCAAATCACCCAAAGCAGAACTGAACGTGCACCACAGCACCTCCCAAACACGAAAATATTCCCAGTGGGCACAGAAGGGCACTGGCAAACCCAACACTGGAGTGGGGGTCTGGGTTCCACAGCCAAGGCTGTTATTCATTCTGGAATTTGCACGGATGGACCATGGAATATTGGATATTCCCACTTCTGCTTTTACTTCCGTGATTTACAGACTGGAGAGAGTAACTCCAGAGGTTAGGGGAGAAGGAGGGTCCCAGCCAGCTCCTGCTTACTCTGAGTCAGGTGTCAATAAGGAGATGCTGTAGCTGTCCTAGGAATAAATCTGTTAAAAGCTGGAGAAACACAAGCACAACAATGTAAGAAAGATGTGGAGCTGCTGGAGAGCGTCCAGAGGACGCCACAGAGCTGCTCCAAGGCTGGAGCCCCTCTGGAGCCAGGCTGGGAGAGCTGGGAATGTTCCCCTGGAGAAGGGAAGGACACAGGGAGAGCTCCGAGCCCCTGGCAGGGCCTGAAGGGGCTCCAGGAGAGCTGGAGAGGGACTGGGGACAAGGCCTGGAGGGACAGGACACAGGGAATGGCTTCCCAGTGCCAGAGGGCAGGGATGGGTGGGATATTGAGAATTGGGAATTCCTGGCTGGGAGGGTGGGCAGGCCCTGGCACAGGGTGTCCAGAGGAGCTGTGGCTGCCCCTGGATCCCTGGCAGTGCCCAAGGCCAGGCTGGACAGGGCTTGGAGCAGCCTGGGACAGTGGGAGGTGTCCCTGCCCATGGAGGAGTGGTACTGGATGAGCTTTGAGCTCCCTTCCAACCCAAACCAGTCTGGGATTCTATGAATATGAAGAAGTATAAATTGAATTCTCTGGCACTTTGCATGGCTTTGGTTTCAATCTGTTTCTGGTACTGAAAATCATTTAACTTGTTGTTAAATTTGTATTTCTGCTTAGAAAACTGCCAACAACCCCCCCAAACCCTTTTTTTTATTGTTCACTGTTACTGTTTCTGTAACTGCAGTGCCTGGGGAGTGAAGTTATGGAACATGGGCTGCTCTGCAACGTTTTGTTCAGATTTTGAATTAAAAATGTCCCCTAGATATGGCAATTCAGTTTTAAGGGATGATTTAAGTACAAAGCCACTAAAAAAGGGAAGCCCCTGGCAGCACTGGGATGAAGTGGATCCACTTGGCAGACAGGGGCTTAAGCAAAACATCATTTTTGAAATAGGTAACACCCAAAGGAAAATCTCCAAGAAGGATTTGAAAGAGGGCAACTGGGTACCTTGCGCAGGAAATAATTTCCACGTGTGGGGAGCAGCAGCAGAGGAAATGTAAAATATATATTTGAACAATGGGAAAGGCAGACAGAGTCTGGATTATGGGCTGTGCTGAGGTGGAAATCAGCCTTGGAGACAGCAAGAGGGAGATTTGGGGAGAGAGGAAGATGGTGAGTAACTCTGAGAACAATTTTTGTTCCATTTAGGTGGAACGTGTGGGCAGGGGCTGGCAATGGAGGTGAGGGTGAGGATGGCCCAGGGGAAGGAGGTGAGCAATGCCCCAGGGAACCACAACTGCAGGGACTTTATGGAGAAAGAGCTTCTCAACACAGGCACAGTCTGGGTGTGATGGCTTTAGAAGTGATTAATATTAATGATGCCATCCATTGGAAGTGTTGATACTGGCTGTGGCAGAGTGCAGAGCCTGTGGAGTGTTCATCCCTCACGTAAAGCACCTGAAATTTGTTCCTCTCTGTTCCCAAGGAGATTTGGGAGAGAGAGGCTGAATTCTGGGATTGGAGAGCTGGGAAATAAATCCATCTGTGTGTCATTAATACATCAGCTTCTGTGTGTGGACACATCAGCCAGACCAGCACTGTGGAGAGGGGAGAGAGGGGTCCCCAGACCACTTCTCCTGATTGTCAGGAATTCCTACAAAGCACATGAACTGTTCAGGGAATGTGTGTGGTAATAATCCAGTAATTACAGCCCGGAGAACAGAGTAGGTGAAATCAGGTGAGAAACCCCAGTAAATGATCTGATTCATGAGGAGTCAGGTGAGTGCCTGCAGATGGGGTTGGAGATAGGACTGAGATCACACTTAGATATTCCCTGGGTGAGATAAGGAGTTTGGGAGGCTCCCACTGCAGGAATCCATATGGTCCCTGCAGTGGGGATGGAGAGGGGAAATCTTACCCTTGTCAAAAGCACTGCATATCTGTTCTCTAGGAATGTCACATGTGCTCGTATATCCATCCTTCAGTTTTGACAAAGTGCTTGATGGTTCTTGGAAGATTGGTTCTGAAACTTGGAAAATTACCTGCTTTAACTTCTCAAAAATTCCTAATTAAAGCTGCTTGTAGCTCCTCAGAATTATATCCCATGTTACACAAAACTGGGGATCTCATCCAATGTTCTGGGGTGGTTTCTGTTGCCTAAAAGGATATTTGGGGGACCAGTGCTTGCAAGCCATCCTGGAGGAACAGCAGTGTAAAAATAGCAGAGGGAAGCTGGAAAAGCAGAGGTGGGAATGCTCATTTTGGAGTGGGCTGGGCCAGGATCTTGTGAGACGAGATTTTCTTGGTTTGCAATTGATTATCCTGGGAGATTACCAGCCATTGAAGGAGCTGATGCTGCACGTCAGCTCGTGACTGCAGAAATGCTGCCTGGGCAGGCAGGGAAAACATTCCCAGTCTGGGGGCTTCTGGGAACAGGCACCTGGATACTGTCACTGGAAAAATGGGGATAAAGAAAGTCCGGTGGGGTTTTCCAAACAGAGGAAAAAAAGAAATCAGATAATATCTGTTACTCTTGAAAAAAAAGGCAAAACATCTGGCTAAGAAAAGTTTTGTGTTCTGTCTTTAATATGAATTTCTTATGTTCTTATTCTTTCTCCCATTTTTCTCATCAACAAGTGCTGTGGAAATTACCTGGATAACCCCAGTGCTGGTGCCATAGTTCGTTTTTTTAGCAGATGTATAAATTGCTGTGTCAAAGCATGAAAAATTTGCTCCGTTAGTGCAGGAGAGAGGAGCAACAGGTTGATCAAACCCCTCTGCAAAATTAAATCTGATTTAGATGAAGTCGAGTGAAGAGCTGATTCTTGGAAAAATTAATGTGTAGTGATCAGAGGAAAGCAACTTTTGGGGGGGTTTTGAAGGATTTCTGGTTTCCAGGACATGTGTGGACATCAGGAATGGGAAAGGGGAAGGAAAATAAATCCAGCAAGGAACAACTCCTTGTTATCTTTCGAGGCAGAAAGATGAGAACATCTGAGCCAGTGGGTAGCAAAGAATGTCAGTTATGTTCTAATCTAGATTGGTGAATAAAAAGATAATCATCAGTAAATTAGAAGAGGTGTTGAAAGCTCAGTTAATTATAGGAAATGAGGAAATTAGAGTGCTGAGTCTGACTGTTTCTGATTCACTTGTTAATTTAAAAAAAAAAAAAGAGTGGTGGGGTTTTTTGTCATCTGTACTTTTGGTTCAGGTATGTAGTGATAGCACTAGGATTTTTAAAATTTGATTTTATTTTTAAATCTCCTCAGACTGGGGGTTTGTCTTTGGCTGAGCATCATCTGGAGGAGACTGTGGCTTTAATGCATCTCTCTAAGGTCAGGAATTGTTTTTTGTTGCACAGAGCCCGAGTTCCTGCTGACCGTGAAGTGGAACACAAGAACTCTGTTGCCTCTTAAATCAGTGTAGTTTTCCCAATGATTTTAAGAAACAATTTAAATTGTAGCTTGGGTTTCTTCATATCTTATTTTTAACTCAGTGTGTGAGAGGGAAAAGTAGTTTGACCAGAGGAGTATTAAGAAATGTTTTAGCCAAGTTTTTGTGCCATAAGAATCATAATTTATTTTTGCATTTACTTTAGGAATTTTCTATTTTCAGTCTTTTTTGCTCTTTGAATACTTGCCCAACAAACAGATGCATTTAAATGGTCCATAAAGTCCCTTTCAGAGCTGAAAGAAGTCCCCAGAGTTACCATCACCTACCAAATTTCTGATTTTTCATGTTTGTTCTTGGAAGTATCTTCTTTACATGAAATAAATGATAAACTCTTGGTTTTTCAGACTCGGTTATGCAATAAATCTGAGTAAAGCCAAATCTTCCTTGCAGTGCCTCTTGCAGTTTGGAAATCACTTATGAAACCACACTGGAATTATTGGACAAGTTACAGAGAATGGAATATTGACTGTTGGCAAAGGAATTGGGTGAAACAGAAATCCAGTGCTCCTCTGGGACTGGAAAATCAGCAGCAAAGCTTCCCAGGAACTTGGAAAGTGATTTCCTTATATTTTTAGGGGACCTTTGCATATGTACAGCATTTCCTGAATTTAGAGAGGTTCTTTAAATAGCAACAGCAACAAATATGATGCCTAAATAAATAATTCCAGATGGCCCAGATATTAAACTGCAATTATATTGGAAAGGGCAACATTTCAACATCTCAGGGCCTCTCTGCAAGTTTATGGACAGAATATTGTCCATATCAAACTCTTGTCCTTTAACCCCATTTTCCCTTCACGGATGCTCCATGGCAGGGGTTGGAATGAGTTGAGCTTTAAGATCCCTTCCAACCCAAATTACTCAAGGATTCTCTGGTTCCGTGATTCTGCAAAGAAAAGATTCAGGAGCAGAGTCATTTTTCTTTTCAACGTCCTGTAGAGGAAATCTCAAACTCAAAGGATAATCATAAAAATTTGACAGGATAAATTGTTTATAATCCTTTGATAAACAGCTTTCAGGTCTAAATTCTGTTTTAGCCAGAGTGGCAATTGCTAAAGGTGATATTTCCATGTAAAAATGTGGAGAAGAAACACATCTGCAGACTTTTGTGTCAAATGAGGGTTTGATCCTCCTCAATTCCCCTTTCCTGATATTTTTTAATTTGGGATGATATTTTGGTCAGCCCAAGACAATACGAAAATTTGCATTTTCCGGACTTTTTCCCCAATGTAAAAGGTTTTCCTTAGTGCAGGTAAAAGGGCATTAAGCAGGTTGGGATCCTCCAGCAGCTCTGTTTTTCTGGGAAAAGCTGGGAATGTGGCTGGGCCCAGCTCAGCCCTTCAGCTGTGGGGCAGAGCTTCATGCCCTGGGCTGGGCCTTTAACTCCAACCAGCAGCAAAATCTGTGGAATTAGGACGTGGGGCTGACTTTGGTGGATAAAAATCTACCAGAGTTAGCCTGGAACTGCTCGTTTTGTGGGGACAGGGATGGGAAAACCCTAATCAGCAGAGATCCAGTGCCCAGATCAGAGCTGCTGATGAATACCCGGCTTGGGCAACCCCTCCTGCGAGCCCACAGGGAGCCAGGATGGGACAAACCACGGGCCAGTGAGGCTTTTCCAGGGCTTAACCCCCAGGAAATGTCCCTCACTCCATGATTTGCTCAGGAACGTTTGTGTGTGGGCCACGGGGGTTTATTGCCACACTCGAGTGTGGCTGACTGTGAGAGGAATACAGGATATTATCTGAGGGCCTGTTTCCTCACGTTTGCTGGGTGTGGGACACAGCAAATATCACCCTGCAGCCTGAATCCTGAATCCCAGCATTCCTAAAACTTGGAAACCCCGTGTAAGAGGTGTCAATCTCAGTCTCCTCAGTCAGACTCACTCCTTGCTCAGATTGGAAAATTAGAAATGTGTTGCTTTTGTTGTTGGTCCCCCCCCCCCCCCCCCTTTCCTCCTTCTAAACTTTGTCTAGGAATTGTGGAACCTCTTTAATTGATGCGGGGTTATTACTGTAGGTTTCAGCTAAGGTTAATAAAGCAGAAATTTAATAGATACATTAAAATGTCTGGGAGAGTGGCTGAACGTTCTCGTGAGCGCTGGCATTGACCTCGCTGCACTTAAGGGCTCTGAGTCAGACTCCTGACGCCACGAGGCGCAGGGAGAGTGGCAATGCATTTATGCCTTGGGTGTAATTCAGCCTCACAAGCTCTGGGCTTTCTGGTGCACTAAGAGTTATTTCAGGCGTTGCTTCACCACATTCAAACTTAAGAGCAAAAAAAAAAATAAAAAAGGTCTTTTCTAGTTGAAGGTTGTTAAAATTTATTTCTCCCTGCAGTTTTATTTATTAGTGGTTAACGTCTCGGTATCAATTGTTTGTAGCTGTTCACTTAGAGCAATCAATAAAAATGGATCAGAGATGAGGAAGGCAGCATCCCTGGAATGATTAATCTTGTTTCTTTCTTCAAAGGCTCTGGATTTTGGCCTCTATCCCAGTGCACATGGAGTGTGTCCCTGCCTTAGAAGGGGCTGGGTTCGTTATGCACAGGGAATGTGGTAAAAGTAACGCCATGAAACTTCTGATCCATTCATGGAGCCACAGATTAGTTTGGGTTTGCAGGGACCTTAAAGCTCATCCCATTCCACCCCCTGACATGGGCGAGGACACCTTCCACTATCCCAGGGTGCTCCAAGCCCCGTCCAACCTGGCCTTGGGCACTGCCAGGGATCCAGGGGCAGCCACAGCTGCTCTGGGAAATCCATTCCAGCCCCTCTGCACCCTCACAGCCAAGAATTCCTTCCAAGCTAAAGTTCCTCTCAGTTGGAATCGATTCCCGCTTGTCCTGTCACTCTCTGCCCATGCAAAAAGTCCTTCTCCTTCTCTTTTTGAGTCCCCTTCAAGTACTGAAAAGCCACATTTGAATAAATGTGATAGTTTGCATTTTTCTCATGACAAATTTCAAACCAAAAATATGAATTGCCTTTCGTCCAAAGGCTCCTTGCTCAGACAACTGGGCTTCACCGGAATTGTGGTTCTAGCTGTAGAATTTGCTTCTTCCTGAGCAAGTTTTCCTCCCTGAACTTCTGAGTTTTCACTCTGCTCTGAGGGCAGGGTGTGCCTTGTTCAGCTGCACCTGTGCACGGACCATTAGTTTGGCATAAAAGCATCTCAAATCAGTGGGAATTCATCCCAGGCACTGCCAGGACTGCCAAATGTATTTTAAACCCTTCCACGAAACTGAAACACCCCACACTGCCTTGAACTCTCGTTGGACAAACTGTGGATTGTCCAGATCTCCCTGACTCCAGTGCAACAAGTCACATGTTTGTAATTAAGCTCATGGTTGGAATCAAGATGTAGATGGGGCTGCAGAGAGAATCAATGATTGCTGCAAGAGTCATTTCCTTGTGCAAGGCAATTTAGCTGCCCTGAATATTAAGCTCTCCTAATTAAAATGACATATTCACATATGTATTTATGTACTTATGTGTGGAAAAAGCAAGTTAAGAAATCTCCAGAAAAGAAAAGCTTGTGGCTTTTTCATATCAGTTTCCAAGAAGGAAAACAAAAAAATAATAGTGAGACATGATGGAATAAAACTTCAATCAGGATTTGAAATGCTTTCAAATATCACCCAAAAAATTGAATTCAGAGGATATCACTGCTGAAGAGAATCCAAGTAATCACTAAATATTTACCTTGTTGCCAGCCCTGTGTTTTAATCACTCACCAAGACAACAGTGGAGCCAAAGTGGAGCTTCTGTGTTATTATTTTAGTCTGAGATACAGCAAGTAAATAAGAAGAAAAAGCTTAAATTCTTTGCTTGTTTCTGGCACTGTTTCCACCAGAAGAGCACGGAACAGAACAGACTTCTGTTTTTATAACATGGCTATCAGTAATAGGCTAAAAATACGCCTTGTGATTGAAGTGTTAAGTGCTGAATTGATTATTTCTATTAGCATTCACAGCTATTGGGAGTGGATTTATTAAAAGCTCCCTTGCAGCAGCAATCCGGAAACATTTACAAGGATGTGCACTTTTAATGGAATAGCTGAGTTTCACTCGGGGTGAGTGGGAGGGATTATGGAATGTCAGTGATTATCTGCAGTTGGAAAAACAGGGAAATCCGAAGCATATGTGCAGTATATGTGTAATATGGAGTGACAGGACATGGGGAAGGGATGCAAACTGAAAGAGAGGAGGGTTAGATGGAATATTGGGAAGGAATTGTTCCCTGTGAGGATGGGGAGGCCCTGGCACAGGGTGCCCAGAGAAGCTGAGGCTTCTCCTGGATCCCTGGAAGTGTGGAAGGTGTCTCTTCCCATGGGACAGGGTGGGACAATATAATCTTCAAGGCACTTTCCAACCCCAACCATCCCACAATTCCCTGGTTCTCTGAGTGTGTCCCTGTGAGGAGCACTCTCTCCTGGCATGGCATCTGTGTAATTCCATGGTGCACTATCCTGGTGATTCTCCCTGGGATGTGTCACTGTGGGATTTCTCCATCTCCCCACATCCCAGTGCAATGTGGGATATCTTATCTGAAAGCCCTGAGCTGGTATCAGCTGCCTCCTCTCCCAGAGTCACCACTGGCTCCAGGCCTGGAATGCTGGGAGCTGACTCTGCTCCCTCTGTCTTGACCAGAACCAATGCCAAAGTTGGTTACCAGCTCTTAGTAATTAGCACAGGAGAGGCAGAAAGTAAGCAGGAAACTGTACAAATGAAAAGAAAAGCAAGAAATAACAAAATGAGGACGCTCAGCTTGTAGACAAGTGTTTGTTAATTAAAAATATTGAAGAAAAAATAGCCTAATGCAGATGGAATCTATCTGTGAAAGAGAACCTTTAAGAGAGATACTAAGAGAAAAAATACGTGCAGAAAGTTTATGTGAAGCAAAGGATACATGTTCTGGGAGCACTGTTAATTATCTTTATCTTGCAATGACTCAGAGATCCTGCAGATGAAATTTAGAAACAGTGCTGAACTTAAACATAAATGTGGGGGGTGAAGAAACCCCACCAATATTAAGTTGGCTTTAGCTACTGAAGGGAATGACATAAGGTCCCAGAATCCCAGACTGGTTTGAGTTGGAAGGGACCTTAAAGCCCATCCCATCCCACCCCTGCCATGGGCACGGACACCTCCCACCATCCCAGGGTGCTCCAAACCCTGTCCAGCCTGGCCTTGGGCACTGCCAGGGAGGGAGCATCCACCTCTTCTCACAGCTGTATCCACAGTGGAGGAGAATTTTCCGTATGGGGCTTGTGAACTGTTGGTGATTCCTGACCCTCACTTTAGAAGAGTCTGAATATCACCCAGTGAGGTCCTGATTTCCCAGTCACCACAGGAGTCTCCTCCTGATTTCCCAGTTACCACAGGAGTCTCCTGTCTTTGCCCACTGAGCAGTCTGGGGCTGTTGCTGATACCATCAAGAGCCACTGATCCTTAGCTTCCAGTGCCTCCACCTTTCATCTCTGTGGGGGTGATGGCAGAGGGGTGAGGAGAGAGGCGGGAGGAGGAAGCTGTCCCTTTGATATGGTCAGCAGGATTCCCTTGGGGAGTGTGGCAAAAGCAGCCCCCGGTGGCAGAGGAAGTGGGTGAGAGCCCAGCCCTGGTGTGTGAGTACAGCACAGAGCACAGAGCACAGAGCACAGAGCAATCCCTGCTTGGGGACAGCAAAAAGGACAAAAGGACCGTGCAAAATCTGCAGAACCAGCAGCTGCCACTCATGTGGGAGGCAGAGCTCCCACGTATTCCTTAATTAATCAAATGGATCATCCCTTGACTTTGGGTTTACTTGGAGACTTGTGATTTCTTATTTCTCTTCTTGGGAGGCTTTTCTGAGCCCATCACACCTCACACAGCTGAGGATTTGCGCAGGGAATGGGGCTCAGCCTGAGCTTCCATGTGCAAAGACAAAGTGTGAAATGATCCTTTAGGACATTTCTGTGAGGGATAAAATCATGGAAAAATGGAATCCCAGAATCCTGGAATGGTTTGGGTTGGAAGGGACCTTAAAGCCCATCCAGCCCCACCCTGCCATGGGCAGGGACACCTCCCACTGTCCCAGGTTGCTCCCAGCCCCGTCCAGCCTGGCCTTGGGCACTGCCAGGGCTGGGAATTGCAGATAACTCTGCACTGGGATGAGCCAGCAAGGACAGACATTTGCTTTTAGATTCAGGTAATTTATACAAAATTAAAAAGTACTCTCCTCCACTTTCTGAGAATGTTGTACAAATTTGAGTTCAACATACGTAGGTAGGAATTTTTTCCCAACCCTGATCCATAAATACTCTGCTTTTGCATTTGCAAATCTTTCTTTTCCAGCTGTAGCATTCCCACTTGGGAGAACGCACTGTGGAAGTGGCACATGGAGCAGTGATGAGAGGAGATGCTTTTTGTGCCTTTCCTCACTTCAGTTTCCATAATTTGCAGGATGAAAATAGGATATTTTAAACTGGTATTATTTAAATCCTTAGAAGAAGAAGCCAAAGAGTTACCAGAATTTGTGTAGTAGTTTTATATGTGGGATTTTTTTTTGGTTAGGTTTGGTTTTTAACTCCTCTGAAGCCCTGGGATATTCCATCCAGCCCACCAGCTCCTGGGAATCATTCCCTGATATTTGTCTCCTTCTTTAGATGGTGAGGGAGCTGAGATCTGGGGATTTATCCCTGGAGTGAGGCATCCTAAAATAGGTGCTCATTTCTGCTGTCCCACATCACCACAGATAAATCTCCTTGTGTTAAATCTCAAAGTATTGAAAGCCTGTTGGGAAAAGGACCCTGCTGGGGTCCTAATGCCTGGATTTGGAGATCTGAATCCTACATTTTAAATTCTAAATTCTACATTCTAAGTTCTAAATTCTGAATTCTGCTGAATTTCCCAGCTAAGAGTGCTCATCAAACTGAATTTTAGGCAGAACTTTCACTCCTTTCACAGGTTAAAACAAACTCTTAATAACTTTTCCATGATAAATGACCAAATTCTGGTGGAAAGGCAGCAAAGCAAAGAAAGGCAGGTGTGCCCTGAAATCTGATTTCTTTTAGTGCAAAGCTGATGGTGAATGTTGGTTGTGGGACCTCTGGCACTCCTTTCTTCTGCTGGAAAATCCCGGGCAGTGTTTAAGCTCCCTAAGGCCCCCCATGGGGATATAATCAGTGAGAAAAGAGGCTTGGGACAGAGCCAAGAGGGTTTGCCTGGCTCTGTGTCCCACCCCCACACCCCATCCACTGGGAATTCAGCTCCAGGGAAATCCTGCATCCTCCTCTGGCCTTTATGGATTTCCAACCAGGGTGATGCAGGAGAAAAGATTGGGTAAAAACAATAATTTGTTCTTTAAAACTATGCAAGTTAGGTTAAAAAAAAATAATAAAACGGGGCCTTTCTGGCAGAGCTGATACTTTTAATGAGGTTTACTGATAGTTTTATTCAAATGTGACCTTTGCAGGAATCAAAGTCTAGCAAAAAAAAAGTCCTAAATGCCACTTTATTATAGTGACACACACTGGTGTCGCTGTATTTTAGGGTCTGTCAGCATTTCCATTATAAACTTCCAGAATTTTTAATTTAACTCTGCTATAAAATCTGGATCTGAAACACTCCCTGTGTTTAGGAGCACGTTTTAGTTTAAAAAATAAATGGCTGTCTCTGTTCCTACCCCCCTTAAAGTATTTCTGGTGGAGTAATTCTTTCTTTGCTGAGAGGAATTACTGATTCTACCTGGACAAAAAGCTTTGGAAAGAGTCTTGTGCCTTGAAAAATTCAGTTAAAATGAGTTTGGAGTCAGTTTCCCCCTTCCTCATGAGAAATAAAAGCACTGTAATGTTTTTTTCCAGCACTCTTTGTCTCCCTTTTTTTTGTGGCACCACACGGAAGGAAGGGGAATTTTACAGAGTTTGATTATTATCACAGAACCTTTGGATGTGGGGTGAAAAACAGGTGGGAAAATCTATTTATTGCAGTCCCTGGCAGTCTCAGGGTGGCACTGCATTTAGCACTTACATTTAGGGCCTTTTTGGGTTTTCTCTGTGAAGGTTGAGCAAGAAATTCCTAAAGAATCAATATTTGCCATCTTTACCTTTCTGCTGCTCAGGAACTTCCCATCAATAGGTTGTAGCTGGAATTGATTTTTCCAGGTTTTCCTCATAGATTTTCTGTTCTTGTTTTATGGTTTGTGAAAATTTTTCTGTTCTCCATCTTTATCATATCTTTATATATAAAGATGTATAAAATACAATCACAATTGACTGATGTAATGCCCCACTCCCAGTTTCCTTCACTTCCTTTAAATTTTAACTTCACTTAAGGTCTCTGGACTAATTTCTGAATCTTAGTTTTCAGAAGGGACACCAAAATAGTTTTTTTTTTTTTTTTTTTTCATTCTGTGTTGTCCTCTCAGTGTTTAAAAATAAAGCAGCCAGTGTTCTGGTGGCCTGGTCGAACATTTACCTGCCCTATGAAGAGTTTTCTAACAACAATCAATTTAAAAAAAATCCAAAATGAATATTAGTTCACACCAGACACTGCCACAAAGCCCAGTTTGAAGCTGTTTTCCAACAAAGCCTGAAATAAATCCTTCTAGAAAGACAGAAAGAGCCATTGTTACATCCTTCCCTTTCCATTTCCTAAAATAAACCAGACTAATTTTCTCTCCTCTTCTGTTTTTCATGAATAAAGTTTCGGAATTAGTGATTTATTAGCAAAAAGGGTCTGAAAGCCATGAAGAGATTCTTCTGTGTGGCTGTATCATTTACTTTGAAATGTTAAGTATATCTATATATAGTCAGCAGGTGGATTTTAATGTCTGTGGATATATATATGTATTTTCCCCCAAATTAGTTTTCCAGCAGCATATGCTGATTAGAGAAATGACAAGAAAATCTGATGATGACTGGAGAAAGTTTTTCTATAAAGAGATCATTTCAAGGGCAAGAGCAACTTCTGATGGCTCTCATCCTGGAGCACAGGGAATTGAGCAGGGAATAATCTCAGCATGGAATTCTGCCTCATGTTTATCACCACCCTCCCATTTTGATAGTTGATATAGGTAACTAATCCCACTCTGATAAGTCACTTCTTAGTGTGTGTTTCTCTTTCAAAACGTGGATGTGACTCCAATTAATACTAATTGGATTTATGGAGGAAAATACCCTGTAGGACTTTCGGGCTAGGTCGGGGTAGGAGCTGTGTCTCGTGGAATGCGATCACTGCAGAAGCATTGCCAAAAATATTCCCACCAAATCTACCTGATTTTCTCCTTTTTTTCTGGTTATTTGTAGCAAAAATAGTTGTTTGTAAGCCAGCCTTCTATTAAACAGAGCGTGGGGCCTGCTCTGTAGAACTGTGGGAGAAAATACATTAAAATATAAATATCAGAAGAAGGACTAAGGTTGTTAAGTGTTCAGTACCAGTGAGTGCAGGTACAAAAAGGACATTAAAGGCCAGAGTAAGGAGAATTCAGTGGGGAGCTGAACCTTTGAGTAGCTGCTCAAAGTAAGTAAAGTGTGCAAGTAAAAAAAAAAAAGGAATTCCATATTTCATAACAAGCAGTAGAGTTTTAAACCCCCATCCTATTTCATCGGGATTTTTCAAAACACAAAGGTATTGGAGAATCGTGGAACGATTGAGGTTGGAGCTGATCAGCTGCGGGCCGAGAGCTGCCACCTGCTTGGGACGGGAGCTGCAAGAGGAAAATAAAAGCCTCTCTATTTATCTGGCTTGTGGTTCCTGAAAGCTTATTGCCATCGTTATTCTACTATTTCAATGTCCAGTGGAGAAATTTGTATTTTAGCTTCTCACAGAACACTGACTTTGTTGGTTGTTGCCTCTATAGAAGAGTGGGGAGACTTTACAGCAATTAAAAGGTGTTTGTGAGCAGCCTGGAGCTGGATTTTCAGCACAGTCAGCAAGAAGAAGCCTCCCAGTCTGGTTGGCAGCACGAAAATATAGATTATCCAAGCTGGGGTCACGGGCAGCAGTCAGAAATCTGTGCAGGCTCGGGAGTGTGGGGCTGTGTGAACAAATCTGCATAACTGTGCCTCGAAATCCCGGCACGTTCCACGAGCAGCGACTCCCCCAGTGCAACCACACTTGTTTAGGCTCTCCCACCTTCTGAATGACAAAAAGCAAAACCCAAATATGTGACAAAACCGGGAGTATTTATAGCCGCTATTGACTGTTGTTGTGGAGGATGGAGATCCATCTCCTCTCTCAACAAGTTCCATATGTTGTATGGATCCGTAGGTGGTGTTCCCGTGCATTCAGGGATCTGTCTATTAACTCATTGAACAGCAAATGATTTGCTTGTTCTGTTTGTTTACCCAAAGCCAAGCTAAACTTGGCTAATGGTGTCATGGGCATTTAAAAATATCCTTTTGCCTCATTAGACAGCCAAGCTGGGGAAGAGTCGCTCAGAAATGTTGTGCAGTGCCTTGGAGGTTTCCAGGGCCTGACTGGTTTTAACTCCGAGGAAGTTGGGGTGGATTCTTGGCTGAAACAGCCTGGAGAGGAAGATTGGACTGGAATTCTCCTCCCAACATGGATTGTCCCCTGTTGGTCCTGACACTGAGGAGGTGCCGAGACCTCCTGTGCGTTGTAGGTGCAGTGTTAGGTAGTTTGTCAATTCCTAATTCTCCTGTTCCTCCACTCCTTTCCTTATTTCCCATCCCCATCTGCAGCAAAATTCACAACGAGATCGGACTTCACCTCCTGCCTCATCTGAGAATTAGCTCCAATTAGAGCTTATTCATTCAGCATTAACGAGGAGGTCAGTACCTCCCACAGATTTCCTCCATGGTGCATAACAGGAATATCCACCAGACATCCCAAAGCCACATCCCATGTCAAGGCAAGGTTCTGACCTTAGGACCATCCCAAACACCCTGGAATCCTCACCCTCATCCCAGCAAAGCTTTAATATTCCCATTCCATTTCTCTGTATCCCTGTGTACCTTTGCTGGGTGCTTCCAGAGCCTTGGTGACTCCCTGGAAATGCTTTCGTTCCACTCCCCTCCCAGGAACTTTTCCTCATTTTCAGTTGGGAAGTTTCCCATTTTTCCTGCTTTCCTGGGCCAAACACGGTTGTTGTTACCACCATGGGAGTTGGGTATGGTACTGGGTTTAAAATTAAATTTCAAGGCTTGACTGGACACATAATGGCATGAGAAAAATCCTTGGATGTGGAAATCACACATGATTTTGGGAAAAATTGATTTTGTGTCTATAAATGGTCTTTTTTAAAAATATAAATCACAGCAAAAATGAATAAAACGGATTAAATATTGCTGAAGTCAGCCTTAAAATCCAAACAGTAAAATCCCCAGAGATCATTGTAGAATTTAGTAAAAATAGAAAACTCCAGTGTTTTGGACCGACTTGGTTTGAAATGGATGAGATTCCATCAAGGGTAGAGGCGATTTAAATCCCAAGTGGAGGCTGTAGATTCATTAGAATCATTTTGCCTTTACCCTGAATTAGAGGGAAACTGAATGCCCGACAGGTTAGGATTTAAATTGGAATTTTATCTTTGAGATTACTTTAATTTTACATAATAATCCCAATTTATAAAGGCAAGGGCACACACAGTGGATGTCAATACTCCATGAGGAATCCCTGGAGGTGTCCAAGGAAGTCTGGACGTGGCACTCAGTACTCTGGGCTGGTGACAAGGTGGGGATTGGGCACAGCTTGGACTGGATGATCTTGGAGGTCTTTTCCAACCTCAATCATTCCATGATTCTCCAATATCTTTGTGTTTTGAAAAATCCTGCTGAAATATCAACAAGAAGTAGGATGGGGGTTTAAAACCCTACTGCTTGTTATGAAATATGTCACTATTTTTTTTTTCTTCTTTTTTGGGGGGCGGTTATTTTCCTCACAATTATAGTGGGAGCAAAAATAGGCACATCCTTCAATAATTTGGAATCCATGGATGCTTTTGGTTCTGGTGTCGTGAATACAATATAAATGGAACTCGTTTTCTTTTTTTAGGGAGATACAGCTGCAGTTGCTTTTAGATATTCCAAGGCAGCAACCTCTGTAAATGACATTTAAGGAATACATCTAAAAATGCCTACTGGAGCCTTGTAAACCAGGAACGAATTTCAGATGTCAGCTAAGGGAGGAAAATGCTGGATGTGGAGCAACTGGAAACCTTGCAGTGAGAAACTGGGGGTTAAAGTTAAACAGCTGAGGGCAGCTGCTCTTGGATTGCACCAGATACAAAGATTTAGCTGGTCCTGCAAGGAAAAATCTTGCATTTATTGTAGCAGAACAGAACACCTTTTTTTCCCCCTAAAAAATATGCTCCTTTTTTTTGAGGAACATCAATCCCAACTTTGAAACGTCCTGAATTTTTGTGAGGGTTTTGGTGGCACCAACAGAGCCCAGGCTGGGTTCGTTCTGCTTATCCAGTAAAGAGAAGAGATGTCTCCAACATGGAAATTGGAGTTGGACCTCTAAAGGTCCTTTCCAAGCCAAACCATTCCATGATTCTATGGGATTTTGGCTCTCGTGCAGGGAGAGGGTGATGAGCTGTGGAAGCCAGAAGGGTTTGTTTCTGCCTCTGGAAAGAGCAGGAATATCTTTGAGCTCTTCTTGCCCTGGTTACAAGGGAGAAGCTTTGGAGAGCTACTCCATTGGCTCAGTGACAGCTGGGAAACTCCCTCCTCCTGAGGTTATTCCTTGTGAATCCCGTTCTGCTGGCTCCAGTGCCCCTTCATGTGGCTGTGACAGCGTGGAGCGCAGGGATTGGAGAAGTGGCTCCACAATTTCCATGGCTTTGTTCTGCAAAACAGGCACACAGGAATAGATAATGGGTGAGATATGGAGACCTACCTGCTTGAGTCCAGAAAGGAGCAAATTAATGGGAAAAATGAATTAAGAGTATTTTTATTTGCATAATTCCCATTAAGAAAACATTCTTTTATCCCAAGAAAATGGAACCTGAGCTAGATTTTGAACGGGGGATATTAAAAGAAGCCTGCATTTTTTTTTCTTTCCCTGCAGTCTGACAGGAAGCAGCAAGTGATTGCAGAGCAGAAAACTCTGCTCCACCAAACACATTCCAGCCATTCCTTCACCCACCATGCTCCTGCCCGGAGCTGAGGGGAGGCACGGGAAGGGAAAGTGCCAGGGAAGTTGACATCACCCCATCCTGGACGCTTTCCCCACAGAAAGTAAACAAAGGCACACAGGGCACCATCCAACCCGCACTTGGTGTGGTTCTGTAAAGCCTGGGATGTTTATCCTCAGATCCCAAATGAGCCTCTGGAGCAGCCTCCAGGCCTAGAAGGGCTGCAGAGGCAGGATCCAGGATGAGGGAGTGAATTCCTTGCTCTGTGTGCAAACACCGTTCTGTCCTTGGATGAGGCTGTGTAGGCAGAGGGGGCTGCAGAGTGGTCTGGGATAAACCAGCACCTTTCCTCCTTGGATTGCTTCCCATGGAGAAGGGTGGGATCCTGCAGTAGTCTTGTGGTTGTCCAGGAGATCCCAGAGCCAGGAGAGAGGGGAAGGTTCTCCCCAAGTCGTGTGGCTTTGTTCCAAAAGCCATTGCCATGCTTCCCATGACGGAGAATTCCTGTCCTCATGGATGGGGGCTTGGATTTCCCTGCTTTTATCTCGGAATCTGCAAAGATTCAGGTTTCGACAAGGAACTTTCTCCTGCACCAGGCCACAACTTCCTGCCACACCTTCTGGACATGTTTTCTGCTTCTGTGCCTGGCTGACACTCCGAGCACTTCTATCCAAATAATGAATTCCAAACTGTGGCTTCTTCCCTTTCTGTCTCTGATCTTACTAAAAACCAGCAGTTTCCAGGTTGGATGGTGAGAAGGAATCCCAGCAGCTGTCATGATGCAGAATCTATAACATGATTTTGAAGAAATGAGTCAAAAGTTTATCACAGAATCCCAGACTGGTTTGGGATGGAAGGAGCCTTAAAACCCATCCTGTTCCACCCCAGCCATGGGCAGGGACACCTTCCACTATCCCAGGGTGCTCCAAGCCCCGTCCAGTCTGGCCTTGGACACTTCCAGGGATGGGACACCAACAATTATGGATCCTAGATGCTAATTTTTACTTTTTTAGTTCCAACGGGCATGGCTCAGTGCAGACATTTGCCATTTATCAATGATGGGGGCAGGAGATGCCTAAAATACATTTATTCCCCTCCTCTTGTTTTTTACATAATTCCTAGAGATCAGTTTGAATCTCTCCATCTTCCCTGGCAGGATACAAGCCTGCTATGGATTCAACAAATTAACCTGATGTAGAATTTGGTAATTTCTCAGTTCAATCTGATTTTTAAGCACCCTTCCTTTGGCTTCTCTTTAGAAGCTTTGGCTTTGTTTTGCTTCCCAAGCCCCAGCCTTGCCCGAGGCGCTGCTCCTCGGCCCTGTACCTGAGCAGGGTGATGCTCTGGGGGGTGACTGCTCCTGTTGTCAGCTGTGAGGAAGGTTGGAACATTTTCCTCCATGGCATCCTTCCCACAGCTGTCATTGCTGTCTGCAAGTTTATTCTCAGCGCAGTGTGAAGCTCTCAGCCCTGCAGAAGGGCAACACTTCCCCTGAAATTGCGAAGACATGAGTTTTATATTCAGTTTGCTCTTGAGCAGAATGGAACTTGTTACCAGGTCCTCTTCCCTCCTTAAATTCAAGATTGGTGTGCATTGTTCAGGGAATTTTGGGCCAATTTGCTCTGAGTGCTGCATAAATGTGTTTTATTATGACTCAGAAAAGGTTTTCTGGTTAGAAAATTGTTGCAATGTAGATAATGCACTACTGAAGGCCGGTCTTCTAAAAATATAGAGATGGTTTTTCTTCACACAAAAAGCTTGTGTTGCCACACAGACTCATTGAATTCTGTGGGGTAAGGAAGAAAGCTTCATTATCCCTGAAAACCAGAGCGCTTCCTTATGGATATCCCTGAATTCCAGCCCCAATCTGGTTGCACTCACCTCCCATAAATAAGACATTTCTCTGGGATGGATGTGCACATGCACCCGTGTGCTTGCACATGGATATAAGCACCACATCAAGAGGAGTAATGTCCCAGGGTTATCCTGATGCACACAGAACGCATTTGGGAGCAGGGAATACTGTTGGAAACCAGGAATTATCTGAAAGGCTCATCTGAGATAGCAAAACCTTGTGGCTCCACAGACGTCAAGGTATCTGGTGGAGAAGTAACCCACACAAGGAAAATATGGAAATAATTGGCAGTAGAACAAACAGCAATGCATGGAATAAAGAAGAGGGAAGAGGAAGTAACTGGCAGGGAATAGCTGATGGGAATTTTATAGGGAAAGTGTGTGGCATCCTGTGAGTTCCCAGCTCTTGTGGCTGTGGTGGCAGGAGCAGCAGCTCTGGACTTCCCAGACCAGTGTGGTTCCTTCCTGCTCTTGTTTTTCAGCTCTGTAAATCAGGGCTCAAGCCTCATTCTCCATCTGAATTCTATTGCATAGGAGGACATTTCTTAGGCAGAAATTCTTGGCTGGGAGGGTGGGGAGGTCCTGGCACAGTTGCCCAGAGAAGCTGTGGCTGCCCCTGGATGCATGGAAATGCCCAAGGCCAGGTTGGAGCACCTTGGGGTAGTGGAAGGTGTCCCAGCACATGGAACTGTGTGCTCTTTAAGGTCCCTTCCAACCCAATCCCTCCTGTGATTCCATGATTCTGTGATTTACTTAAGCTCTCCAAACCAGTCATGGCCATGTGCTTGCAGGCTCTAAAACCTCAGATTTTTCACTTTGAACTGCAGGGAAGGGAGAAATATTTCATAAATATCCAGGTATTTCAAGCAAAAAAAGGGATTTATAGTTGTTGATGCAGAAATTCCAGAAAAAAACAATTGCTAAGGCAACTGTGAAATTGTTGCATGGGACAGAAATGAGGCTGAGGGAGCTGGAGTTTCCATCGTGTGAAGGAAGCTGAGCTGTGGTTTTATGAGCTGAGGATCAGCTGTTACCTGCTCACAGCAGAGCTCCTCAGCCCTGCTCTTGTGGGCATAAGAAATTCCAAAAGCAGAATGTGGAAATTAGGGGATGTCCAAAACCAGTTCTTCCAGCTTGGCACTGGTGCAAAGGGAGCATCAGACCATGGCGGGTTCAAAACCAGGTGAGTTTTGTATTCCAAGGAGCAGGAATTCCACTGAAGTGGTTGTTTCCCCACCGGGCAGGAGTTCTCCGTGCTCAAGGCATCCCAGCCACCGGGTAAGGGAGTGTGGATGCTTCCAGCCTCCAAAGGGGATGCAAAATCCAGATTCCTGATGGATTCAAATGCTTCGGGCTGGGTGGAACACCTGGAGGAACGAGCAGGGCAGGACCCGCTCCTTGGCAGCGTCCAGCCCCAATTCCTTATCCCATCCCTGCTTTGCCTCTCCACAGAGATCCCCTGCCAGTGCCACGCTGGTCTCCTTGCTAATTCCCAAGTTAAATGTTTGTTCCTGAGTGGCTGCAGCGCTCACAAGTTTCCTGGATCCTTTCCAGCTCATGTTTGGGGCTGACATCACCGTTCCCGGAGTGAATTCCTGCTCTTCCTTGGGGCTGACCTCCGACTCCGTGTTGAGTGCCGTGTCCTGGCTTTTGGGAATGCTGCCTTCTGCTCCTGGGAGGAGCCACACAGGCAGAAACTTCTTTGATTTCAGGGATTCCTCTCTCTTTGCCATTTGCTGTCCTTTAGGATTTTAAAAGTGAGCTGGACACCCTTTATTGGGATTCTCACTGCAGATTCTGCTCTCTCTCTAATCTTTTTCTGTCACTGAGATTTGAGAGCTCCTTGGCTCTGTGGTTTTTATTTCCCCTCTCTTTAGTGTTCAAATGAATCTGCTGAAGGATGCATCCCTTTCATTCCACAGCTATGGAATAAGGAACTGATTTGTCTTAATGATTTGCTCTTAGGGTGACTCCTGTCTCCTGCTAAAACCAAAACAATATTTTCTTTTCCCTGCTCAGAATTGCACAATTGATATTTATTGCTCAGTTCCTCAGGGAGGATAAGTAACCAGCTCCTAAAAGGACAGAAAAGATGGCTGGTTTGGCAGGCTTAACTTTAAAGTATAAATATTTATTTTTTAATTACTAAAACCTACTGCCCTTCAAGTTCAGGGATAATAGGGTCAGACACGAGACACGGATTCCATGGAGAAGTTTGTTAAGTTTATTATAAAACTTGTAATTCCTTCTTTGTTCCCCACTGGCATTTGAGTAGCAGGACCTGCAGAGTTTAATAATCAATAGCAGTGAGAGAACTTTCCTGGAGAAACATTTGGAGGACAGGGCATTGTAGTGTTTGGAATCTGGGCTGGGAATCTAATTTGATGAATTTATCCAGGCAAGCTATTCAACTTTGGAGTGACTCAGCTTCCCTATTTTGAAGCAGAGTTACCAGAAAGACATTAAATCTGGATGTTATTAATGGGAAATCAAGTTACATTGCTGAAGGTATAAAAAAAATGGTTCATATCCTGCTTTAAATATAACGATTTTCTCACTTCCAGTAACTTCTGGGGCCATAAAAACGGCCTCGATAACAACTGAAATCAAATTGATAAAGGACAAAGTGGTGCTTATAGAAAATAAGAACGGTGGAGTGTGCTGATCCAAGGAAAACAGGAAAAATGGTCTGTTCAGGATCTCTCAGGAGTACAGGATCCTCAGAGGTCACTGTGGGCAGCTGGAGGTCTGACCCTCGGCCGTCCCAGTGCCTGCAGAGAGAGGGAAGGGAATGAGGTGCTTTCCTGTAGCACATTTCATGTGTAGAAGCATCAGTTGGAGTCGAAAGGCCACGAGTTAATTTTAACTGGGAGAAACTCTTTGGGAGTGTGAAATAAATCAGTGAATTGAGTTGGTGCAGCCACGTGAATAAAAGTGTTTTGTCCCATGAGGATTCCTGAGGTTTAGCAGAGGTGTCCAAAACACCCAGTCCTTGTAGTGACTCTTGTTTTGCAGTCACTACAAGGAATCTGTTCTTTGGGCTCTGAAATATTTACAAATACATAACCAGGCAGTAACCAAGCTCAGCACTCTGTTGAGAGAGTGTTTTAGTGTCTGAAGGAGGTTGTACATGGATATATATGCACGTGGAAAAAGAAATCCATATGGTGAAGGATGCTGGGTAGTTTGGAATACAGAGGAAACTGGGTTTGACACCCTGAGTTGAACTCCAGGCTTGGTTTGGAGGCTCATCCTGATGCAATAATAGAGTGTTCAGAGTTGTACGAACTCAATAACTATTTAAAGTCATTTAATACAACAAAATACCATCTGTAGTAAGTAAAACCTCACCAATGTCTTTGTTAGCAGGGCAGTGGTGAAGAGATCCGATCAGGGACGGATTTCTGCCCACCAGACAAAGAATTGACAGCATTTGTGGTTGAAATAAGCTGCTCTGTTTGCAGACTGGAGCAAAAATCCTTTCTGTACAGCTGGTGAGTTTTTGTTTTTGCAGTCAAAACAGATGCACTGGCTGTGGCAGCCACTGGGAATGGTTGGCTTTAACCTGTGCTGCAGCCATCAGTGGTAAATTCTGTTAATAGTAAACTGTTTGCTATTTAAAGAGGCTGATTCCAGGCCAGCTTTCCAAGGAAAAAGTTACCTGCTGTTATAGCTTTGATTAGTGAAAGCTCAGCCCAAAACAATAATGAAAAAATCCAACACCCCCCACTCCTTCTACTCCGTGGCCATTAAAACCTGGAGAAAATGTAAAAAAGAGCACGTGTACACTCCTTTACAGTTCTGAGGGATCCCTAAATTTGTGCCAGTGCAATGCTCAGAGAACGTGGCTGTTAGGCACATTCCTTCTTCTGGAAGCACTGGCTGTAAATCCAATTTTATAGATTAAAGACTTGTAGCATAATGTAGGCACCTGTTGGTTTATGGCAGCCTAAAAATATCTGCCTGCCCATAACATGTTTTTCAGCAACTTGGAGCATATGTATGTTTTTTGATACCTTTTAGCTATTTTTTCCAGGCCTTGTCTGCCACCTCGGCTTGTTGTGCTGGCTCTAATAGGAATAATAAAGGACATGCTGGATCAGATGCAGTGTGGGCTTGCCATTAGCAGCTAATGATAAAATCAAACCTCTCCCCACGCCACAGGAAGGAGTCAGAAAGCAGAACTATCACAGCTCTGAGCTGCCAGGGTGGGTTCTGCCCCTGCTAACGAGCTGGGTGTGATTACAGACATCGTTCTGGTTGGGAAACACTCAAGGATTCTGTTTTGTCAAGGATTAAATGAGGAGGAGGCTTTGTGGTGTCAGTGTAAAACAAGCTCTGCGAGCATGAGGATTTGGGATCGTGATTTGGGAGCTCGGACTGGGTCAGGAACCTCAGTGTGGATTTCCAGGTGAAGTTCTTCCTCCAGAATATGTCTGGGAGCACAGCAGGGCCACCCTTGAGTCTTTGCTCCAGGATTGGTGTCCTATTAATGGCAAATGCTCTGCACGAGGTACTGTGGAACTTGAGTGAATCAGAGAATCGTTCAATCACTGAATCACGGAATCCCAGAATGGTTTGGGTCGGAAGAGACTTTAAAGCTGATCTCATTGCCACCCCCTGCCGTGGGCAGGGACACCTTCCACTGTCCCAGGCTGCTCCAAGCCCCAATGTCCACCCTGGCCTTGGGCACTGCCAGGGATCCAGGGGCTTCTCTGGGCACCCTGTGCCAGGGCCTGCCCACCCTTCCAGCCAGGAATTCCTTCCTAATATCCCACCTAAATCCACTCTCTTTCAGAGAGAAACCAAACAAGACCTTTTGGATCCTTTTGGTCCTTCCCAGGGTAAGTCAAACTTGTGACTCGCTCTGAAACAAATGGAGTAAGAACTGATTCCAGATGAGACTTAGGGATCTCAGTGCCCCAAACCTGAATCTGCTGCCCAGAGCAGGAGCTCTGCTTTGAGAATTGCTGTTTTCCCTTCCACCACCCCTAATGAGATTTCTGTCCTTTCCTTAAATATGGTTGAAACTGGCCAAAGGTTCAAAAACATCCTTGGAGGAGTGGGAGAGCAGAGGCACAGCCTAGTAACTGCTGGATCTCCCCAGGCCTTGTGTCCTTAGGAAAGCTGGCTGGAAAGCCATGGCTGTGTTGATGTAACCTCTGCTGGTGCTGGGATGGGGTTGGCTCAGACTGGACGTGCTGACTCACCCCCAGAGTGTTTCACTTTGTTGTAGGGAACTCTAGCAGGGTTTGCAGATAACACAGAGCAAGGAGTTTGAAACTTGGACATGGGAGGGAAGAAACGGGAAGGAAATCTGAGCTCTTGTAGGTCAATCTTTTGGTTACATTGGCATTAAATCAAGAACAAGAGGAGAAAAATTTTGCAACAAGAATCTGAGTGGTTTTTTTTCCCCTGTCTTGCCAACTTCTATTTATGGGAACCCAAAATGACCTGGCTTCCTAGACTGGAAAGAGTAGCACCATGTCCTTGATGTCAGCCTGACTTGTACATTTCAAGCCAGTCTCTGCTACATATTTAGGACATTTTTTAATAGGTGCCATAGTGTGAAGGGTGGTGGGACCTGGGACTGCATCCTGTGACATGTGAAGCACCAGGAGATGCTAATAAAGTAATGGAATTCCAGGATGGTTTGGGTTGGAAGGGACCTTAAAGATCATCCGAATGCATCCCCTGCCCTGGGCAGGGACACCTCCCACTGTCCCAGGCTGCTCCAAGCCCTGTCCAGCCTGGCCTTGGACACTTCCAGGGATCCAGGAGCAGCCACAGCTGCTCTGGGCACCCTGTGCCAGGGCCTCCCCACCCTCCCAGCCAGGAATTGCTGCCCAACATCCCATCTAAGCCTGTTTCAGCTTAAAATCAGTGCTGATATTAGGGCTGCCTCTTCCACCCCCACTAAATCAACACTTGGTGCTTCCCTCATCCTCCCCCTCAGCCTTTTGTAAATATTGTCGCTCATTCTTTTCCCAACAATGCCTCCAGGAAGAATAAGGCAGAAATGGTCAGCACGAGAGAGATTAAGCAGAGACATCAGCAGTCCAACTGTTACAGTTTTTCTCCCTTGCTTGGCTCTTGTACTAAATTTAATCTGTCCCCCAGACAGCTCAGAATCTGTATTTTTCCCTTGCTCTGTTTTAATGCACTCTGGTTCTTACCTATGCTGAGCTTGTATGAGCCAGGACCAAAGTGATGAGACAGGAGGTGACACTTGGCACCCATTAAACCTGGGAGAAGGGTCCCCAGTGGCTGCAGCAGAGCCTCATCACTGGGAATTGCTCAGGCAGTTCATTACTGGGGAGAACAGGAGTTTGAGGATGTGGTAACAAAGCTGGGTAATTAAATATTTGTTCTATTTCTGAAATGTGGCATTTAAGGGAAATCAGAGGATCGTGGAATCAGAGAATCCCAGGCTGGTTTGGGTTGGGAGGGACTAAAGCTCACCTCATCCCACCCTGCCATGGGCAGGGACACTTTCCCTGGCCCAGCTTGCCCAGAGTGACACTTGTAACTTTTTTTTTTTTTTGTCTACCTCAGTCTTTTCTCCTGCAAGGCCTTGCAAACTGAACTTTAATTTTCAGGGTTTGGCTTTGGGCAAAAGGAGCACCATTACAGACAGCACTCAATGGTTCTTGAATAGCTCACTCCTTCTAATCTTTGATCACCAGAGCCAGTAGGAAAAATGTTCCCTGTCCCTTTTCCTCATTTTTATACAATGTTGAGACCACAGGGTTTCTGTTTTTCTTGCAGAGACTTTTACCAGGTTCACTTTGCTTGCCTTGAGAAGCTTTTTGCTTCCTCTTCTGAATGTCTCTGAAAGCAAAATTTTAGTAACTTCCTTACAAGTTTCATCAACTCCTCCAGGAGAGAAAAATGCCACTTGGGAGCAGCCTCTAAAAATGGTGCCATCAGGGATCTCTCACCTGGATCTTTCCAAAATCTTCTTCCTCAGAAGTAAATCTTATTCTACCTGACATCCTTTGGCTCCTGTCTGCTGAGTCTTTGCAGCCTGCTGGATGATGTGGGGAAGAATTAGGATTCATTGCTGTGTTTTTTCCTGTGCACACAAATAAAATACACCCAGGCACGGGATTATTTATTCATAGGTGTGGGGAAATGGTATAAGGACTTCAAACAAAATTAACATTTAAAAAATGCATGAAAAGTGATTGCAATATTTAGTCCTGCTTTAGACATGGAGCTTTAGTTTTTCTTCCTCTGAACTTTTTGAAGGAATTCTGTTTCTAAAATCAAGCACCCATAGATAGATGTCAGAGGATAATTGGGTATTAAATTGAAATAAATTACCTCCATTTCTGTGAAGTGGATTCAACCAGTGGTTGAATATTTGACACTTTTGTGAACATTGAAAAACGTGGAATAACTGAGGAAGTTTATAAATTCTTTGTGACATTTTTGGTTATCCAAGAGAACTTTACAGACAGAGAATTTACTTTGAATCTCGGTCTCTCTGCGCCACATCAGAGCTCCAGAGTCACATTTGCACCAGGCAGGGTAAAACACAACTTCATGCTTGGAAGATTTGGGAGTCTTTTGCCTTTTACTGAGCAGAACTTGATGCCCAACTTTCTGTACGCACCAGCAGAAGGAATAAATTTGGAGAAGGGATTTGAGTAGAGCTGGGACTGAGTTCTGAGGTCGGTGCTGTTCAGGTCTCTGCAGTAAGCCAGACCTAAGAGCTCTTCTTTGCTTCTCTCTACCGTGCAGTTCAGAGATAAAGCTGTGTGAAGGGAAAAGGACTCAAACACTCTCCCAGACACTGTTACATCAGTTAGGCCCAGCTGGGAGGATCTGCTCAGGAAGTGGAGCTCAGGCTCAAATACCTGTTTCTGTTCCAAGCCTGTCTGGGTCAAAGAGGGAAGGAAGAGCTTTCCTTCTGCTGCTCCAAGCACAGCAAGCTGGAAATACTGTATTGCAGCATTTTCATTAAGTTAAATAGTGTGGACTAATTTCTTTTACCTGATAGTTTTATGGATGCTTGTGATGAAGGTTACAGGTTTTTTAGCACAAGAGACTCTAAAGATCTCCAGAAGAAGGCATTGATGCTTCCAACTTCTGTCTGACACAGAAAATAAAGGCTGGATAAGCGGTACCAGGGGGTGTACAGGTGGTTTCTGTGAGAGAGAATATCTTCAAATTAGGGATTCTGCAGAGGTGATGGTGAATGGGGACAGTGCAAACAAAGGAAATCGAAATAGGGATTTAAAAGAAACAGGAGTCAGAGAGCTCTTACATTTGACCTTCTCTGAGTATTTATTGTTTCTGAGTCCTTATCTTGTGTGCCTGTGTAAGGGTGGGAAAGGGGAAACTGAGGGAAAAGAATGTCTGGTTTTTCTCCTGGCCAGAGGCAGGTTTGGCCGCAGAACAGAGAGAGGGCAGTGGGCTGGTGGGTGCTGATGGCAGCACCAACAGGGGAGCTCCTCGTTGGCTGGGGGCAGGAAGTTCCTCACCCACCCTGCTGGACGCCAGCGCTGCTCCTTTGTTCCCAGCTGAGGAATTTGCTGCCTGTGCCACAGGCACAATGTCTGGGATAAAATGTGCAGTGGGTGGAGAAGAATGTTCCAAAGGGCTGAACTGAGCCTTCTTCTGGCTTGGGAGTCGGAAAGGGAGGAGGGTGTGCCAGGCTTGTGCTGGTGTCATGGTCTCACTATGTCTGCTGGCTTGGAGGGACCGTGGTGGGGCTGGTTGATATTCCTGAGCCAGATGTGCTTGAGATCATGTTAATTGAAAGTCTCTGGGTTTTAATGAGCTCACATTTTTTACATGATGGATCATATTAGTTGGATGGCTGGTTCAGTATAAGCAACATGAATGTTCTTAGCAGGAGAAGGGAAGGCTCCGGGAAGAGCTTCTTGGAGCCTCTTGGTTCTTCAAGGGGGCCTGCAAGGAAGAGAAAGGCACAGAACCTGTTAAAGGCCACAGGACAAGGGTTTATGGATTTAAACGGAAGGATTTAGGTTGATTTAGATTAGATATCAGGAATGAGTCTTTTACCATGAAGAGAGGAAGGCCCTGGCACAGGGTGCCCAGAGAAGCCATGCCTGCCCCAGATCCCTGGAAGTGTCCAAGACCAGGCTGGAGGGGGCTTGGAGCAGCCTGGGATAGTGGAAGGTATCCCTGCCCATGCAAGGAAGTCGATCTAGATGACCTTTAAAGGTCCTTTCCCATCCAATCCATGATTCTGTGAATTGTTCCTTGATTTTATTCTGCCTCTGAAGCTGGATCATCATTAATGCTGCTGGATTAGGGATATTCTCCAAAGCATGGACAAAGACTTGGAGCCCATCCTCACCCCATGCCTGTTACACTGGAAAGGTCTCCACTGTGCCTTTGTGACCCCACTGTGTCTCGTGGTGGTGACAATGCCCTGAGGCCTGATCCAGCTCAAAGTGACACAGCTGGCAAGGCTCTGTGCAGGAATCAGAGCACTGCTCAGTGCTGTCAGCTGGAGACACCCAGAGCTGGCCATTCTTTGCAAGCCACATTTTGAAAGCTCAAGGTCTACAAGTCCTTGAGCTGTTGGCTGTAAACTCCCACAGAAGCTTCCAAGAGCCTGCTTCTCCCATCTGCTCCTGTGAAGGTGAATGTGACAATTCACTCTGGGGACAGCCCTGACTTCCTTCATTAGCTCCACATTAGTCTGATGCTGCTCATTTTTCTTGGAGCCTCGTGTGGGAGCTGCTGGAATATAACTGGGATACACAGTTAGGCATCCTGCACCTGTGCCCTACAGGTTGTTCCTCCTGTTGGCTTGGAATCCCAAGATCCCATTTGTCCGGGTGAAACCCCGAGTGGCTCAGGGCTGGGCTCCTGAGAGCTCCCTTCCTTCTTGCTTTGTTATTTTTCTGTGTTTATTCCGTGCTGCCACAGGAATGATCGACAGAAGCCTTGAACTGGAGCCAACAGGACTTGTAGGAGCCAGTCTGGAAAGGCTTCCTGCTGCTGTTCCTGACATCCCTGCCACCTGAGCAGGTTCACTGGGCACTTCTGGAAGGGATTGGTTCAGAGCTGCTGAATGGCATTTAATCACAGGGTGGTGATCCAGAATTCCTGCTGTTCCCGAGGGAACCGTGGCACCTTGGGAAGGCTGGTGGCACCAAATGGCTGCCATTCCTTGGTAAAACTTTCCTGAGGAGATAATCCTTCCTGACTGGCTTTAGCAGCTCCACAAAAATGTCCAAACCACTGAATAAATGTAAAATTTGACATTTTATGTGCATTTCAATTTAGTTTAATTTTTGCTTACTGTAGAAAATTACTAATATTTTTTTTCAAGTCTCCAAAAGGGCAGCTCCCTTATTTTTAAATAATATTTCATTTGATTCCCCCCCAAATAATGGGCTAACACCATGTGTCGTTCCAGAAGCCACGAGCAGAGAGCTCCTCTCATCAGTGCACTGTGACTGGGCATGAAATGCTCTGGTTGGGATTTTCTGAGCCAAATGTAAATGTGCTTAATGACACACGAGGGGACTGGGCTGGGGCTGGGGAGAAATGGCTTTTAGCAGCAGATGCAGACAAAAGGATTGGATTTCAGTCCACAAAAAGTCAAAGACAAAAAGAAATAGAGACTGGAGTCCCAAACAGAGGGAGGACGTGTCAGAATTTGGAAGGCTGAACAGCTGTAACCTGTTTATGTATTTTAATCCATTGTTAGAGAGCTGGAAATTACATAAAAAGCTAAGGGCATTTAAATTCCGTTTTCTTAGAAAAGATCTGCAGTTGACCAAGACAGGCTACGAAGAGAAATACAAAATTTATCAAGAGTTTTTGGCTTATATGGAATGAACCTAAAATACATTGAAAGATTCTTCTGAGTGGGTGTTTTGGGGAAAACACTCGAAATCACAGAATGGAAATAAAGTCACTGGGATATCTCCTGGTATCAGAAATCTGATGAGTGTTCTGGAACCTGCTCTTCCAAAGCTCATAACCTACAGCTGAGGATATTCCTGCTAGGAAAACTCTTGACTGGCTACCTAGAGAAGCATTTTTTCCACAAAGTGTTGAAAAGTGGAATGTTTCTGACCTTTAACAATGCTGATATTTGATACTGGTGAAAAAAGGAAGCAAGAAGTAATTATGAAATATTTTTGTTGGCTCCAGCAGCAGCTCTGCAGTGCAGATGGTTTAAATTACCTACCTCGGGGTTGGAGTGTGAGGCTCAGATCCATCTCCACAGTTTTAATATTTAAAGCAAGGTACTAACTTGTTGGCCTAGATCTTGAAAGCAGCTTAATTGAGCCTTTAAAAGCTGGTAGTTCTCTCCTGCTGTACAGGAGTCAACAAACACTTTTCTCTCTCCTGTCCCCTGGCAGTGTTTTACTCGCACTCACACAACGACAGGCTGAAGAGAAGGAATTTTGTTCCCCATCTCTCAGCAGAACATGAATCCTGATGGAGGCAGTTGGACTCTACTGCCTTGTTTGCTTGGTGACTGAGGCCAAAGGGGGAATCCTGGCCTGGTTTGAGTTGGAAGGGACCTTAGAGCTCATCCTGTTCCACCCCCTGCCATGGGCAGGGACACCTCCCACTATCCCAGGCTGCTCCAAGCCCCAATGTCCAGCTGGGCCTTGGGCACTTCCAGGGATCCAGGGGCGGGCATGGCTTCTCTGGGCACCCTGTGCCAGTGTTTTGCCATTCTCAGTGTGAAACATTTGTTCCTTAAATCCTACTCTTTCCTCTCCATCCCACCACAAACCCATTCCACCTTCACTTACTGGTGAACCAGCTGCTACTTACAACAGGCTCTGGTGTTCATCTCATTTGTTCCCTTTTTATTTTTCTCCTCCTTCTCCTTCTCCTTCTCCTTCTCCTCCTTCTCCTTCTCCTTCTCCTTCTCCTTCTCCTTCTCCTTCTCCTTTTCCTTCTCCTTTTCTCCTTCTCCTTCTCCTTTTCCTTCTCCTTCTCCTTTTTTAAAATTGTTTTTTTCTTCTCTGTATTTATTTTTTCAAATAAAGTTTTTTGCCTTAAAGGATGGATTAGCTCAACAGGCCAAAAACGTCCCATGCCCCTCTTTGGTGTCTGTGTCCTGCTGGACAACTGCTAAAACATTAAACATTTAATAGTTAAATGTCGAGGCAGGGCACTATGGGGCTGCTTTGCTTCAATTTTCACAGAAACCCAGAATCCCAGCATGGTTTGGGTGGGAAGGGGCCTTAAAGCCCCTCTACTTCCAACCTGACACTTTCCATGAGCCCAGGTTGCTCCCAGCCCTGTCCATCCTTGCTGCTTTAAACCCAACGGGGCTGGAGTGGAATGAATTCCCTGGACATCATTGTCCAGCAGTGTCCCTGTGTATCCCTGTCCAGGTTAAAGCCTTGGAGCACTGCTGCCCCTAGGACAGAGCAGCCCACAAAAGTTGCCCAGTGCTCGATGAGTTTCAAGAACAAACATTACATAAATATCTTCATTCCTCTGTGAAGAACTGAAGATTACAAGGAAACCCCTTTTTTATGCCCCAGCTGTGAGTCTCCACTCCAGAGCCAGTGGGAGAATCAGGAAGGAGCCGAGTTCATGGAAAGCTCCCAGTCAGTGGGTGAGGTTTTCCCTAAAAGTCCCAGCCATGTGTGAGACAAAGAGAAGCAGGGAGGAGTGGGATGGCTCCAGCCAGGCTCACGGATGTGGTGGGTTCCCTCCAGACAATCCCTGCAAACTCCCCAAACCTCCGCCAGGACCTGGAGCGAGAGCTGGGAAGTCAGACTGGAGCCATGCTTCATCCAAACCCACACAGAGCACTCGGAGCGAAACAAAACTCCAGTTCCCAATTTGGGTTTGTACTGAAAAACTACAGTTCTGAAAAGCCTCTGACTGTTGTTTTTCTAACAAGTTAAACAGATGGATTGGAAATAGTATTTACTGTTTATTTCCTCAACATATCAATATGTGAGGAGCCAGTATAAATTACGGTTTGACTGCAAACAAACCAACCCACGCCAAAGCAATAGAGTAAACACTGGTGTATTTTGTTTCAAGTCAATATTATGGGAATTTAGATGGCTGATGTTTCTGTTTTTACTGGCTATCTCTGACTGGCTGAATTTTCAGCCCTGCAATAGAAAAAAAGAACAACGGGTTACGATTTTTTTAGGGGAAGTTGCCGTGGTGGTTGTTCCACACAGCATCAGAAGGTTGTCACTTCAGGAGTCGCAGGCTTTAGCAATAGAAACAAGGTTCTACCTATTTCAGAACTGTCACATTCTTTTTTCCGTGAGAAGAACAAGTGTGAAGCCATTGTCAGGTACTCTGATGGTGGGGTTGATGATACAGCAATCTGTTCCTTCCTCTTTTCCAGGCTTGGGCTTTATTTTCTGTGCTGACTTCTTGACCTTTCCAGGAGCCAGTTGAGAGCCCTAAACCAGCAGAAAATCCACACTGCCAAAACAAAAAAAAAGGTGTTTTGTGCCATTTTAGTCCCCCCAACTGGCTCATCTTGAAGGAAGGGGATGGGGACGCGGGACTGAGGAGGCTGAGAATGAGGGGATGAAGGAGCACCTTTTGGCAAAAATGAGCCATGAAATTGGCTCAGCTGAATTGCATCCCTGAACTCTGCTCACCAAACCCCCCAAAGTGATGCACGTCAAGCTCGTTACGACTCAGCCTGCATGTTATTAATTTAACATTAACATTATTAATTTAACATGCAGCCCAGCAAATGAGTGGAGATGTCAGCTCTTGACCAACCTGTCTCGCTGGCCATGCGCTCCCAGCTGCAGTTTCCCAAACAGCATCTCGTGGAAATTGAGCCCAGATGAAACAAGGGAATGTAAAAAGAGTGAATTGAATATACTCCCCAAATTATTCACTTATTTCAACAAACAAGAATCCCACTGATGTAATATATGACTGGTTTCGATGCTAAAAGCAAATCAAGAGCTGGAATGTACTTACGTGGCTAGACAGTAAATATCTCTCAGTCCTTCTAATCCATTAAATTGCTAGAGTATGTCTGCTTGTCTAAATGGAAGGAGACATCTCTTCTCCCTACCACTGTCATTTACTCCTCTGCTTCCTGCTTCTTTAGCCTTCTCTTTTTTTCTTTTTCTTTTTCTTTTTTAAAAATAGGGCTCCTTTTGTATGTGTGAAACTACTGCTACTCCCACTTAAGTTTTCTCCTGAAAGCCGAGTGGAAGTGCTGTAGGAATTCGTGTACTGATGGCTGCAGCTTTTCCCCTGGGAGTTTCACTCTGTGGAACCAGAGCCTGGCCTAAAGCTGGAGGTGGGCTTGAACCCTCACCCTGTGCTTTGTGTTCTGCTTTTTGGGGGGTTTGCTGTCACCTCCTTGCCTGGTGTTGCAGATGAACACCCCAAATCCATCTCAAATCCAGCTGTGAAGTATCCTCATCCTGCCACATGGGATATTCCCAGTGTATCCCAGTCTGCCCAAAGCTTCACGACAAGGTAGACCCAGTGCTTTTTCAGGGAAACATCTTTTAGGTTGATAAATGTTGGTCCAGCTCAGGGAAATAATCATTTCAGGATGTTTTAGTCCTGGCAGGGGGCTTTGGAAGTCTGTCCTAAGCCACAGAGCAGACCTGGCTCAGGGTGTTACAGCAAGATGAGGCAAAAAGGAGCAGAGATGTCAGTGTCCATGTTTCCCAGTTTATCTCTCTGTTTTAAACTGATTGGAGATGGAATCAACTCTCAGGGTGCCCTGGAAATCTATTTTGCGTACAAGTGGAGATCCTGATCTCCCCTGCAGGGATGGGAATGGATGTTTGCTCCTGCTCTCTGCTGTCCACACCGTGTTTTTTTTTCCCATGTGTTGCTATCTCATGGCTTCAGCTCCTCATCATGCGCATCAAAGTGCAAGAGACAGGTCTTCCCTATTTCTCCAGTCCTTCACAGAACCCAGGGTTTGAAACTGAAATCTCTGAAACTGCTCTGAAATCTATGCTGTGTGGTACTTTCTCCTGGGTGACATTCCGAAATTGCTTGGGATTCAGAAGATCTTTGTCCTGTGGGAAGGGTGCTTGTAGGAAGCTTACCAGCTGGCTGATAAAAATTACTGCAGGACATTCCTCCCACAGGACCCTCAGACCAGCCCTGCAGCTGAAAAGTTCTGTACCTTGAACAGCTGATGAGAGTGCCCTCACGATCCTGAAATAGCTATTTTTGAAGGGCACAGTTGCCTTGGCCTTTGCCTGATCCCACCAACATGAAAGAAAATCAGACTTTTTCAACAATCCCGAAAAAATGAACAAGATTGTGGAAGTTTGTCGTGATGGAGATGAGAGGAAAGAAACCCTCTGCATATCCCCTACATTTCCAAACCTCTCAAACCCCAAATGTCATCCCTTATGGATCTGGTTCCCTCACTGCCTGTGATTATTTGTTGATTCATTCCCAGCCTCTGCCTGGTGCTGCAGACCTCGGGCAGGAGAGGCTCAGTGCCATCCCTCTGCCGGGTTACTGGGAGCCCCTCCGTGCTCCTGGCTTCTGGAATTCTTTGCCTTTAGGAGAACACGCTTTGGTTACTTCTTTTCCTGGCTTTTGTCTGCCCTCAGTTTTTGGAGCCACTAAACCTCTTTGGCAGATACCTCGTGTAATCACCTCTTCTGCTTGACTGAAATGTTAGCGAGTCGTTAATGCAAACACCAAATTACTCAGCGAGGCAACGGCCAAATTTTAAGTCTGAAGACTCTTTACACCCCCAATGTTCTAATTTCACATAAATAATACAAATTGGCCTGCATTCTTTATGCAAAATAATGAATGGGATTAATGTGTGCTGTTTATTACAGACCAGAAATCATCTTTCAATTAGTGACTTGCTTTGGGTGGCAGGTAAAGGGGATGTGCATGGAAAGGGGCTTATAAAACAGAGGAGAGTGGCATTTTACATGGCCAGGTAGTGATAGGAAAAGGAGGAATGGTTTTAAAATAAAAAAGAGATTTTAATTAGATATTGGTAAGAAATTCTTGGCTGTGAGGGTGGGGAGGTCCTGGCACAGGCTGCCCAGAGAAGCTGTGGCTGCCCCTGGATCCCTGGAAGTGTCCAAGGCCAGGTTGGACAGGGCTTGGAGCATCCTGGGACAGCAACCTTGGAGCAACCCATGGCAGGGGGATGGTCTTGGAGCTTTCTTTCAACTCAAACCATTCCGGGATTCTCTGATAACTGAGTTAGGTCAGCCTAAGCTCCCACCCCTCCCTCCTGCCCTGCAGTGTGGGTGGAACACAGGAATCCCGTGGCCCTCACCACAGCATTACCCTGGCCAGGTACCCAGAAATTGCAAACTTGATAGGGGCTGAAAAAATTCTACTGCATTGGACTTTAAGAATTTTGCTTCAGTTTTCAGTGTTTGAATCAAGGACAGAACTTAAAGCTGAAGAGCATAAAGTTCTCCCATCTTCCAAAGCATGAAGTACCAGCAAGTCTGTTCCCAGATCAGTTGGCTCAATATTTATTCCCCATCTCAGGTGTTCAAGTAGATCTTGAGTAGAAGATTATTCTGTTGAACTCACAATTGTTCCCTACATTTTAATAAAATAATTTCCCTTTCCTGGAAGAGCAATTTTGAAGTGTTGCACTCCAGCCTGTCCCCGGGACTCTGAAAACATCTGAATGGCAGGAATTGGTTTGTGTTAGAGGAAAGTGGACAATTATTTCAAACCTTTCATTTTCACTGTTGCAAATTAGCAACTGCTGGGAGCTGCCATGCAATTCCTGCACACTTCCAGCTGGACAAGTCCCACTAAGATATATAAAAAGAACCATGCAACTGAGTGCTGTGTGCGCTCAGCCAGGAAGTGTTGGGTTATTCCCATCTGAAATCCTGCTGCAAATGCTCCTGGCTCTCCTGTAAGCCGAGGTGGGCAGGACGTTGGAGTTGCCACTTGCAGAGCTGTTAAAGATCCCTTCCAGGCCAGGAGACATGTGCAGCTGGAAAGCTCCTCACTCCCAGCCTTTGAAATATAGAACTGTGACCTCAGACCACCAAGAAATGCTGGCCAATGTTCGCAGCACTGTGGGCTCCGTGTTTTCCACACGTGGTTGGGATCCCTTATTAAATATCTGCCAAGGAGCAACGCTTCCTTTGATGTCACAAACCTGAACGTCTTAGACTTTGCCTCCTTTTGTTTAAACGGGCAAGTCATAAAAAATAAGAACTTTCCTTGTTGGTTCACACCTCAGAAAACAGTGCTAAAGTCTTTGTTAGCGAGTTAGAGTCAAGGATTTCTTGCCACTGGTACAAATATAAAAGAGCAAGCAGGGATTTATTTATAGAGCTCCAGATCCTGCAGAATTCTGAACAACAGATTAAAGGGACTGGTGGTTATTTCATTCTCCAGTGAATGTTTGACTAATTATGAGCTATCTATTTTCTTTCCAAATATCGAAATGGGAAGAAAACAAATGTTTAGCAAACTAAGCCCCCAGTTTGTATTTCAAACAAATCTGTGAGGAAATGTGTCTTGCATTCACAGCAGGCTCTGCTCTATTAATCCATCAGGGGAATCTGAGGGGAGCACAGCATTACAGGCAGGATAAGTGGAGGTTTTTAGAAAACTGCCACAAATGTTCTACAACAGCAAATAAAAATACAGATTTATGTATTCATCTTCAGCTGCTCAAAACCCAGTTTACCTCAAAACTGGAAGGCGGTGTTTGCTTGTGGTGATGTGAAAGGCTAAGCTCACTTCTTCTGCTGCATTTTTGTTTAGCAGCAAAATACAGGACAATCCCTACAGCTGTAGAAACTCAGGTTTTGCATTCAGGTGTCTGTCCATGGCCACCACATCCCTGGCAGTGTCCAAGGCCAGGTTGGACATTGGGGCTTGGAGCAACCTGGGACAGTGGGAGGTGTCCCTGCCCATGGCAGGGGTGCAGTGGGATGAGCTTTAAGGTCCCTCCACCGCAAGCCAGCGTGGAATTCAATGTTTTATTGTGCAAAACACACAATTTAAAACTCATTGTGGCAGATTTGTCTTCACACTACCCCAGGCTCTGACTTGGCGTCTCTCCTCCCCTCAGCTTCCCAAGGTGCCATTTTTGAGGGTGTGTTCCCATCCTGTCAAAGAAAACTCCCAATGTGATCCATAAAACTGTTCCTGAAGGTCTCACACAGTTTATTCCGGATAGTCCTAAAGAGCCACGAGAGTAAAGTGCTCCCACAGCAGAAACTCAACTTGCAATACCTTGTTGGGTGACTTAAGGAAGTTCCTGCTGGAGTCTCAGGTTCCCCATCTGTCAGAAACAGTACTTTGTAAAAGTTCTTTAAGATCTGCTGATGAAAACCATTTTTATATATTTTTTTTTGCAGCTGTGAACACTTTTCATGTGAGAAATCCTGCACAGTTACACATGGATTCATCACAAAACTGGCAAAAAAGGGAAAATATTCCAAAGAGTTATGCCTTTTTTTTTTTTTTATTTTTATTGCATTGGTTAGAGAGGATTAGAATCTGATATTTTCAAGAATAAATAAAAATAAAAGGGATTATTTAAGCAGCTCATGTTCAAAGCCTGCAACTCACAGCAAGCCTGGGTGTTTTGAAGTTTGTAAGGAAATATTCTGAAGCCATTAGGCTTCTGCTGCTGCTTGGAAGCAGAGTGGAGACTTAATTAAAGGTTCAAGGGAGAAAGGATGGTGAGAGTTGTAGAACCATGGGCCGATATTTTTGAACAGCATAAACGTATTTTAATATATGAGGATTTGTAAAAGTGCAGGTTTGGATGGGAAATCTACCTTTTTGTTCAGTGCCAGGATTGACCTGCAGCTCCTGCATTCTGGGATTTCACTGCTCTCGGAACAACATTCCTGGTGTTCCATCCACCAGGCTCCTACATTTCTGTGTGTACTGAAAGGGCTGCCTTAGTGTGACTAAAAATGAGCTTTAAATCTTTAATTTTTGTCTAGATAACTCTACAAATTCAATCACAAAGGACTTTCATGTGTTTCTTTCCTGTAGATGTGTTCACGCTTGTATTTCTCATTACACAAACATTGCCCTTCACCCTTTTGTATTCAGCTTTATAAATAATTACCTTATATTGAAATTATTATTGGTGCTTAACATGACCTTCCTCTTCTAGTTGCACTTTTTTTTTGCTTTGTCAGTTTGGGGGACTTTGTTGTGTGTGGTGTTTGATTATTCTCCACTCTTCTGACATGGCAACAATGCCAGAAACAAGGGTTTTGGTAGGATCCTAATCCCTCTCTTTCTCTGGGGGAATTCAGGGAACTATTGCCAAAGCCTCACAGAGGGCAGACGAGAAGGGAGGGGAGGAGGTGTTCAGAAATCACAGAATCAGAGAATCATAAAAGTGGGAAAAGCCCTCAAAGATCATCGAGCCCAACCATCCCCCAGCACTGCCAAGGCCACCACTGCCCCATGTCCCCAAGGTCCACATCCACATGGCTTTGGAATCCCTCCAGGGATGGGGACTCCATCTGTGCCCTGGGCAGCTGTGCCAGGGCTGGACAGCCCTTCCCATGATGGAATTTTCCCTCATGTCCACCCTGAGCCTGCCCTGGCCCAGCCTGAGGCCGTTCCCTCTCCTCCTGTCCCTGTTCCCTGCGAGCAGAGCCCGACCCCCCCCGGCTGCCCCCTCCTGTCAGGGACTTGTGCAGAGCCACAAGGGCCCCCCTGAGCCTCCTTTGCTCCAGCCTGAGCCCCTTTCCCAGCTCCCTCAGGAATTCTCCAGCCCCTTCCCAGCTCCCTCAGGAATTCTCCAGCCCCTTCCCAGCTCCCTCAGCCACTCCTGGCGCTTCAGCCCCTTCCCAGCTATGTTCCCTTCCCCTCAGTGTCCTTCTTGTCATAAGAGGCCTAAAAGTGAGCCCAGGATTTGAGGTGAGGAAGAAGCCCATAGTCAAGATTTACTCCTATAAATTTAAGCAAAGTTCGGCCGCTGGAACTTTGTGGAGATGAGCCTGACCTTGAGCACAGCTTCCAAAGGCTCCAGAGAGGTGGTCTTTGGATGTGACAGGGAAATTGGAAGGGTGCCCCAGGGGTGTGGTATGAACAGTGCCAGCCTGAGCTATCCCGGTGCAGATGGAAGCAGGATGGTGTCGGGAGGCTCGGGAAGCCTTTCCTTATTTACTTGGCACCTCGCTCTTCGGAACACTGGCGATTTTTACAATGAACAACGCGTCATTTTCCTCAGAGCTTTCACCTCCTGTCTCATTGTAAGAATTTCCACCTTCATTTCAAACAAAGCTTTCACTCTTTGGAACTACAGGAGGAAAACTTGGAGCCGTGGGCCCAGCTGTCGGAGCGCCAAGCGCTTGTCACTCGGAATTTCACCACCTAAATATGTTGGAGAAAGTCGCATTATTTAGACCTGTCTGGGGAGTGCTTTCCTGTTCCTCGGCACTCCTCTGGGAGCCAAGGTGTCCCTTTGTTTCCACACATGAAATAATGTGTTACTCATCAATTTTTGCCCTCCCGGAGCTGATTCAGTCAGATGGATTTGTGTCTAAGAGCCTCATGACTCTGTTCCTTCCACTTGGGTCAAACAAGACAAATTTTAGCTCCTCAGCGCTCGGCTAAATTTACCCAGTTCTGCACACTTGATTTGGCAAAACCATATGGACTTCTTGATACATTCCTCAGAGCTCTTCGGAATCCGCTTCCAAAGTCTGTATTCCTGGCTTGTACCCACTGTTCAGTGGGAGGTGTAGAAGAACAACGCCTATTTTAGGCGGAAGGTTTCCTGTGAATGTTCTTGTCTCGGACCAGCTCTTCCCTGCAGCTCCAGAAAGTGTGGAAGGGGCCAGACCTGTCCTCCCACCTCCTCCCACACTCCCACACCTCCCCTGGGATGGGGTCAGGGATCCAGTGGATCAGCTCAGGGATGAGGCTGAGCAGGGATTTTCTCTCCATCCTTCAGGCTGAGCTTTCCAAAGCCGAGCTCTTGGTCTGATCCCGAGTTCCCTGTGCCGCAGGGAAGGTGCTGGGGATGCAGCTGGAGATGAAAAGGAGGACTCGGGGGGGGGGTCTCAGGTCAGCTTTAGCTATTTCTGCCATCACACCACAGTGTTTGCTGTGGGTTATAGAGTAAAAAACATGGAAAATCCCCTTTTAACCTGTTAGGCAGGATTTCCACAGGAAAAAATGTATTTGCTAAACACAAGCTGTGAAGCAGCTGACGGATCAATCCCCAAGGGTATGCCTGAGAGTCATCCTGGGGGATATTAGGAGTTTTAATCCTGTTCCCTGAGCAGTTTGCTCTGGGAATGAGAGCTGGGGATGTCTTGCACTGCCAGCTGAGCCTCCAGTGGGGCTGGAGCACGAGCCTGCAGCAAATATCTGAGGCTTCATCCATGAAACACTGAGTGCACAGGGCTTGAGAAGGGAAGCTCCAATAATAAAGGTTCATGGAGAAAAAAAACCAGTGAGCCATTGCAAAAAACACATTTGAGAATAGTCTTAGCCTCCTTTATGTTTCAGAAACAACAACTGCATGAATTGCCTTGGAATTGCTTTTGAGAAACTTTCAAATTGTTTGAAATTTTGGGGGTTTTTCCTTTCTCTCAGTGGGCTTAAAAACAGATTATTTGTACCTGACAGGAGAGATCTGAAACAGAGGGGTGCTGGAAGGCCTTAGGTTAGATATAAGACAACTCCAAACTCAGCTGATGTAAAAACATTACATAGATATCTGGAATCATCTTTTTCCTCCTGTTCCCCAAACCATGTGGTCCCAGAGCTCGTTTGCCCTGTGAAGAGCTAATTCAGGGAGCTCAACTGGTAGCAATAAAGTTGCTGTTTTCTGGAGAGCTGGTTCTTTGCTGCCTCATTTGCTGCACTGATTCACCACCAAGTGAGGCAGATGCCAAAGGTAGGAGAGGAGAAGTGGAGTGTGGGCAGCACAGCAAAGGAGGGAGCCAGCAGGACACCTCCTTTCCACTGCAGCTCACCTTGGCTTGATTTAACCCCCATCAAAAATTGCCTTCTTAACATTTTAGAGTGATTTAAAGCCATTTTTCAGTTTTGGGTGGTAGTAGGAATCTGGGAATGTACAAGTGTCTGCATCAGCTCATGGCTGAAGTAAGTGTGGGAAGAGAGCCTGGACTCATGGGGGTTAAAATTTGGATATACTCATGTGTGTGTGCCTGTGTTTGGCAGGGTTTGTAAGAACAATATACAGAAATTCACTTAGAAAAATGAAATCAGAAATGTTGGCATTTTTTTCCAGCATAAACTATTAACTTAGAATTGAATGCAACATTTTGTTTCATGTAAAATATTTTGCTTTGAGCTTTTAAATACTTTCCAAGTTTCATATCTCCTCTGCTCTGCTATAAAATCCAATCTGAACTTGAAAATAGTTTGTTTACTCCAGAATCCTATTTTTTTTTGGAATATAAACCATTCCTTTTTGCTGCCAGCTATAGCTCCTGGTGCAGGCTCATGGAGCTAGGCCACTTCCCCTCCCAAACACTCCCAGTGAGTCAGGACTGCGGGTGGAACTGGAGTTTTGTCACTGCCAAGAATAAAACCCCACCGCTTTGGAGAGCAGAAAACTTAAGGGCATCGTTTTTTATCATCAAAACCCAAAAGCTGTGGTTCAGCATTTTGATATTTTTGTATTGCTGACGGTTCTTCGTCTTTGAAATTAAAAATATTCGGCTCACACATCAGTTTAAAAGCACCCAAAGCCATCAAAATGCAGCTCGTGACATCTCAGGGTGGTCCATGAAGCCACCGAGGCCCTTGAGCACGTTTGGTCACCATGGTGGTTTCAGGAGCTCCTTTGAGGGTCCAACTCCAAAGAAATCTCCCCTTGCAGAAGATCATGGAGAAGTTTAGGATCCGGTTGGCTGAACTGACAAATTTTCTGGAAACTCCCCTAAAATCTGAGCTAAAATTATTTCTTTTTGATGCTGAAATCACAGCTGTGACAAATATTCAGCCTTCTCCGTGATTCATGTGCTCTCTGAGAATGGGAAGTGTCAGAGTAGCACAATTTAGTAACTTGTGTTTCCTTCCCCCTAGTTCAGCAATTCTAATTTCACACGTTTTCTCCGGAGTGGGTTATCTGCAGACCCACCCTTTATCACCTGCCTTTATCCCACTCTTTCCCATTTCTCCAGCCATTCCCTACTCCCAAATTATCAAATATTCAGTGTCCTGTAACGTTACCAAACAGGGGCAACATTTTCTTCATTAAATGTCGCAGAATTAATTTACAATCTCATGTCTTTTTTACATTAATTTATTTCAAAACATGCCCCAGTTTACCTGGAAAATGTAATTCCCATCTTTCTCTCTCTCTCGACAGCTGCAAAGTTTCTGTGAACCTGGCAACCTCCACGTCCCTGAGCCCACCTCCAGCAAGGTAAGACCATGCTGGGCACCTTCAGAGGTGGTTTAAGTCTCATTTCTGCTCCTGAGCGATACAAAAGAAGGGACAAACTCTTTTCTCACTGTTCCACCTCTCCCTGACCATGTGGGGACTTTATTCCTGTACAGCTCTCTCCCTTTTAATAAATTAATTTAAAACTTCTCCTTTTACCAAAGCACCAAACCCCAGATTGGTGAACACTTGAAAGTCACACTTCCCGTCATTTTTTTGCCCCCTTTTGGTTCCTTTTAAACCATTTCAACATCTCAGATTGGTTTCCTGCACGTAATAATTGTTTCTTTGGTGGTAGGCTTCAGAAAGATTGGTTTCCTGCATGTAATAGTTGTTTCTTTAGTGACAGGCTTTGGGTTTGTGCTTGAGAAAGAAATCCTGGTGGTCTTCCATGCAATTAAATTCAAAATAGCTGTGGGGCTCCTGAAATGAAAATATATTTCACTGCAGAGCTGTCATCCTAACCAATCACCTCAGATGAGTGCTTGCTGTTCTCTCCCTTGCTGTAAAATAATGTGTTTTTTAAAGCTGGGGTTTTCCTTTTCTCTCGACCCTCGTGCTCGTTAGAAGTTTGCAAATGAAGCCTCGTTATGTTGAACAGCTGGGAGTTGTATCTAAAATGTTAAAGCAAAAGAATTAACTAAGTCACAGAGTTAAAATGTGCACGCTCAGGGGCCAGAGTGGTAACGGAGCTGCTTGAGTCTCCACAGGAACAGATGAGCACAAGGAAAACACAGAAAACACATCTGGGAAAAACAGAGTTCTGCTGGCACATTGTTCTCCTAGGCAGGGCTTGGTTTGATAACTCACCAAACCCACGTTGTTCAAAGTCAGCTGGTACCAGTTGTGAGGGATTTTTTAAACTTCCATGCATGAGAGGGATTGTCTGAAATTAGAGGAAATTTTGTTCTCCTGCTTGCAGCAGAGTCATTTCATTTAAGGGTCTGGAGTGAAATGGAGCTCGTGGTGTTTAACTGAGGTGTTCACAAAAAGAAGAAATCTGGGGCTGGGTTTATAGGGAATATATCTCTTCTGTGACAAGAGGAATGGGAAAAGAATTGTTTTGGAAAGGTCAGTTTATAAATGCCAGTCCTTCTGGTGGGATATTGAACAGCTCAACCAGAGATGGAGGACTTGAGGATTGGCTTTTTACTGGGATGCCTCAACCCTGAACTTTGTTGGGTTCCTCTTCGGAAAGGATTTTTAGGAGGGCATTGCCATCCCAAGACTGGCAGCTCTTTGACCAAAGGAGGTTCTGGCTCCACACTCCCTTATTCCAATGTGGAATTTGAAGCTGCTTAGAAAACACATGATTCTACATTTGACTTTCCTTTTTTGGGGATTGAAAACTGTGTTTTTACATGAATTTTAATGAAAATTGGAGATGAATTTAGATTTTTAAAGGCGAGCTTTCAAGGCAGCTCACTATTTTTTGTGAGTCAGAATGGGTTGGAAACTGGTTGGAAATGGAATGGCTGGGATCACATGGTACTTTTCAAGTCAAAGATAGCTCCACCTGTTCAAGAGATGCTTTCATGTGGTTTCCAAGGGAAATAGGAACTCCTGATAACATTTTTAAAAGAGAGCCAATGTCAAAGTGCCTGGTAACAAAGTTCTGCTGTTTCAGCCCCCAAATTCATCTTTCCAGTTAAAGTAAATATGTGTTAATGATGAATAAAACTCCTCTGTAAGAAGCGGGTTGAGCAGGAGGTTTTGAAGGTTGGCAGTTGGATAGAATTGAAAATTATTTCCCTTCTCTTAGTGAAGGTGGGAAGAATGAACAGGTAGAGCAGCAGGTACCTGTGGAAACTCCTGGTGCTGTGGCTTTTAGTCATGGATTGAGCCAAGGAGCTGGGAAGAGCTGGGCTGTAGAATCATGGATCTGTTTAGGCTGGAAAAGATCTCCAAGATCAGGACTTTTCATGGGGATAAGGTAAGCAGGATAACCTTTAGTTCCCATCCAAAATATCTATTACATGGAGAACCTTTCTTTTTTCATTGATAAACCCCATAAATATTTCAGATATCACACCAGGGCTCATCACTTGCAGTGAGCTTTTCCCATTACACTGGTTAATTATCCTGTGTGGAATGAGCAGATGGAGTAACTCAAGTCATCCCACAGATTATTTGGCCCAGTGCTTCAGGGCTGGGAATTGCTTTGGCCATTGATTCTTCCCAGGTCAGTATCAAAATAATAACTTAGTGGTGGGTTTAGCTTCTGTCTCTGTGTTTTCTTCTAACAATCCAAGAAATGCTTGGTTTGGTGTGTAAATCAGCTTTTTTCACATTTAAAATGTCGAGTTCATCAGTCACCAACATCATTATGATTATTTTGCTTGTGCCAAGCTTTAATACATTTTTAGACAAGCTTTTCCCCATTCAGAGCATCATCAGTGGCCTGTCTGTCAGCTCTGGGGTGGGCAGGAGATGGCATCTGCTCTGTCTGAGAGTGTCTGTGTGGCCAGAGGCAGCCCTGGCCTGGGGGGGGACTGCTGAGCTCCCATTTAAGCCTTTTTCCCAGTGACAGCACTGATTTGTGTCCTTCGCCAGCCATCAGTTTTCATTAGGCTGATAGGAAATGATATCTGGGAGATGTCTACCTGGCTTTGTGATTGGATTAAAATTGGTGCAAAAGTTCTTGGGCCGAGGGAGGATGGGCAGTGTGATCACAGAACTCTGGTCCTTCAGCAATCAAAGCCAGGAGTGCCCCATTAGAAACTTCTTTTGTGCATTTTGGGGAGATATTTGTGTTTTTCTGGTCCATATTTGCCATTTACCCCTGGTTTGCAGTGATATTTTCCATTGCCTGAAAAGCAGTGCTGGAAAATGAGGAGGAGCAGCAGATTGTGAGAGGAACAGCAGCCATGTGAACATTAAAAGGCCTGAATATCAGCAAGGCTACTACATTTGCAAGACATTAGGTAGTTTATGTACTATTTTATGCATGGAGCCTCCTAACAGTTATTTCTCATGGATCTGCAAAATATAAAAGACTTTAGGTTAAAGGAATAATAATGAATCATTTATGAGATATTATCTACGAAGATGGATTGGTTCCATCTGTTGCAGTAATAAAAATAATAATGCTCAGCAATTACATAAATGCTTTACAGGTTTTCAGTGTGCATCACAAACATTAATCTAAGATCTAGCCCATAGCACAGTTTTTAAGAGCTTGTAAAAGGGCTTCAGCTTATACATGCTGCGTTATTTATTTATTTTTAACAAGGAAATTCGTCGTAATAGAGTTTTTAAACTGGTTTAGCAAATTGAGTTGTAGCTCCTCAGTCTAAGGCACTCCATGACAATGGCCACAAAATTGGTTTCTTTTCCCTTCTGTTGGTTGAAATTGCTGCAAATGTCCAGGAGAAATACAGCTCCACAGGCAGGTGTTCATTATCATAGAAACGATGGAAAAGTCTTCCAGGATGCCTCACTGGCATTATCTCCCAGTTATTTGTTAATCTCGTTTTTTGTGTCTTGTAAGCTGCTCACTGAGGGAAGGCCAAGGGTTTCTGAGGCAGAGCAGAGCCTGACGGTGGTTGTGCTCTTACACACTTATATTTCAAATAGGATCTTGTTCCCTGAAAGAAATAATTTCTTTTGTTCACTGCAGGAAGAAGTCAGATATATGAACAAGTGGTTTCATGCTTTAAATGCAACCTAATTTAACCAACAGAATGAGTATTAGGTTTAATTTTGTTCTGCTTGGATTTTCATCTGAATTCTAGAAAAAGTAATGATGATAACTTTAGACAAAAGAAGGGTTTGATTGTTTGATGTGCTTCCTGGCAGACAGAGGTGTGGTAAAACAGGCAGGATTTAAATGCAATTTAAAATAGAATTATCCCAACTGATATTTTGGGCATGTCTATAGGCTCCATGAATATATAGATCAATATGTTCTGTTAGCTTTGATTTAGGTACGTTTGTGAGGGTGTCTTGGATCTGGCTCCTCTGCAGGGTAACCTGTGACCTTGAAAGACAAGGTGCCATGGGAGCTCTTGCCTTGTAAATCTGTTTATCTGTGCACGTCACAGATAAGAGCCAGGCTTTGCAATGCCCCTTGACTGAACAAGTGACATTAATTCCATTAACTCTGGGCAAAAGGAGTGTTTGTATTGACAATTGGAAGGGGAGGGGTTGTGTATCTTCCCTCACCGAATATTTGGCTTGGGAATATTTAACACTTAATCCAGAGAATAGAAAGGGTTTATTGGAATTAAACATATGTTTGACAAAACAAAATATTTCCTATGGCAATATTCTGTTAATTCATATCTAATAAGATTAATTAAAACAGAGGGGGAAATAAACTTTCAGTTTTTCATAGGCAGAGAAAACGCTGGGTTCAGCTTGGTTTGGATCATCAGACCCGAGTGCTGATGATCGTTCATCATATAGAACGATCAGAATACAGAAGAGTTTTTGTCAGTGCTAACTGCCCCTGTGATCATCCCTGACCTGGGAACCAGTTCCCTGCTCCCTTTTCCAAAATCCCACTCTCCAGGTTGGTGTTCACGTCACCAACACTACAGGAGGGAGCGCTGGGCACCGCAAATTCCTCCTGCTTTTGGGAACTCCCAGGTGCTGCTGGAGGGGCTCTGCTCCCAGCCTGGCCTGAACTTCCCGTGCTCCTCGCCTGGATATCTCCCTGGAATCCAGCTTCCTTCCAGCCCTTCCCTCAGGAGGTTTCACTCATGAAGCAGCTTCACTCTGATGTCTTTGGGGCTGCCCCTCTGAGCTGCTGGGTCACAGAATCCCAGCATGGGTCAGGCTGGAAGGGACCACAGCGGCACAGGATTGTGTCCAGACAGTCTGGGATATCCCCAGGGAGGAGACTCCACAGCCTCCCTGGCTCTGCTCAGGGCTGGCCCTGCCCAGGGCAGCAGTTCTGCCTCCTGTGCGGGGCAATTGCTGGGCTCAGGCCCTGCCCGTGGCTCTGGTGCCGCTGCCGGGCCCCGGAGCAGAGCCCGGGCCCTGCCCTGAGCCCTCCCTGCAGCCAGGGACAGCCAGGGCTGAGGGCCCCTCTCAGCTGGGGCTCCTCTCGAGGCTGAGCAGCCCCGGCTCCCTCAGCCTGTGCTGGGCACGGGGATGCTCCAGGCCCTTCTTCAGCTGCGCAGCCTCCGCCGGCCCCGCTCCAGGAGCTCCCTGGCCCTGCTGTGCTGAGGATCCAGAGCTGGGCACGGCACCCCAGAGGTGCCCCCAGGGCTGGGCAGAGGGGCAGGGTCCCTTGGTTCTTTGTGGGATGGCAGTGCCTATTCCCAGCTGTCAAATTATGGCTAAGAGTAATTATTTCCTATAAAACACTTTTCCTCTGTGCCTCCTCCAAAGCATGAAGTGCACCATGGAAATCTCTTACTGCAAGTGCACCTCAGCTACTAGGGAAAAACCTACAACAAACTGCTATGGAAACCTGTCCAGAAATCTCCCTGAAAGCAGCATGGAGCTCCCATGATGTGAACGCTGGGATGTGTTTTCAGTACCACTCTGATAAGAGTTAAATTTCAGAGGTGCTGCTCTGAACTGGCTTTGTTTCAGACATTAGAATAAACCCTTTCAAGCTGGTGGTGCACAGGAGCTTTGACAAACCAGTTCCAGCTCATCCTGCATTGAGCTGCTTGGATCTCCTGGCCCCAGGAGCCTGCTCTGTTTTGCTGCCAGAGCTCACCAGCCCATGGCAGGACTGGCAGAAGAGAAGTGTGCTTCTATCAGGGCTGGGATTGTGGATCAAACCCAGCCACATCAGCAATTTAAACCAAGAGGCCACTCTGTGAACAGCTGAGACATCACACACCTCCTGTTTTTAACCTCTCCTGGAGGTGTTTCTCCTCCCAGATGGTGGCAGGGTGGATGATTAGAAGTCATAATAATAAACTGCTGCTGCAAGATGCTCCCCTTGTTTAAAATAACCATCTCCTGCAAAATCCACAGTTGGGCTAGGAAATAATTAGGGTGATATTTATTTCTTTCTGTTCTTTCTCTCCTTAAAGGGTGGTAATTATAGTTGAGGATATTGCCCCACAGTTATAAATAACTTGCTGAATTTTCCTGAGAAAATGGGTTTTGGTTGTGGCTACTCAGATGGGAGCTCAGCACGTAACGGGGTTTGAGAACACTGGAAAAAAATGAGCTGCTAAATACCAGTGCTGTTTGTGAGAAATACATAAATAAGTGGCTGTTACACAGCAGGATGATGTACAGAGCAGCACAGAGTCATATATTGGCTTATCCCGTAGTAATGGCTCGATAATTGCGATAACATCAGAAATCACTATCACTCCTTGCTGAGAAATTACTTGTTACCATCCTCTTGCTTAAATATGGCTGGGAGAGTTCTGAAATTATTTTCAGCGCTGTTTGGAGGTTTCCCCTCATTTAACCTTCCAGATTCTAGTTATAAAAATAAAAAGCTTAAATTCCTGGTGATACCTTCCCCACGCTGAGCTGCCTTTTGTACACCTTCCCAGCTGGGTATAATATTGAGTGGGTTTTATTTTATCTTTCTAGTGTTAGGAAGATCCAGTACCTTGGTTTGTAAAAAGTGCAGGGGGAAAAAAAAGGTATTAATGGCTAATAAGAAATAATCTGTGGTTAACAGAGCTCATCCTTTCTTTCATGCTCTGTCATGATCTTGTTGCTTTCGAATGTTGGATTATCAAACTGCAGGGTCAGAGGTGATGAAGAAGAGTGGTTTGTGAACCCCCTTGTGTCTGAGTAAAGAAGAGTTACCTGCTTTAGTAGAATTTCCTGTGAAAATGAATCCTCAGAGGTACCTGGGGGTCCTCTGGTCCCAAGAGGCCAAAAATATTGAGTATTCATTCAGCAACAACAAAAATATTTCTCCAACTTGAGACCTTTAAAACATTGCTCCTCATTGCTGATGTTTCACAGTGTGTTCAGAAGGTAAGAAAGTCTAGTTTTGGGAAAATGAAGCTGAAAACAAATTCTGAAGTATTTGGCTCTTGCCTATGTCCTTAGGAGATATCTCAGGTAATCAGGTCCTTAATCAGGAAAAAGTTTTTTCCCCAGAGGGTGCTGGGCACTGCCCAGGCTCCCCAAGGAATGGGCACATTCCCAAAGCTGCCAGAGCTGCAGGAGTGTTTGGACAACATTCCCAGGGATGCACAGGGTGGGACTGTTGGAGTGTCCTGAGCAGGGCCAGGACTTGGACTGGATGATCCGGATGGGTCCCTTCCAGCTCAGGATATTCCATAATTTTATGATTATAAATTATCAGAAGCCTGAAGACAAATTCCAGGGACATCCCACAGCCAGGATTTTCCATACCATGAAGACACCAGAAAGAAACTCTTCTCTCTGAGAACTTTGTGCAAGTGGATTAGTGATAATTAATTATCAGGGAGGACAGATTCCTGTTGTTTTTTATTAGCAGGCATCCACAGGGTGTTAGGTTATAACTAGAAAGGAGAAATTATCTCTGGATCCTTCTGTGTTTTGCAGCATTTTAGGAATGCTGCAGTTTACTTGATCCCACTGAGCAGTGGAAAGCGTGGGAATTGAGGTGAGGGATCACAAAATTCCATTCACATTGGTGTAGGACTCCAAGCTTCCCAGCTTCTCCTTTCTTCCTTCAGCTGACATTGCCAGGAGACAGCAGAATGGAAGTTACTAACCTGAGAGAAGTTTCCATTAGATTCTCTTTCAAAAACCCAGACAGGGTCATTTGGGGAATAGCCTTTCAGCCATAAAATGTCAATGCCTGCTGAGGTGTGGGCAGGACATGCTCCATTTGCACAGCCCGAGCTCCAGCTTATCAGGAGTACATGAAACACAGGCAGCTGTGGGATAACTCCCTACCCCATGGAACAAAAATGTTCCACACCTCCAAAATTTCATTTAAAGTTCATCAGTGTTAGGGACAGACCTTTAAAAATGGTGTTTCCAGAATATTCTTACCATTATCTGTGATATCATTTCACCTGATTATCTGTGGTGTGACGAGGACTGGTACAAATGGGTGTTAGGGATTTATTAATTAGGGAGAGGAAATGTTGCGATTTGGAGCCTGAGGTTGGTGATTTTATTTTACACAATCACATCTCAGCTTGGGGATTGGGATCTTTGACTCTCTGTGCTGTTCTTGTTCCTACTCCGTGGAGATGGGATGATCCCAGCTCTGGATGAGGGAACGCTACGGGGCAGTGTGGGCAAGGTCAGGTTTGCTCCGTGTGGGATCCCATGGGGACAAATGCCAAGGGTCTGTTTGCTGGCCTCACTGGTGATTAATAAATGTACCGCTAAAGTGACCTGGAGTTTGTCATTTGTGCAAAGGTTTTTAACCTAATTGGCCTGAACACCTTCCAGATGTAACAGCATGAAGTTAGGGCTGGGTTAGGTTGGATTTTAGGAAAAGGTTCCTCCCCCAGAGGATGGTCAGACACTGGAATGGGGAGATGATCACAGCCCCAAGGCTGCCAGAGCTCCAGGAGCGTTTGGACAATGCTCTCAGGGATGCTGAGGGTGGGATTGTTGGTGTGTCTGTGCAGGGCCAGGAGCTGGACTGGATGATCCTGATGGATCCCTGCCAACTCAGGATATTCCATGATCCTACATCAGTCCCACTGCTGTTAAGTACTGGCACTTCCTAAATTAATGACACCCAGCAGCCTGTGCTGATAGACTGGCACAAGTGAGGGGCTTGGAAGGAACCTGTTTATTAAAAGGGAAGTTTTTCCCTTGGAAGTCTTTCAGGACTATTTGGTTTGAGGTTTTCTTTTATTCTTGGGCCTCTCAAATTTTCTCTTTATTTTTTATGCTTTTAAATGAATCCATGCATATAAAAGGTGGAGGGAGAGAAGGGGCAGAGTCATTTGCAGAGGATATTGATGATTTAACAGGTCTGAGTGAGTTTTGGTGGTTCCACAAGAACCATGAGACTTTACCCTGACCAAACTCACCGGAGACGCCAATGGACAGCGCAGCCGGAAATTATCCTGGCAATTTGGCTGCCTGCCATGCTTTTACTGCCTCCTGCTAATTTCTGGACAGGATTGCATGATGGCTGTTGGGAAATGGGGCAGCTCCATGAACGGTGTCCTTTATTCCCAACGTGACTGTTGGATTTTATTTCCTTCCTGTCATGATAAGGCTCCCCCTAATACTCACATGACAACCCCCGTGAGCTGGAGCTGGGATCTGCTGGGTGAGGAGAAGCCAAAGGAGCCTTTCTTGTGTGTGTTTGGGCTGATTTGAATGTGTTTCCCTGCAGGGGAAATCCCACATTCGTACAGATCCCAGATAAAACCTCTCATTCCCTTTCCCATCAGAGAAGCAGCAGCAAGGAGAGAGAGCTGGTGGCTGTCCCTGCTGCTGCTGGATGCTAAAATAAACACTCCACTGCACATTGAAGTGGAAAACATGGAATTCTAGAGCTGCTCCAGGCAGTCAGCAGGATGGAGGGAACTTTCTGAGAGAATAAATGAACGAGTGAAGAGTAAAACCTCCATTCAGAAGTGTGGGTGTGGGGAGGGATGGATGGAGGGGAAAACCAGCTGAAAGGAGGAGAAATACTCCCAGCAAAACGGCTCACCATGTTTTCCAAGAACAAAAGTAGAAACCCACATTGGGGATATGGTTTAATTTACAGAAATCTGAAGTTTTTATATAATTAGGGGCTTTACTGTGGCATTAGCAGTGTAAAATGGAATGTTTCAGAGGCTTTGTCACCTGCACGGTGTGTGCCCCCCTCCTGCAGAGCACCGGCTCATTCTGCTGTTCCACCCTGCTAATTTCTTCATTTCTACTGAGTTTGGTATTTAAATATCTGCCAACTCTCTGAGTTCCAACAAGCATTGGCATGAGTAATGAGTCAAATGTTAGAGCAGCATTATTCTTTGACAGTTCTAAAAGGATTATATAACTTGAATTTTAAATAATATTTTTGAAATGTGCAATTTAAAAGGTCCTCGTGTTCTGTAAATTGTTTAATTTTTCATCCCATTTAATTGACATTGCAAAAGAATCATTAAGTCAATGATGATTAAAGCAGCACTTTTATGGATCAAGCTCTCTTTGGGGAGAAATTTAGTCACCATGGAAGAGATACAGACATGGATTTCGAGGATGCTGCAAGCGAAGCAGGGGCTGAACAGGCTTTTCAATAAATCTCTTCTAATCTGGAGCCTCCTTCCAATCAACCAAAGGCCAGGGCACCTCAAGAGTCAGCACTGGATAGTGTGGAAAAAACCCTTTGTGATTTTACAGGACACTTGGAAAGGAGGGAAGGGCTTCAGCCCAGTCAGAGCCAGATTCTAGAGAAGTGAGGGTGTAATCGAGTTATTAAGTGCGTCCTCGTGGTGATATTCAGCTGATTCATTTTCCGTGTAGTAAACTTCTGCTCCCACTAAAATAAATCAGGAATTCCGCTTGGTTTTGTGTTGTTGGATTTCAAAAGTGCATCCATGGGACCGTTGCTGGTTTTATTTTGACTAAAAATGATAATCTTTAAATCTATGATAGGTCCTGAAATGAGAAATAGTGCCTGGAAGTGTTTTGGCTTTTAATTCTTCCCAGTCATCTTAAATAATGTCTGTGTTTGAGTGATTTTTGTTCCTTTTGAAGCTGGGTAGGCATTATCCCATTATCCCATCCTGTGGAAAAGGGGAATGGTGTCATTACAGACTCAGCTGGATGAGTTTCACCTCAAATCTTGTTGTACATTCAAATATGGGTGCCAGATACTTGTGTTTTAAATCATCTGTTGGGGAGGTTCTGTGTAAGATGTGACCTTTACTGAAAATGAAACATGTAGGAAATTCCAAGTTCTGGGAAACATCAGTAGAGCAAGTTGTGTAAAAGATCCTGAAGAGGAGAAATAAATTAAATCAGCAATTAAGGAATTATAAATTCAGAAAAACACGTATTAAAACACAGCAGGTCAGGAAATTGTGCTGCTCGAAGAGGGTTTGTGATAACACAGAATCAGGGCAGGATGGGATCCCAATAAAAATGAAACCTGCAAAGTCAGGAATGTCTCAGAGAAGATAAATAATTGGAAATAGGAGCAGATTGTCTAAGAACAGAATATGTCTCAGCTTGAAAATTCGCTCCACATTTGTATGATGCAGAGATAATAACCAAATTTTAAGTTTTACTCCATTAAGTTCCTTTAAGCAATATCTCTGTTAAAAAGCACGTTCAGCCTAAACTTCAAAATTCACTAAACCAAAGGTAAAACATTATCAGAGAGAGGAAAAAGCCATTTAAGAACAGGATTGTGAAATATGAATTTAACAATTAAATAGGCTCTAAGTTCTCAAACCTCTCAGTGAAACAATCTAGCAAAAGCTTGGAGAAACTTATACCTCGTGTTGAAGGGGGAAAAAAAAGGTTTGGCACTAAATATCGTGGTCATTGGTGATAAAGAAATTTTCCAGCCCTAGCGAGGTTTCTGGAGAATCTGGTGGCTCCCAGGCCACGTTTGTTCAGCTGGTGTCATTAGCAATAATAATAAAGCAGAATCACTGGCTCCAAATCCACGATATCCCTGCAGAAATGGATAAATCTGGGCAAAATGTCAGCACCTCAAGGGAAGAAGGCTGATTGCCACGAAAGCAAATTAGTCCTTCCCTAAAGATAAGGAAACCTGATGCTGCACATCTCTCCTATCCCTGCTGGCCCCATGTTCACTTAATCACATTCCCTGATCCAGATTTCTCCTGAGCTACAGTCACTGTTTCCTCACTTTTCAGGACAGCCTCTTAAATTTTCATTCATCTCTCTCCGCTCTCCACTCTCCCTCTCCCCACCCCAATTCCTTGGCTGCTCCCACATGGAGGCTGGGGGGTCACAGCCAGCTGAGCTCCTGCCTGCGGACCATTCCCATGGCAATTCCTGAGGGATTTTCCCTTTCCAGGTGGAGCAGTGGCACTTCAACAGCCCCGTGGGGAGGCTGGGGGTCACAGCTGCCTGAGCTCCTTCCTGGGCACCATTCCTGTGACATTTCCTGCAGGATTTTCCCTTTCTAGGTGAAGCAGTGGGCACTTTGACAGCCCTTTGTGAAGGCTCGGGGGTCACAGCCAGCTGAGCTCCTTCCTGGGGACCATTCCCATGGCAGTTCCCATGGGATTTTCCCGTTCCAGGTAGAGCAGTGGGCACTTCAGCAACCCTTAGAGCTGCAGTAGGATCCTTCCTCACCATCCTTATTTCCAACTCGTTCAGCTGAGCAGAATTTGAGGAACCCCAGCAGGAATTTCCTGCAGCACAAGTGAATTGGGAAGCGCAGGTAGCGACGGGAGCCTCGAGCTCGGTCCCTGTGTTCCAGCCCCAGGATCCAGATGGAAAGCCCCATCCATCAGTGCTCCTGTTCTGCTGATCCCCTTAACTCCACTGCTGACTGCCCTGTCAGATGCTTTTGTTTTACGAGCCAGGACCTCAGCCAGTCTTAGTCAAAGCTCCCACAGGCTCTTTGCAGGATCTGATGCTCTGCTGGGGCCGTGCCAAAGCGTCTGCGCGGCGTCTTCCTGTCCTGCTTCTATATGGAGCGGCTTGGCACTTATGGGAGAGAGGCCAAATGAACTTCAATAGTGCATCAATCCACAAAATCTTAATTGTAACTTCAGTTACTCCTTTGGAGGGGAGGAGACAGGTCCTTGATAAAGTGAGAGGACTTTTTAAGCCTCTCTCCAGGTTGATACAGACAAGGTGGGGAAACATAAAATGTTGCAGGGCAGGTGAGGGGGAGGATGTTTCCTGAATATCTGAGGGCAAGATGTGACCAAGGTAGATTGAAAAAGGCCTTTAATGGGATGTTTGTACCATTTTCCTCATCCCTTGAAAAATCCCTAATTTTCCCTGCTGATTTTTTCCCTCAGTGCAGTTTATTATCTCTCCAAAGAAGAGAAAAAACCCCTCTTCTTTACAAGAATTTGGGATTCAAGTACCTCTATTTACTCTCCTTTTAATCCCTATCTTTCCATGGGGGGCTGATAAACCTAACTTTTGAAACAGGGTCTATTTTAATGGTTTTGAGCAAGTGTAAGGAGCATATCAATACAGAATATTTTAGTGAATGTTTTGCGTCCAGGGCAGTTATGCCCATGCTGGACATCTTTCCACCATGGCTCTTGTCTGTCCACAGGATTTGTCTTGCTCTGTAACAAGTCCTTGAATACAATTTTTAATATATTTCCATGGCAGAATTCATTGTCAGTATTTTAGGGAGACTGAAAGATTCAATTGTTGGGAAGAGCATTTTAAGACAGCGTTAGGATTCAACCAATGCTTCCTGAGTCCTGAGTTTCCTCACAAAACCACGGCTCCTCACTGCGTTTTTGGGGTAGAAAACCAACCTAAAAACTTCTAAAAAACTCTACTGCAAAATCTGAACAGTTCTTTGGAGCCTGCAATCTCCCTTCTCCATCTCAGAGCTTTGGCTGCTGCTCTTGTGGAGCTCCAAGTCCCAAACTCTTGTTTGTGTCTTGTGCTGCCATTTGAATGAGCTGCAGTGGATTCAGGAGTCTCCATCCAGGACGTGATCCATGTGCTCCCTTCTGCCTCGTGTTGTAGCCCTTGCACAATAAAACTTCTGGAGGAAACAGCCGATACTAATCTTATCTTAATGGCTCTAAAAACGTGGCTACAAGGCCTTGCACGAGGGAAGTGGGATCTGGGAAAGCTCAGCCTTGACTGTTGTGGCAATAATTTAGCAAGTTTTATGTTCATTCTTTATTTTCCATTTTACATTTGTGCTGTATTTTGCTATTAGTAATTTTTATAATAAATTGCTGCCTTGGAAGTGTTACTAAGGATACAAAAAAAATCCTTTTACTTTCCTTGAAGGTTTGGCAATGTCCGAAATGTTTTCGTTGATTTGGGTGCATGAGCTGCTCCTGAAAAATCCAACTTCCTTTTTTCCCCCTTCTTTTTGTTTTGATATTTTATTTAACAGCTCAAGTTTGCTTCTATTTCAGAAAAGCTTTATTTTAGCTCTTCGTTGAAAATTCTATCTAAACACTTTTGCTTTAGGATGTATTTTTTTGGGTAAAATATTTCCTGGAAGAGAAATTTGGAATACTAGCACATATGGCCTGCTTAGGATCTGATTTCAGCATTGCTCAGAAGAAGAAGAGAGGCAGAGCAGGATGAGAGAAATTTGGTGGCCATTGAGCTCCTGTCTGGCTGGAGCTGGGACGTTTTAGCCCTTATCAAAGTTGGGAGACCAGCTCCAAGCCAGCCATCGGAGGGATTGGATCGATACCTGGCAAAGAGCCTGAAGGTCAGATAAAGTACTTAGGCAGGCAGGATGCCAGGCTAAAGAGATGTCAAGAAAATCAATTAGATCCTAAAGAAAGAGCAGCCAGCTAACTAAAAATCCAATCTTGAAAGGCTCTTGATATTTTGAAGCCAGCTTATTACTGTTCCTATATCTTTATCTGGCTAATAAAATTACCTTTGTTAAGCAATTAAAACCAGACTCGGGTCATGCCAGGCGAGCACAGTACAGCCTGGGAACACCTGTGTGGGACCAGATTAGGCACAGCTACAAGTGGGGGGGATTAAATGGAGCAACTTTGGGGGCAGAGCATGACACAAGGGCGATTCAGCTGCCCTCCTCCTCCCCTATCGATCCCTTTACCTTTGTGCTCTTGGACACTTTCTCCTCCGAGTGGTAATGGAAAAACGGAGCCTTGGAGTTTGTCTGCTGGTGCCAGGTAGTTTGCTTAATAAATTATGGCTGTCTGAAGTCAATAAAGAGAAGAGAAATTCAGAGGGGTGGGTCTGCCTTTTCTTTCCTCTCCTCTCCCTGCTTCTCCTTTTCCTTCCTCTCCTCCCTCCTCTCCTCCAAACCACAGTGATGGGAAGGAGCAGCATTTTACGGGGTTAGCAGTTGGAAAGATGGACTTTGTCAGCTTTCCAGGGATGGGATTTCACCTCCTTTGTGCAGGACTGAACACATCAGTTAAAGGTTCTTGTTGCTCCTAGTGATGTGTTCATGGAATCAGAGTCATGGGATGGTTTGGATTGGAAGGGACCTTAGAGATCACCCAGTTCCAACCCCATAGTTCCAACATGCCACCCTCTAGGTCATGTTTGGTGGCGTGTTGGTGTCATTAGCCAGGGTTTGGGTTGACTGAAAAATGCCAAGGCATGGGTATTTCCACACAGGTTTTATTATCTGTATTTTGACCGACAATTTTGGGTGTTGCTAACCAGATGCTGGAAATATCCTGTGGCTGGCCTGTCCATCCATGTGGGAATGTGGATGGGAATGTGTGCATGGACATATCTCCCCCTCACATCACTGGGACAGACTCCCAGAACAGAAATACTACTACTACTACTACTACTACTACTACTACTACTACTACTACTAAAAATCCTTTCTTCATTCTGACCTTATGTGGAGACACAGAATTCAATACATATTAATGAAATCAACAAAACCTGTCTGTACATAATTAATAAGGTTATTTGTTTTATTCAGGGCCTTGCTGGATGACTGAGGAATCAGAATAAGGGAGGGCACATATAATGGCAACAGAAATCTGTTGTGTCACTGAGGAAAGGGCTCAGGGTTTTAATTTCTCGCTTGTTTTTCTGCTCAGATGAATTTTGTGATAACCTCAATCCACAGTTTCAGCACATGCACCAGGCTTTAATTAATTGGAGCCTTCTTGTTGCCAATGATCTCACTAACAAAATATTATAGGAAATAAGTGGTGTAGGACTTCTGAGACTTCCTGTCCAAGCCCTTGGTCTCCTTGCCAGGACAGATCTGTAACATTCTTGTCAGTACTCATTAAGGTCATTTTCTTATTCACATCCAGATTTCATTGGCTGGCCTACAAATGAATCCAGTACCAAAGGATATGAAATCTTTCAGAATTTGAAAATGTTGCATTTTGAAATCTTAAAACCAATAAACAAAATCGAACCACTGCCCCCACTGCCAGTTGTGACATGCGTTGGACAGCACTTCTCAAATGCTCAAATTTAATATTTATAAATAAAAATGTGATTGAATCTCCCATCCTCTCTGCCTTTCCCAAATACCTGTGCATTTCCCAGAGGACCAGCTTTATTTGGATGAGCTGTATTTTTAGGAAGCTGGTGAGGAACTCCACGTATTTACCATACATAAATACGTATATTTGTGTGTGTGTGTGAGCTAAAGAGTACTGCAAGCAGCAGACAAAATAGTACTTTTGAAGAGTGATGGCAGTGATGTATGCACAGTAAATTAGGAGGATTGTGTGAAATCCTTTGTACTATTCTGGTGATCAAATGTAAATCTTTACAGGGAGTGAAAGTCACCTCTTATGGATATTAACCTGGAGCCAAGTCTTCCGTAGGAAATAGGGAGAAGGCAATTTAATTAAGGGTAATAATTTCGTCATTAAATTTTTGAATGTTAGTAGATCCTCTTGTCTTATCCAGACTTTGTAAACTTGTGGGCTTTATAAATTTCAAGTGACTCTGAAGGCTTAGGACATAATTTAGTCCTGACAGTTTTGATCTCTGCTTCATCCACAAGCCCCGGGGAGTTCCTGCTGGGCCAGGACCACAAGGTGTCTACTGGGAAATGTTTCCTTTCTTTTCAGTGTAATCACTTTCCATAAAGGATTATTTTTTTTCTTTCTGCCAAGAAAACAGGTGCTTTAGGGTTATAAAAATATAGCAATGTGGGAAAGTCTGTTCTGGCAGTGACAATGTGATTTCATCACCTCTAAGAGGGTGCACAGATAACTGGGCTCTTGTCAGCTGTTGCACCTGAAGTGTAAGAACCCTCCCCAAGACAGCCCAGGATTACCCGCAGGAAAGAAACCAGGAGATTTCTGCCTGTCTTTGTGCTTTTCCAACTCCTACAGACATATTGTGCTGCTGAGCGTTTGAAAGTTAATTCAGTTTTCCTCGCAATTCTCCAAATTGTTTGGGTGCTTTGGCACAAGAATTCACCAATTAAGAAACAAGCAAAAAGACTTTTAAATAAAACTTACCACATTTGTTCAAGTCATTGAAAAGCAGGAAATTACTGTTGCTCTCCAAAAAGCAGCTGTGTGTATACAGTGACATTTTATTTAATGATTGAAATTATAGCATAAATACACATTGTATTACTGGTTATTCCCATTTGTGTTACAATGCTGCAAAAGGGCTGGAGCAGAGATGTCAATTCAACCAGCCAGGCTTTCTCCAGGAGCAGCAGAAGCCCAGACCTTGATGACATTAAGAAATATCAATTGGTTTTTAAATGCTGATGTTGGAAGAGTTTTATATTTACTTTTTGAATCTTCCTGTTCTGGGAGCTGGGCTGCTGCTCCCTTGGTGTGACTTTCTGTTGGTGTTCAAAATCAAGGTGAAAAATAATGTTTTAGGAGCTGTAGAATAAAAGAATCACAATGGTTTGAGTTGGAAGGGACCCTAAAGCCCATCCAGTGCCAGCCCTGCCATGGCAGGGACACCTCCCACTGTCCCAGGCTGCTCCAAGCCCCAATGTCCAACCTGGCCTTGGGCACTGCCAGGGATCCAGGGGCAGCCCCAGCTGCTCTGGGCACCCTGTGCCAGGGCCTGCGCGCCCTCACAGGGATTTCTTAATATTCCATCTAAATATCTCCACTTCTAATTTAAAACTGTTGCCCCTTGTCCTATCAATATCTGCCCTCGTAAAAAAACCACTCTCCCTCTTTTTCATCAGCCCTCTTGAAGAACAGGAATGTTAATGTTAGACTTGCAAGAAAAAATAATTCCAGGATTCTGTGAAAGCCTTGCTCATATCCTTGCTGTGGCTCCTTCAGCCCCTTTAGCTCATGGAGTCGTTGCAAACTCCACCACAGGTGAAACAACAGAGGCAGCTCCTACCTGAGCCTTGGTTTATTCAATGATGGCAAGTGCCTGAAATTGTGCAAGGATTAATTCCTTTGGAAAAAATGTGGCTGGAGCAGTTGTAGAGCTCCCTGCTTCGGAAGGGATCAGGAGACGAGTAGGAAAAACTGTCAGAACCTCAGCTCTCCGAGGAAGCAGCAATTCAGCTGGAGACCTTCATCCCTGCAGAGTGCCTGGAGCGAGCTCCTGAACAGCCCGGGAGTGTAACAAATAGATGGGGACGTGGTGTGAGTGATGCCTGATGAGGAATGGACTGGGAACATGCACTGTGGCACTAAGGTCATGCTGTATTTTAATTATAATGAGGATTGGAAATGATCTGATTACCTGCATGGCTCTTCCAGAGAGAGAATGAACAGCTTTGCTCAGGTGCACAGGGCCCAGCCTGGCTGGGCACCGGGCTGGAGCAGAGCAGGGAGCTGATGGAGCTAAACCCCCCCTCCTCTGGAAACCTGTGCTTGCTGAATTCAGAAAGAAATAGGAAATTGCAGAAATCATCAAATTTCAGAGGGTCTGGAGGGTCAGTTCTATGAGGAGCAGTGATACAACTATTAAAATAACAACTTTCTGGAAATAAAAATTTAGGACCCATGTTGCACCATGAGGATGGGAATTTTCTATTTGATGTAAAGGCATTGTATTTCATTTTAAGAGCTGAGGTGTTTCACACTTTGGTTCTGTAAACGTTTGAACTTTTTTTGGCTGCATATGTGAAATGCAGCAGAAACCTCTTGCTTATTTTTCAATCTGGAGAGCTCAAAGACATTACTTGTGGTTAATTTTCCAGCCAAGAGGATTTCAGTCATGTGAGGGAAAATGGCACAGATTTTATTCAGTCCATCAGCACCGATAATACACTTGGAGAGAACCATCTGCATTGATGGGATTGTATTAATGTACAAGTGCACATAAATCAATTTTTTTTCCTGAACCACCACTTGGTGAGATTTTTTAAGGGTATTTGGGATTAATTTTATTGTTGTTCTAGGAGAAGTAAGACAAGGACCAGTCTGTAACATTGGAAAACAAGAATACACCAGCTTTGCTTTAAAATGCTTCGTTGGTTGGGGATTCAATGTGAGAACAATCTGAATTATGTCTTGGAGATGGGCAAGGAAATGATTAAGTGACTCTATTTCTATGCAGATTGGGGCTATGTAATTAAATACCTACTTACAGACAAAAGCAGAGATGAAATTGCTTCCTCAGTTCAGGGAAAAAATAATAGGAAGGGCTATAAAGTGGTATGAATAAAGAAATAAATGGGAGCAGTAAATGGCCAGTCAATAGGGTGTTTTGGAATTAGAGAGGGTCAAGCCGACCTGATCCTTATTCTATTTTTAATTTTTCTGAGAGTGCAGGTTAGGCTGAAAAAGAGACTGTAATAAACCTAAACTTAAATAAAACATTTGAAGTGGGGCTTGTTTGAAATGTTGATTAAGAACTATAAATCATTATCTGGCACATATTAAGTAAGTTGAGCTGGCAGCTGTCTGGTTTCAAATGGGGGATTTAAAGAGATAACTGAGAAATAAATTCCTGGTAAGGGAGACTTTTAGGTTGGTTCTAGATGTTTCTATCAATGAGCTAGAAGGAAGCAAGAAATCATTACTGAGCATCACTAAACCTCTGGCAAATGGCTTTATAGAGAGATTATATATTCTTTAGGTGGAGAAGATGATGTATTGGTCTTATCAAAATTGTGCAATGGCCTCATCTATAATGAACTCTGTGGTGTATAAAACATTGAGCAGATAAAGGCGTGGTGCAGGCCAGGAGGGCAAGCTGTAACTGGGCAGAGCTGAGGTGCACTTGTTAAAAATGGCTGTGATTAATCACTAATCTCATGGGCTCTGGGTGCACTGCCACGTTACCTTTGATTTCTACCTCACTGCTGTCTGGTTTGGAAGCAGCGGATCCGCTGTGTTCTCTTGGTGACTGAGGGTGGAGATATCAAATTAATGTGGAGCTGGAAACCCTGAACACCTCCTTCTCCACTGCCTTGCAAGAGGCTTTTGCAGTCCTGTTCTTGGCTGTGCTCAGGGAGCCTTTGGTGTGCCCCAAAGGGTTTTCAATGTATCAGTGGAGAGGTGTGTTTTTCTAGGAACCGGTAATGCAGGTGGAAAGATCAGGGAACAGCTGTGCAATAAATTCTGGATAAATGAACATTTGCCCAAATGAACTAAATTGCAGCTAAGGAAACTAAGCTGCCTTTGGCTTGGGAGTGGGTCTGAATGTGCTGTGGATTTTAAAAAGGGGCTTGAATTGGTGTTTGGGGTTTGAAATATGGAAATACTGCCTGGTCTCCTGTGTGTCCTGCACCCCTCCCTGCCCCCTGTGCGTTCCCGTGGCATCAGCTGCCGTGCCCAACGGGGCCATCCTGACCCCTCTCCCCACTGTCCCTGTTCCTTCTCTACCTCACTCTCATTCCCAATCCCAGCTGATTTCACAGAATCCCAGACTGGTTTGGGTTGGAAGGGATCTTAAAGCCCATCCCACCCCTGCCATGGGCAGGGACACCTTCCACTATCCCAGGTTGGTCCATGGCCCATCCAACCTGGCCTTGGACACTTCATATCTATTAACAGTTTATATTCAAATAGTATTCAGTAACGCAGGACACAGGTGTAGAGAAAATGCTATATACTCGTAGTTTCCCCTTTCTAGTAGAAGTGCTGAGTAAACAAGACTTAGTGATTTTCTGGGCATCCCCTCCAGCACGGAGCAGACACGGATCTGGCTGGCTGAGCACTTGTCTGAAAGCTCCTTCCTTGGATCCATGGCATTAATTCAGCTGCCTTCATATGGCTGCTTTCCTCCTGGATCAGTTGGTATGCTCTGTAAGCTGCCTGCTGAGGCACTGTGTCTGTATTGCTCCATGGAGAACGCTGCCAGTCCCGCTGGATTTATGTCGCTGATTTCCTGGATGCTGAGCTCGTTTCCATTATAATTCAATGTCCTGTCTCCATCCCTCTGGTCAGGGTGCACGGCACGGAAATTGTTTATGTTGTGGAATGACCTCCCGACATTGATGCATGAGGAAATTTTTCCAAAAATCCCTGAAAAATACGGTGCAAGCTGCAAGAAATTCAAGGAACCAACTGGGATAAGGGAAAACCTTCCAGAGCAGCCAGAAGTATGGAAGTCTTTCCAAGGATTTGTGTCATCCAGAGGCAATTGTGTGGTGCTCAGCAAAGATTCCTACAGGACAGTCACACTTGGAATTCCAGCAGATTAGCCTATCATCAAGTCATCAGGATCCTGCTCTTTGAATAAACACAGCTGTTGTTTTCCAAGAAACGTGGCAAAGAGCAGCAAGGAAAAAAAGGGGACAATTAGTGCTGCTAAATGCCAAGGAACTCAGGCTGGCATCGCTCTGGTTGGGAGAGTTTGGCTTTCTGGAAAGCCCTTTTTGCAACAGAGGAAAACCCAAGCCTATCCCGTGTCAGTGTCACTCATGGCTTTCTAAATTGATGATGCAAATAATTCCCTTCTTTGTTTTATGGTTTTGGGTTGGTTTGGTTTTGGTGTAGGGGGTGTTGTTTTGGTTGGTTGCTTTTTATTCTTTCAAAAATATTTCATTTATTTCATTTTCTCAAACCTCCCATTTCTGCTCCTGATCTACATTTTAACAACAAATGGGAGAGCTGGGGGTGTTCACCTGGAGAAGAGAAGGATCCAGGGAGAGCTCAGAGCCCCTTGCAGGGCCTAAAGGGGCTCCAGGAGAGCTGCAGAGGGACTGGGGACAAGGGACGGAGGGACAGGACCCAGGGAATGGCTTCCCACTGCCAGAGGGCAGGGATGGATGGGAGATTGGGAATTGGGAATTGCTGGCTGGGAGGGTGGGCAGGCCCTGGCACAGGGTGCCCAGAGCAGCTGTGGCTGCCCCTGGATCCCTGGCAGTGTCCAAGGCCAGGCTGGACATTGGGGCTGGGAGCAGCCTGGGACAGTGGGAGGTGTCCCTGCCCATGGCAGGGAGTGGAATGGGATGGGCTTTAAGGTCCTTTCTAACTCAAATCAGCCTGTGACTCTCTCATTCCTTCTCTTGATGTAAAGATCTAGGGGAAAATTAAATAGGATTAGGATATTTCCTATTACAAATCCCTAGATTATACTTCTATAACATCTCTCTCCGAAAAACCTGCAAACTCTGGAAAAGATGTAGCTAAAGTTTTCTTTTTAAAGTTTTGGCTCCTATGATGTATTTTACCCCAAAATAAATCCACAAACTCTGTTAGTGCAGTCAGGGGACAAATGTCAGGTTTCAATGGAAAAATGGAAAGTTGGGGTTTAAAGTATCTGTTTTTCCTGGGGTCTCCTTGGAGCAGGAGGGGCTTGGTTCAGAGACCTGAGATAGCAGGGTGAGAGATTAATTTGGAAAACAGAGGAAATAGAAGAGTCTTGATGTCATTAAAGGAAGAAAGTGGAGAGAAAATGAGGGAATAATGACATAAAACACCTCTGGTGGTCTCAGGGAAAGTGTCAGCAGGGGCTATCAGAGGAAATATGTGCGAGTGAGAGGAGCTCATTTCCTCTGTGTGGCTGAGGTGGCTCATCCCTTACGCCTCAGCACTTTATTTATCCCCCCTTTTGGCAGGATATGGACAGCAATTTCCTTATTCCTGACAGCTTTTTATATCCAAACTGGAAGTTGTCCTGCTCTCCCCATTCCTTATGGGAAACACGGCGCAAGGATGGGTTGGGCCTAGGGATGAGGCCTAAGAAGGTGCTGGAAATAACAAGTGGCAGGATTGTCACAGTGGTGGGAGGAGTGTAACAAAGGCCTGGGATCCAAAAACCTGGAAAAATTGGAGCTGCCACCTGAAGACCTTTGGGAGATACCAGCGGATGGAATTCAGAAGCTTTTAACAATATTCAAAAGGTGAAGTCTGAAAAATATTGCTTATTTGTGGGTCCTTGTCACAGAGCACATTTCAATGTTCAGCTTGCTAATTAATTCATAGAAGTCATTTTTTTGGCACAGCTGTGCCCAAATCCTGAGAAGAAGAGGAATTAAATTATTTTCCTTCGACATTACTCATTGGACCTTCCACTGAACAGCCTCTCTCTTGCTTCTGCTCTCAAGCTCATTAATACAAATTTCCAACTTCTTCATTCCTAATGCCAGCTTAAAAATTTGTCTGTGTGTTTTAGTCCAGGCAATATGGCAAAGTTTATTCAAAGTAAGGGTAGGAAATCTGATAAAAAAGGAATGATGGACAGGAAATCTGATAAAAAGAATGATTCATCTTCTGCGGTAGCCATGAGTTGCATCTTTGTTCCGTATATATTTGTGTCACTTCAGGTGGAATGTCCTCCCACTGTGGCTCTGCAAAGCTCTGGAGAGAATTTCTGCTTGGGAAGTGAAGTGGAAATTCCTGGGAGAACTTTTCATCCTTCTTTTCTGTCACTGTACATTGTATGTCCACGCTTTTGTGCCTTAACAGCAGCAAGAAGCAGAATTTGTAAGAATTGTTTCAAGAACAGAGAAGTGGCAGTCAATAAATTAATTTATTGAAAAAAACCCAAAATTACTATCCATGGAATTCCAGAATTAGTAAATTGAAGTGAAAGTTATCTCTGACTAGATTTCCATGTGGGATTACCAAGAGAATAGCCAAAAAAGGTCATTTTATTTGGCACGTGGATTTTAAATGGAACGTGATGCAATGTGCTTGTGGAATACCACCATGGGGTCGACTCCTTGGATGCAGCTCCTCATATTTTGGGTTTGTGGCACAGAACTGACCCATGGAGAGAACACATGGCTGCCCAGGCATGGCATGGGAATGCTGTGGCCTTTTTTTCCAGCTCATTCCTGAGCGCTCCCTGTGGGTGGTTGTTGTTGTGTCTCCGACGTGGTGGAGATGTACTATGGAGCTCTTGGATGTGATGTTCAGCAGCACCAGGAGCCCACCAGTGTCCAGAGGCCACTGTTACAACATCTTTTGGAGCATTTTTTGTAGGAATTTGGTGCCCATGGTATTTCTCCCAGCTTTAATTTTCCAACTGGAGCTTGCTTGGGTGCAGGGATGCGTCTCCATCCCAACCTGTGCATCCGGGATCCCTGCCCTGCATGCTCTGGGCCATCCAATCCCAAATGGAGCGTGTGAGTCCTGCTACCAGCAATCAAATGTCCAGCCATGCCATCACATTCCAAGAGGAAAGAATAGCAAAATGCCTTTGGAAAATATTTGGGAAAATAAGATAAGTGGTGCACGCTGAGGTAGAGGGAGCCAATTTTGTGAGTCTCGGCTCCAACCGTAATGATGTGATTTAGATTAATTGCAGTGTTTTATTGCTTTGAATTGAAAACAGCATTTTTATAGGCGAGACAGCAGGTGCAGAATATCTCAAAAGCAAAGATCCAGTTTTTCCTGAATGCTTGCTAAGTAATAAAAATGGGAAAGGAAAACAAGACAGAAAATTCACTACACAAAGTGAGTTTTTTTCTAAACTGAAAGTCTTATGCTCCTCCTAATCTTCCTTGAAGCAATCACGGGTCTCCAGGGAGCAGATTTCCATCCTGCTTCACTCTGCACCCTGAGGATTTTGATCCAGTCTGAACTTTGTGTAACAGGCTGGTTTAAGCCATTGAGTTGTGCCGATGAGGTTTATGAGGGGCTGGAGAGGCCCTAATTTTGGGGCAAGAGCTGAGCAGCAGGACAAGCAATAACACAGAGCCATGGCTCCAGGATCAAAATGTCCAATGAATCCTGTGGATCCTTATCCCTCACAGCAACAGCGCCCAGTGTGTTCTGTCTTGGGAATATAAAGAGAATTATGACTGAGGCACCTCAAAGCCCATCACTGTTTGCAGCTCTCCACCAAAAGGCTGCAGTTTGTTCATTCTGGCTGTGTGTCCTGCCTGCAGCGTGTCCTGGGTACACTCTGCTGCTCAGCACCCAAAGTGCTTTCTTGCTGAATCAGCCAAGAATTCTTCACCCTTGATGGGATTGACTGCCCGAAGCTGCACATTTACAGTTTCTTCCTTGGGATAATCATAAGGACGTGGTGCTGTGCAGTGAGACAGCATTTTGCTTAGTCAAAGGCAAAGAGAAAGGTTCCAGGGGCATGGAGTGACAGGACAAGGGGAATGGCTTCCAAGTGACAAAGAGGAGGTTTAGATTGGATATCAGGAGGAAAATCCTACCTATGAGGGTGGTGACACCCTGGCACAGGGTGCCCAGAGAAGCTGTGGCTGCCCCTGGATCCCTGGCAGTGTCCAAGGCCAGGTTGGATGGGGCTTGGAGCAGCCTGGGATAGTGGGAGGTGTCCCATGGCAGAGGGTGGCACTGGATGGGATTTAAGATCCCTTCCAACCCAAACATTCTGGGATTCCAGGATAAGCTGAGGGACTGCTGTGTGGTGAGTTGTAGGTTCCCCATATCCTTTCCTTGGGAAGAATGGGGCTTTACCAGCATTACTCTCTCATCCTTTCTGGGGATAGATTTAGAAATCCATTCCCTGTTGGAGCAGGTGAGTCTGTTCTGCTGGGGGTCCCAGGGACCTGCTGGAATGGGCTGAGGAAAGCTCTGGGCAGTGCTGGTGTTGGGGGCAGCAGCACACCTGGAGCAGCTCAGACTCTTGTCCTGTGAACTCCATCATCCCTGGCTGTTACCCGCCGTGGTTGGTTTGCTCACTGCCTCAGACAATTTTCATTTTGTTTCAATAAATGAAGCAGCCAATGCTTCATGTTGTACAGGAATTTGCATTTGGAAATGCAAATTCATCCACAGTAGCAAAGGGAAGAAGCACTTGGGCTTCATTTAGGGAGCAGAAACCACAGAGAGATCTAAAGAGAGGGGAAACAAGCCTAAATATAACCAAACATTGATTATTTTAACTAACAATGCAATTTTTTGTTTCAAGACAAACCATTTTGTTGCTTTCTTTTCCCTCCCATTGGTGTCCAGGTTGGTTTTATATATTTGATAAGGAGAGAAATCACTTAGCTCAGAGGCAGGACTGGGCCTGAGAGAGGCGTGCAGGGCTGTAAAGAAGGGGCTGGCTCAGCAGAGCTGTCTGGCCTGGCTGGGACAGCCGGTCGAGGTGTCTGCTGAGTAGGGAGCTGCCTGCTCTGAGCTTGAGCTGCATGGCCACGATGGCCAACAGCTGCCAGAGCCCTCCTGGGGCTGCAGAGCTTCCTCCCTGTTCCCAGGAAAATGTGGAGGAGGGACAAGGCCTTGGAGTTACATGCAAATAGAAAAATTAACGTAGAAGCCCAGAATCTCAGAATGGTTTGGGTGGGAAAGGATCTCAAAGCTCATCTTTTTCCATGCCCCTTGCCATGGGCTGGGACACCTTCCACTATCCCAGGCTGCTCCAACCTGGCCTTGGACACTTCCAGGGATCCAGGGGCAGCCACAGCTTCTCTGGGCACCCTGTGCCAGGGCCTGCCCACCCTCACAGGGAAAATTTCTTCCCAATATCCAACCCAAACCTACCCTGCTCCAGATTAACACCTTTCCCCGTGTCCTGTCCCTCCATCCCTTGTCCCCAGTCCCTCTCCAGCTCTCCTGGAGCCCCATTAGGCACTGGCAGGGGCTCCAAGTTCTCCTCGGAGCTTTCTCTTCTCCAGACACCAACATTCATCTGCACAAGCTAAAAAGTGGTTGTGAGATGCTGGCCAGTGATTCAGCTCCATTTGGTTCAGCTCTGCTGTTGCCATAGGTTTGTCTTTACACAAACGTTTTTAGGTTCCAAGTGAAAGCTTTGGGTTCCTCCCAGGCCTGGAAATCCCATCCATGGGGTTTGGAATTTTTGTTTGCCATAGAGGAGCAGCTCCATCCCTGCCCTTCCGTGGTCCCATCCATCTGCACTGACGGTCAGGTGAGCAGCACCAAGCCCCGGCATTGCAGCCTCACAGGGTGGTACAAACCTTTCCCAATCCCAATTCTTGGCTTTCAGTGAAGTTTGGGGTATTACCCAATCCTTCAGTGTCTTTGGGGAAAGACAGCTGGGAAAGGGCAAGCAAAACTCTCCTATTTTAGTGTGCATTGCATAAGAGAAGCACAGGAAGCGGGGAGAGAGCTCCGAAGAGGAGAGATTTATCCCACACAACACTGCCAACGGAGCGCAGTCTGGTAAGGGCACACAGGGCTCGTTCCTTCCATGCTATACATAGATCCTCCTGTCTATAATGGGAGAATTAGGTAATTTTATACAGTTTTTGGTATAAAGCATGGTTTGTTTAGTGTAGCTGATTACTGGAATGGCTGGGAAACGAGCTTTCCTTGAGTTGTGACACTGGAATATTTGTTCTGTGAATGACTGAAGGCTCTGTCCCCATTTGTTTTCCTCATGACCCTGTCCTTCTGCTAGTCCCATTTCCATTTTTAATGTTCTCCTTGGCGCAGCAGCAGAGCCAGAGCGGGGCTCACTCATTCAAGGCAGGTTTTGTTGTTTTCCTTTTTCCTGTTTGTAATTTTCTGCTGTTACGGATCAGGTTGTAGTTGTTGGCAGTGATTCATGCAGAGAGGCAGAAGACCCAGATTTTTTGTTTAGCATTTTTCAATATGTTTGGCATTTTAATGTTCTCAAACCACTCTTTAATTTGTTACATCTTGCTCACTCATAATGTGCAGCTGGGGAGAGATTGGTACCATAGGGAAGTTCCTGAGGGCTCCTGCGTGAGGAGTGTTAGAGACTGGAATGTTTAGGATGTTATGGAACAATTGGGAGTTTACAGGGGGTCCATTACATACCACGAGTTTAAACTGTGAAAAAAAAATCATGTTTTGACTGAGCAGATTTTTTGCTTGTCTAAATTAGAATCATGGAATGGTTCAGGTCAGAAAAGACCTCTCAGACCATCGAGTCCAACAATTCCCCCAGCACTGCCAAGGCCACCACTAACCTGTGTCCCCAGTAATCCACACATTATTTGAACAATTCCAGGGGTGGCGACTCCACCACTTCCCTGGGCAGCTCTTCCAATGCTTGACCACCCTTTCAGAGGTGACATTTTCCCCAATATCCAATCCAAATTGCCATAATTCCATTGACTGCAGCACTTGTAGTAGCTGCAAACCCGCTGTGGTGTGTAAATTGGATTTGTAACACTATAAGTGATGCAGTACTTGCTGCTAGTAAGGTAAAGTACTCTGCACATGGTTAGGTAAAGGAAGGGATCCCTCTGTGAAGTTGTCCAGGTTCTGTTTTATTTAAGCTCTGAGATTGATAAAAGGCACTTGGAGGGTGAGGCAGTTGGAATGAGGAGGAGAGTGCTGGAGCAGCAGGTAAACCCCATCCTGATTTATTTCTCTGCCCGCAAAAGAAGCTATTTAATCTGAGGGTAGATGCCAAGACATCCCAGTCCCTTGAGAGCACGATGAGATGAAATGTGGACAGGAACAAGGAAAGCAGTGAGACTGCAGTTTTACTTCTTTATTTCTCCCCTCACCTTCACCTTACAAGTGAATCCTTTTTTTTTCCCAAACACATCTTGCAAAATAAATCTCCTGAGCGGAAAGATCTCTGTGTGTTTGAAACGCCTTCGTAATTCCTTCCGCTTCCCTGTGCTGCCTTTCCCGTGGATCTGAGCATGAAGCCACCGGCACTAGGATCTGCGGGAGGAATCATCTCCGCCTGACAGATGGGGCTCCGAGGCACAGATGGGGCTCCCTGACTGGAGCAGGGAGGCAAAAGCCACGCGCGGCAACACCGCCGAGCCTGGAACATCTCGTCTCTCCTGGATCCTTCCCAGCCCCGATCCGACGCTCCTCACATGTGTTGGGGCCCAGCTAAGTCAGGAGAAGGATGAAGTCATGGCCGGATCCGGTGTGATTTCCGCTGGGAAGCATATGACACCGGTGGGGCGAGGTCCAGGGGCTCACAAGACATTCCAACGTCACACAAGAGTTTACCTTTTTTCTCCAAGGGTTTTGCTCTTCTTGTGGAACAGCATCAGGTGCTGAAATATGGATTATTCTCATATGGAGTAAAGGAGTCTCTGCCATCCTGCCTTGTGGCTATGGAGTCTCCAGGAGGAGATGGTTGGAATGGAGGGAGGTTTCCTTCAGAAATCCTCCTGGGTTCTGGTTGTGCTTGGCAAAGATTGAACCTTGCCTGTCAAATGTTCTGATTTTGGGGAAGTGGTGAATTTCCCAAATTTCTGCTTGTTGTCTTTTAAATGTGGAGAGCGATACCTTCGTACCAGACTGGGAGAAAAAATGCATGAAGGCTCTGAAAATCCCAGGAACTGAAGCATTAGCAGATATTTAATCAGGATGTATCTAATGGCAGGTATTTAAAGGCAGATAAATCCCTTCTGTCTTCCATCAGCAAACAAAAGGAGGTTGCGGACTCTCCATCCCTGGGAGTGTCCAAGGCCAGGTTGGACAGGGCTCAGAGCAACCTGGGATAGTGGAAGGTGTCCCTGCTCATGGCATGGGGTAGAACATGGCAAAGCTGATGATGAACTTTAAAGCTGGGATGAGTTTTAAGGTCCTTCCAACCCACACCATTCCAACCCAAATTTCCAGCAGGTTTAAACCTCAGAACACATGGCGAAAGGCAAACATTCCTGAGTGCACAACCTCCAAGAGACGCAGGAAATGACATTATCATCCATGATTCTTGTCCTTTCATTTACTTCCGTGAGGAGGTCAGGTCAGAATTCCTTGTTAAAATCCTTCCTGATGGAGAATTAATTGGCGAAGGGATTTGTGGGTGCAGCGGTGTCTTGAGCAATTCCTTCTTCAGTGCATGTTGGCTGTGAGATGGGCAGGGGTCTTCTCCATGAGGGATTATCATTCCATCCTCCTCCCTTGCAGGAGGTGAGTGTGTGAGCTCAGGAATCAAGTGATTTATTTTTCCAACGCGTCGGTGTAGGAGCCGCGTTGGGTAACGGCGGTTCTGGATCGTTTCACCAAACAAACGAGAAATGCTTTGCTCCAGAGCTGGGCTCAGCATGCCAGGATTGAGAGCTCATTTGCTATTGGAGTTCGGAGATATTATTAAACTTTGCATCGCTGTGAATTATGTATCAGTCAGCACATTATCAAAATAGCAACATCTTGAAATACTTATTGAACAGACATGAAAGTAGCGTCTTGGATTACTTGGGAAGCATCCTTACACGGTGAGGAGAAGTACAAGCTTTCTCTTTTTCGGATAATAAAGGGCAAACGGGCTCAATAAATAACTGCTTTTGGGAAATGGGATTTAATATTCATGAAAGTCAGCATTCTTGGGGAAAAAATATAAAAAAGAGAGAAAACCTAAAAGCTCAGGGCTCTCCTCCACACAATAGCAGAAACCATCAAGGAGCCCATTTGGGATACACTGACATTCAGGTTTTGTCAATCCCATGGAGGATTCATAGTGGCTGGAGGATCTCAGGAAGTTAAAATTCACCAGGGGCTTTGGGAAATGCTCCAAGTTCGTTAAATGAGATGGTGGCGAAATCAGAATATTTTAAACCTCGCATTTTTAATGATTTTTTGCAGCATTTTACACATTTTTCTTAAGCTTTTTGGTACATTTTTGTTGCAAAGGCTGTGTTTGACACTCTGTGAAGATAATGGGACAGTCTAATTCTAAACCAAAGGGTGCCAGCATGAAGCCACACCTCAGTGAGCCCCCAGCTGAGTTCTAATGCTGTCCTAATTCCTTAATGATCCTTTTATTCCAACAATCTCCGGGTTGTCCAGAAGGAGGTCTCTGCTTGCTGGGGACTGTGCAAACACAGAGTAATAAATGTTCCCTGTCGTGACAAAACATGTGGCTCCTGGGAAGAGGCAGGGGAAGGGCGCATGGAATGGTTTAGGTTGGAAAAGTCCTCCAAGACCATCGAGTCCAACTGCCCCCAGCACTGCCAAGGCCACCACTGACCATGTCCCCAAGTGCCACATCCACAGGGCTTTGAAATCCCTCCAGGAACAGGGACTCCAGCACTGCCCTGGGCAGCTGTGCCAGGGCTGGACAACCCTTTCCATGAAGAAATTTTCCGTAATACCCAGCCTAAGCCTGTCTTGGTGCAACTTGAGGCTGTTTCCTCTTGTTACGTGTGAGAAGAGACTGAATGCTGTGTAAGAGAAGGAAAGGGAGGGTATCCCCCTCTCCCAAGGGAGATGTGGATGGCCTTCTCTGGGATGCTCCAGGAGATGCCTGTTTCAGTCCCATTCTTCAGTCTATCCCTTCTTAAAAGTGATGAAATTGATTAAATTTGCTTATCATTACTGTTATCAAAAGCAACAATTTATATTTGTTTCAATGCTACGAGCAGACTTTTACTACAGAATTTTACTCAGCCACTGACTGTTTAAATTTACTTAGTTTGGGAAATAAGTGACTGATGAGACATCCTGCTCCCTGGATGAGTAGAAATCCCTAGGTCTCTTCCAAAGCAACAGTGTGAAGGCATTCCCAGTGCTGACACCTTTCGGGATCTCCTCAGCCCTTGCCCTGGCGCAGGCTCGGGCTGCTCTGTAATCCCTAAAACCCTTTTGGCTGAGTGCAGGCATCCTGAATTCCCTGGCACTGCTCTGGCGCCCATCCGAGGGAGGGGAGCTCTCTTTGTCACTGTAATTATATCTAAGCCGAGCCTCTGCAAAACAAAGTGATGTCAGGACCAGTCCGTCACGCTTTTCCAGTAAAAGCAAATATAAGACACTTCTCTTCTTCCCTTCTTTGCATGCTGGAATATGCTTGGCAGAAAAAATAAATCTTGTTTTGGAGTGATGATTATGGATACTTGTTTTCAGTAGTGCTCCAAAGCACCACCTGTTCCTGAGGTCACTGCTGCCAGTGAAATGCACACCAGCCCCGGTGAGGGGATAGCAGCAGCCTTGTGGCAGTGGGAAAACCACTGGAGACAGTGAATAAGCTCGGAATCTGATTTTATCTCACCTCTGTATTTATATTTTAGCCCTCATTTTGCAGTTGTAGGAAGCTAAGGGTGACCTGGGGAAACATGACAGCGTTGACAACAAATGTGTGAAAGAATTCCCTCAGCTAATTGGTGCCCTGTGACTTTTCCAGCGGGAGCAGCCTTGCAGGCGCTGAAGGAAATGGAGACAAAGCCCTGCTATCATCTGGTGTAAACTGAGCTGGGGCTGCTGAAGTACTCAGAGCTCTGCTGATTTATTGTGGCAGCTGAGGGGATGGAGCTTGGAATTCTTCATGTTTTTAATAATTTAGAATGTTATTCTGACCAGCAGGAACAAACCAATATACAGGAGTTTCTCAGTGAGGTGCTTTGATCCCTGAGGGAGCACAGGGGAGGCTCCTGGAAGGGGAGGAACCCCCCAGTGCCCCCCGGGATCCTGGGGGGCCCTGGCAGCTCCACAGCCCTGGGACTGGGGCAGCTGGAGAGACCTTTGGAGTGGCCACTCACACCCCAGATACCAACCCTGCAGTGAATATGTCCTAGTGATAAAGAAATCCCTGGATTTGCAGGAATTCTGTCAGTACTCTTGGGTCAGTCCTGCCTTGCTCATCTCTGCTGCTGTTCAGCCTCCGGACAACGCACAAATATTCCATCCACCACATCCAGGGATCCATTGACTGTGATCCAAAACCAACTGCAAACCTCCATAAACACTCATTTTGTGGCAGTCATCATTTCTCAGCACTGCTTCCTTACCCACTAGAGAGCCTCCTGGTGACCCACAGCAGCCCTTGGGATCTCATCGGACTGACGGGAATTGATGGGATTTAGGGACTGGTCCGTACTGGTGAGACATCCCAGCAATTTGCAAACCTGTTGCAATATGAAAAGGTTGCATTTCAAGTTTTAAAAATTCACTGGGCTTCTAAATACCCATTTTAGCCCTGCTATGATGATAGAAATTCTGTAGAGAGGGCAAATCCAGAAGATCCAGAAATTCAGCGGTACTTTTCCTTAAATTGGTAGGAATATCATTGTCTTTTGCTGTTTGTAGGCCTTTTGACCTTGTTAATATTGCCAATTAGAGACTGCTGATTTCCTTGCTAATATTTTCAATATTAACAACAGCTTGTTGCTAAATTATAAATAATAATTAGGATCTCTTCCATTGTCCATTAACGTTAATTGATATTTTGTGGCTCTCATTCTTTGTTTAAAATATTGGTTATTCTAGCACAGGCCCCAGTCCACGATCTAGTGATAATTTTGCTTTCAAACCACTAAGAAAATGTTTAATATTTGATTTTTGTCTTCTTTTTTTTTTGGTTTTTTTTTGGTTTCTGTTTGTAAAGCAGCTGAAGTGTAGTTTGGAAGGGGTCTGTTGAAGTTGTTCATCTCTGCTTTAGGAACCCAAGAAATATTTGCCAAAGCAATAACTCCCAAGCGAAGCCCCTTGTTCCCCAGATCACCTTCCCGGGAAAGAAAGAAGTGCAAACACAGCTTGCCATTCCATGAGGGGATTTTTTGTATTCCTGGGTCTCAACTCTTCCCTGAAGCAACAGAAACGGGGGAAAGGATCCGGAAGCTTCTTGACATTTGTAAATTCACTCTTATTCATCTTCCTATCTCAGATTTCTCAGCTGGATGACAAATGTGTGTCATCCATGGAGTACTGTTTTTTAGACGTCTCCATTTATTGGATGCTCCGGGGTGTTTGGATTCAATTGGAACTTACAGCTTGTCTATGTTTTATTTGCATAATAAGGCTCTGAATGACAGAGCAGCTCCAGCCAGACGTGTTGGCTCCAAACACTGCAATTGAAGCTGGGAGTATTTTGCAAGAGTGAAAAAAGAATGAGAGGGAGAGAGAGAGTCTGATCACGTGGGAAAAAGTTAAGTTACAGGAGGGAAACACCATCCTGAGACAGAACATTCCTGGGATGATGATTTCCAGGCCAGGTTGGATGAGGCTTGGAGCAACCTGGGATAGTGGGAGGTGTCCTTTCCTTGTAGGTCCCTTCCCACTCAGGGTATTCCATGATTCAATAATTCTATGAAGTGCTTCTTACCTTTAGAAACAGAAACAGGTAAAAGGAGAGCCAGAGCTTCACATCCCAACCCCAATCCGTGTTTTCATGCTCTGTGCAGTCCTGTAGCACATCCCCACCACCCATCTCACCTCCCCTCCTGCCTGCCCCAGCTCTCAAACAGCAGCAGGGGAGGGCCCTTCCCTAAAAAACCAGCACTCCCCCCCCCTATATACTCACCCATATATACATAAATACAATATAAAATGTAGCATAAAATATAATCTATAGCATATAACTCAGATGGATGTGGTTACAACTTACACATAGGGCCTGACCTGCCTGTGTGTTACTCCTGTGTGGAGAATATTTTTCCATGTATTCCAAAATCCTCCATTTTCACCCCTTCAGGATCTGTCTGTGGCAATTCAGTCATGAACCTTTGGAATGCTGGATGATCCTGCATGGAATGGGTGGTTAAAGGGGTGTTTTGTGTCCTTCCAAACTCAGTTCCTGGGATTCCCTTTGAGAAGCAGCTTCTGGTTTGTGGGAGCTGAATTGCAGAGACAAACCCCTATGTTTAAGTTGCAGCATTAGTTGTTCCAGCCTGTGCAGTTCCCATTTTTTTCTGGGCTATGCTGGCTGGAATCATGTCCAAGTGGGTATGAGCTGGCACTTGAGATCCCTGGGTTGGTAGTGCAGGAATGTGGCATTGATTTCCCTTTTCCCATATATTTTTGACTGCATATCTATAAATATGAGCTTGGCAAACACTATGTGCAGACATGGAGAGGGCTGATTTTTGAAGCATCTTTGATATTCCAAGAGTTAATCCAGAGCCAATCAGTGCTTCGGGGCGATGATTTACAGGTTTATTGAGCCATGCACTTTTATTTCTGAAACGATGCTTTTCAATCCTCATCAGGTGAGTTCTGCACTCGTGCCATGCTGATAATGAAGCCCTTTGTATGAAAACAAGACATCAACAGAATAAAAGATTTTCCTTTGCGTTCTCCAGTCGCAGAGGTTATTGATTGTAACGATGGCTGCGTCAGGCAGTGCATTTTTAGATGATTACTTCATACCTCAGGTGATGTGATGCACCATAAAGATGATGGATGGTGATTTGCACTTCCAGGGCCTTCCAAGTGAAGCCTGAATAATCCCTGTGGGGTTTTCTTCCCCTTACAGCACTACCAAAACCATTGGCCTTCTCCTGAAACAACAGAATCTGCCCAACTATCTCTGAAGTGCTGCCTTGCCCAATTCCTAATAATGACATTTATTTTCCATTGATTAAATTCCCTCTGGTGTAGCTCCTCCAGGCAGAGCAGTGTGTGAGCAGACATTATGAAGTTAGTAAACACTATAAAGTGTGAAAACATTTGCTGCAGGAGCTGTAGTCTAAACATTCCAGGAGAAAGCAGGATTCCAGCTCTAGTCTTGGCTTTGCCTCTGAATATCATTGTAACCTTGGGCAAAGCTCTTCAGTTTGCCTCTCCTTAGTGGATTTAATTTGTGTAGCAGGATAATGAGACTTAGCAAGTCTCATCCTCTTTTTTTTGTTTTTTTGCTGGCATGGTGGTGGGGAGAGGGTGGAGGGGATGGGAGAAGCTGGCTGGAGGATGGAGAGGGGAACGGAGCAGGGCAGGAGGAGGGATCCACACATCCCTGCTGGACTGACTTGGGAGAAGTGAGGCTGAGGCTGAGTCTTCACTAAGTTATGCTGCTCGACCCTGTGTTGGAGGGTTGCTTGAAGAGGAAAATCTGTGTAACACCAGAGGTGCTGCCATGGACTGAGGCACAGCTGCTTGGAAACCTTGAAGGAAATAAAAGCCTCAGGATGAGAGGAAATGGCCTCAGGTTGTGCCAGGGGAGGTTTAGATTGGATACTGGGAACAATTTCTTCACTGAAAGGGTGATCAGACATTGGCACAGCTGCCCAGGGGAGAGGTGGGGTGACCATCCCTGGAGCTGCTCAAAAACCTGTAAGCGTGTCCCTTGGTGACATGGGTCAGTGGGGGCCTTGGCAGTGCTGGGGAATGGTGGCACTCAGTGATCTACGAGGGCTTTTCCAACCTAAGCCATTCCATAAATTGCCAGGGCTATGCTGAGCTCCCACCCAGGACTTTTACCCCTCTCTCTCCCTGGCATCACTTTTGATTTCTTTTGCATTAACACTAACTATTTTCTCCAACAAACCCACTGAACTCTGACTTCAGGATGGGTCTGCCGCTCTGCTTCCCATCTGGCTCTTTTTCTCTCTGTTTTCTTGTCCCCACTGGGAGATTCACAGCCATTAAAGAAATTAAAGGCTTACTTCATTTCCCAATCCATCTTCTGGCAGAAGCTGCCCCGTTCCCCACCGCGCAGGTACGAGGGCTCTTGCCCAGTCATGTTTTAAAGAGTGGGGATTAACTGCTTACTTGGGAGCTTGTTTGAAGCTGAAACCTTTCACTGTCAGGAAGTTGTTCTTCAGATTCAACCTGAATTATCTTTCTTAATTTAATCACACCACTCCCAGCTATGCCCAGTGAGCTGCACTAAATCTGTCCTTTCCATTCTTTCTGTTTACATCCTTCACGTGTGTGTTCACAGATATATTGCCCATAGGTATTGCTTGGCTTCACTATGTGTATTTAATTGAAATGCTTCTAATTATTCCTCCCAAATCCACCTCTGTGGCCCCTGCTATGTTTTTCTTCTTTTTCAGTGCCTGCTTTGCAGCAGCTTATTGGTTAAAATGATTTGCAAAGTGTGTTCCATGCCCAAGTTTTGGGAAAACCAGAGCAAGGGAAGGAAGCCACATCAACATGAACAAATCATTAATTTTCTAAAGTCTTGCCGAGCTTTGGTGTCTGTGTGAAATAATTATCCTGCTTGTGTTCTCCTAATCTTCTGGCTTGTCTCTGTGTTGTCATTGGGAGTGTTTATGGGCTAAAACTAAAGGCTTCCACTGAAAGATTTCAAAGTGGGTTGGAATCTCTCTCCTAACACAGTCTGAACCTCTGCCATCCTCCAGCATTAGCCGCAGCACCAGCTTCTACATGTTCAGCTCAGTTTTGATCTAATATTCCTTTTTCCTCTTTGCCTAGAGGGAGATCTAGAAAGGTTCCCGTGCTGCAGCCTAAAGCCAATTAGCAGAAGATTTCTTTCACTGTTCAACCACGCTGTACCTTCCATTGGCTTTACCAATGGATATCAGAGGGAAGCTGGAGAGCTGGGATCAAGGCATTGTGGAACTCAGCACAACTTCTGCAGTTCTAGCACATCTCAAAGGCAGGAAATTCACAGCAGTTCTAGCACATTTCACATGCAGGAAATGAGAAATGAGTGTACAGGCAGGATGAAAAAATGTTACCAATACTGGTAGGGAAATAAAAATTAGGGTTCAAATGCTCTGCAAGCTCATCCAGTTTGTGTTCATGCTTTGATGCCTTTGGTTGCACATGGATGTCTGAGGTGGTTTAAAAGCGCAGCCTCTGGCCAGGAACATGAGGGGAGGGTTCTGTTCCACCAAATAATTGTTTTCCCTACAGACTGACATTCAAAGCTCCCAACACTCTGTAAAACCCACAGCCTGCTACCTCTGGGTGTTCTGGACAGGACCTGGCCAGAATCCCCAAACACAACCCGTGCAATTCCCCCCTCTCTGCTCTGTCCAGAAATGGCTCCTGCTGGAGATGGAGCCACATGACAGGAGACTGCAGCTTGGGCTGGGTGAAGGCAATTGTCATGGAATCCCAGAATGTTTGGGTTGGAAGGGACCTTAAAAATCACCCATTCCCACCCCCTGCCATGGGCAGGGACACCTTCCACTACCCCAGGGTGCTCCAAGCCCCATCCAGCCTGGCCTTGGACACTTCCAGGGATCCAGGGACAGCCACAGCTTCTCTGGGAAATCCATTCCAGGGCCTCCCCACCCTCACAGCCACGAGTTTCCCCTTGACATCCCATCTAACCCTGCCCTCTGGCAGTGGGAAGCCATTCCCCATTGTCCTCTCACTGTAAGAGCTCCATATATTACACAGAACAAAATGTTACTGACTGGAATAGCAATTTCACTGGGAAAAAATATATTTACTGTTGAATAAAGTAATTAATTTGAATAAATACCTAAGTAAATACTTAATTCCCCAGATTTTTGTCTAATTTCAATTGGGGAACATTAAAAGCCTCAAGCAAACTCAAAATAATTGTCAGAAATCTCCCACACTTCCCCTCCCTGGCAACTCAGGAGTTGACTTGAAAAGTTGTGATTTTTTTTTTTTTTTGCTGTGCTGAACGAATTTCCCAACTTCCCGAGTTCCAGAGCATATGTTGCCAAGCTGGCAGCTCCCAGGCACTCCAGGCCCCGCTGTCCTTCCCCTGTGCCCCGCAGCAAAGCCCGGGAAGGTCCTGTGCTGGCGCTCCAGGGGTTAAAGGAACTGAACTTGTCAAGATATTTTTGCGTTGTCTGGCGGAGTTGTTTGTAGTGTCGTCGGTGCTGCAGGGTATCAGTCACTTTGAAGGAGAGGATGTCCAGGCAGTCCCACAGCCAGACAGTGACTGGCACTGTCAGTAAATCATTGTGTCAAGGGCTGGCTTTGCAGCAGCGCAGAGGGAATTGTGTGATTGTTTGGAAGGAACTGGAGCGTTTGGGATTTATCGGCGCGCTCAGCCCACAATGAAATGATCAATTAGGGCTCGTTAATAGCACTCAGTGGCAGTTTGGACAGGAGAGATCAGACCTGCCTGGCTCGGGGTGGGTTCACAGGCCAGCAGAGCCGCTCTCAGTTTTAAATGGAATAGTGGTGCCCTTGGTGCTCTGGGATATTTTTGGTACAAAGCAGGGAAGGAAAATGTTTTCCCGTGTACTTAGGAAAGCTGAGAGATTTGGGATTGTTCATCCTGGAGAAGAGAAGGCTCCAGGGAGACCTTAGAGCTCTTTGCAGTGCCTAAAGGGGCTCCAAGAGAGCTGGAGAGGGACTTGGGACAAAGGATGGAGGGACAGGACACAGGGAATGGCTTCCCACTGCCAGAGGGCAGAGATGGATGGGATATTGAGGGGAAATTTGTGGCTGTGAAGGTGGGCAGGCCCTGGCACAGGGTGCCCAGAGCAGCTGTGGCTGCCCCTGGATCCCTGGCAGTGTCCAAGGCCAGGCTGGGCGTTGGGGCTTGGAGCAGCCTGGGACAGTGAAAGGTGTCCCTGCTCATGGCAGGGGTGGCACTGGATGAGCTTTCAGGTGTCTTCCAACCCAGTGCAGTCTGGGATTCTATGATTAAAGTTCTGCCTGAGTAGGCTCTGAAATTCCACATCTGAAAGAAATCAGGACAGATCTTTAAAAAATCTTTAAAAAAGATTTACCCTCATGTATGTCAAGGTTCAACTTTTTAATTCTTCTCAGGCAAGTCTGTAGCAAAGTATGAACACATGGGTTACCACTTGACCTCCAGATGGCAAAGAGCTTTTGAGTTCTAGGCATAAAATCTAAAATTTAAAATGTAAAATGCAGTGCATTCAGAAATGTAATATTTTTTAATGATAAAGCCAATTTAAAGAGCCAAATACCTCTGTTCATTTCCAGATAACGTGGTCTGTAGGGACCCTAAACAGCATCAAGGGCCCAGGCCCTAGTATAAAGACAAAAAGGCTGGAATTTGTTAGGGATGAAGGAGGAAAGTGATGGAATTGGACTTTGACGATCCTGTGGGTCCCTTCCAATCAGGATATTGCATGATTCATAAGCTACAGAAGTGCGAGGAGTAGCTCAGGCCACCCCAATTTCCATCACCCTTGAGACTGAGCCCACAGATCCCCTTTTTCTTCACAGATAACTTAAAAAGCACTGCCTTCCTTTCTGCTGCCTGCTATCCCATGAGCTCTGCCCCCCAAAAACTGAAAAATCCCCAAACCTAAGCCCAAAACAACAAAACAATCCCCAGGGAGAAGCCAGCAGGGAGATTGCTGCCCGTGGGAGAAGCCTCATAAGACACCTGCAAAGCCTCTTTTGTTTTTCCTGGACTTTTTCTTATCTGAGCCGTTCCTCAATCCCATTTCTCTTTCATCTTCTGCTGTTCACCTCAGGTTCCTCCCACCCCCCTCCGCTCCTTCCTCGGAGCCTTTCCTTGCCATTGATTTGCAGAGCAATGCCAAGGCATTTTGGCACGGCAAAGGGGGTGCAGATGCCTCCGAGGCGCTGCGGGGACGGGAGCAGGGAGGATCCTCGTGCTCGCCTTGGGTAACCCTGGCACAGTAATTGAGGTGCCACTCATCCCAGCTAATTGTGCTCCAGCTCCAAGGCAGAGCCTCCCCTGGCGCCTCCTTTAAATAATTTGGATGTATATCCAGCAACCTCTCCGTGTTTCATCTCCTCTCTTTCCTTGTGCCGATTTGTTTATTTGCCCTCAGGCTCCCAGCTCCCCGCAGTAAAAAGCAGCCACTTCCGGAAAGGCAGGTAATATGGAAATGGGGGGCTGCTTTTCCTTTCAAATTAATTCGGCGTTATTTCCATTTGATTTTTCGAAAATAGAAGCAAAAGATTCCTATCCGTGCCTAGGAAAATCTTGGAGTAACTCCGGAGCAGTTTAAGGCTGCAAAAAAGGGGATTTTTTTGGGGTCAGCATCCTGAGTTTGCCCTTCTAAGCAGGGACCTTTAGGTGCTGGAAGTGACTCGGGTTGCTGTGCCAACTGAGCTCCCAGCACTTTGTAGTGAGCAGCGCTTGGGAATGCCGGCGAGGTGTTCCCTTCCCAGGGCGGCAATCCTCGGGAATCCAGGGAAGCGGGGCCGGCGCTGGGGCACGGAGGTGCTGCCCGCTGTTTGCTTGAGTTGTGTCCTGGTGTTTGTCCTGCCCTGTCTGATGTGCCACGGCCCAGAGCAGCCCAGTGTGACCCCACAGGGCACTTGGTGCCAAGGAATGCTTTTTCCTTGGATAATGGGAGGGCAGCTGGGGAGCCAAAATCACAGAGCGGGTTGTTTCCCATCCCGCTTGGGTCTGGCAGAAGGACCTCCTCTGCCTCCCCAAGATTTTACAGCATAACTTGATGGCTCTGCTTTAGTTACCTGAATGTCAAATTTTAGTTGAGGTATAGAATAATTTCTGCTGATTCTCCACTTCTCCTTCCCATCCCGGAAAATCCATCTTGGGGCTTTCTGCTGTTTGTGCTGCTAATCCATTTGTCATTGCTTAGAAACTCCTGGTGCTGTCAGGATTGCTCCTTTTAAGGAGGTGAAATATATTTGTCTTTCTCATGAGCTGAGATACAAATCAGAGAATCACAGAACCAGAGAATCCCGGACTGCCTGGGTTGGAAGGGACCTTAAAACTTGTCTTGTTCCACCCCCTGCCATGGGCAGGGACACCCGGAGGGTCCAAGGGTGTGGGTGAGGATGGGTCAGTGGAATTTTTCCCCATCAGATGATGACTTTACTGTGCACTGACCATTATTTAGAGACCCCTGACTTGCAATAACAGGCAGGGCTTGGCTGAGCTGTGTTGGAGCAGGTCAGGTCAGCCCCGTGGGCTGCCTGGGCTAAAGGAATGTGACCCCTGCAGTCCCCTCAGGAAGAAAAGGTCCTGCTTTCCTTCCCTTCCCTTCCTCCCTCCACCCTCCCTGCTCCAGCCCTTGTCAGATCCTTCTCTTGTGGTTTTAACTTGGGAGAGAACTCTTTTATTCAGAGTTCTCCACTGGCTCGTGCGCTGACCTGGGTCATGGGAGACGGCCAGGAGGCTTCAGGGAAGGGAGGGAAGGGGAGGACTGGGAGCTCTGTGCTTCAGCAGCACAAATCTGCTGGACCAGCTTTGCTCCTACAGACCAGCAGGACTCCCCAGCTGAGGAAGGAGCAATTCCTGCTTGTTGCTCCTGGGACCTGAGCTTGAATGCAAACGTGTTGCTGCCTTTTGATGGAGAGTGGTTTGCACAGGTCAGTGGTGGGAGTCTGTGACACCCAGAAAATACCCTGGTTCTCCACCTGGTCTTCCTGGGACACAGAATTTTAAACCGAAGCACCACAGGAGCAGTTAGAAACTCCTATTTTGTTGCCTCATTAATTTGTTAGAATCTGCATTGTTGGGAAGTTTGACAACACGCGAAGGGTCTCTGCACACCGAAACACAACAAACATTCTTCTGTTGGCAGCTCCAGCATCCATCTGACAGCTCTACCCACAATTATCAAATCCTTTATTTGTTGTGTTGTTGTAGCACTTCTGATGATTATTTTTATCCTTTTGTCTGCCAGTATCAATAAAAACACCAGCTGAGGTTCACAGGCTGTGACACGAGTTGGCCCTGGCTCTGGGGGTTGGCCCTGGCTCTGCTGCGGTGCTCAGTGGAGTGATCACCACCAGCAGTGGCACAGGCTCTGTGTGTTAAAGCCCTGCCCCATAATTGAGAAGAAGGGGCAGAAATTCCAGAAATGCAGATTGACAAGTGCCTTGGCTCCTGAGTCCTCAAGGATTGTCACATGGCTGCAGTCCTTCGCTTTTCTCTTGGTAAACACAATGTTTTGACGTTGTTTTTTCATTTCTGTACCTTTAGTGAAGAGCTTTACAACGACATGAACTGAAAAAAATGTAGGTCCCACTCCGTGGACTGGATCGATGGGTGGCAAGACATCTTTCTTTACTAATTTTTGTGAAGATCTTTGCTTCTTTGTGCAACATTTAGGACACAAAACACTAAGCAGATGGAGGAATTTCCCTTTGGGAGATGCAGAGGTGCCAAATATTTTTAGAAGATCAAATTAACTGGGAGAATAAGTAACTGGAAAAATCACATGATTGTAAATAAATTGATTGGTAAATAAACCCCTGGGAACTGTTGGAATGATGGTGTTGGGATTATGAGGTGTTTCAGGCCAGGATGGCTGCAGTGACCGCCCCATCGGCCTCTGTATGGCCAGGGATGGGTCATTACTGCAATTATTCATCCCTAATTGAAGCAACCCCCTGAAGGAGTCCTTGTGCACCTCGGCAGTGGGAGGTGCTGGCAGTTCTCCCCCACTTCCCTTTGTTTACAGACTTGCAGGAGCATCATTTGCAAAGTTCACATTGACAAATCCCCGCACTGGTTCCGTAGGGCCTCAATCCATCATCAAATAACAGCATCAACATTTTTCCTGGGCTATTATCATCACTTCAGCTGCTGCAGCGATCTATCCTGCACCAATAAATCAAGGGGGATCATTTCAGATGGGCAGAAACATAAACAGTATTTTAAAAAATGTATCTTTTAGCAATCTCCTTTCCTCTTGCTGTCGGTGAGTTTTAGCAGGTAAAAATAGCCTCATTTTCTGGGTTTTTCTTCCTCATTTACACAAAGCCAATCTGGTATTTCCCAATATTTTACCAGCCACTCATCAAGCCCTGAGCTACCACGTTCATTTCTTGCTTTTTCTTTGCCTTTTGCTGCTCCTTTCAGTGAGTGTGGAGTATCGTGGTGGTAGGAAATGGTTGTATTTCCCCAGGCAACAGGTGCTTATCTTTGTGGTTATGACACAAACCTGACAAAGCCTCTCACACATCCAACAGCTCTCGCAGGAAAATTGGAAATCTTGCTCCCCTTTAGCGAGGAATTTACTTTTTTTAAGGCAAACTGCAGCTGCAACACCTGAATTATGGCATGGTGAGACTTTGGGTTATAGCTCCCTGTTCCATTTTCCCATTCCCAGCACAAGCCACGTTTTTATTCTTTACATCACGAGCCTGTTCTCATTTTCATGAAAGAGCTTTCTGTGCTGAGTCCTGCCTTCCCTCCTTTCCAATCCCTGTGCATCGTTAAAGGGGCTTGCTTAATTTCCTGTTTTAGGCTTTCCTCGGAGGGTTCTCATTCTGTTTTCCCTTCCCCGTAGCACACAAATATTCCTGCTGCCTGGAAAGAGCCTGACTGCTTTTTGCTGCATGTTGGCAGCTCAGGTGATGACAATTGGCTCCCTCTGCGTGTTCCAGCTGCAGCTCCGGCGGCGGTGCCAGATGGCTCCACACACGTGCAGGGAGTTTGCATTTCGTGTTCCTGGGTGGAAAATATCCCACTTGGTTGTGGGGTTGGATACTCCCATCCCAAATGAGCCATTGTCCTTCACAAAGCAAGGCCTCAGCTCTGTACCTGGCCGTTCATTGAGGCACCCACCTCGTATGACTTTATCAGAGTGAGAAGGATTTAGGTGGAGAAGTCAAGTTGGGAGTCTCAGGGATGACTTGGGAGGGCAGCAGCCTGCAGAGAACTGACTGAGAACAAAACTTTGGCTCTTTTGGGTGGCTGAAACTGGTTTTATTTCCAAGACAAAACAAGTTGGGAATTGGAGTTATTGGCCCAATCAGAAAAATCTCTGTGTCACACAAAAGGAAAGATTTACTTTCAAATTTCTTTTTTTTTTTCTGTTTTCTTTAAATAAAAATATATTTAACAGAACATTCCCATCCAGATCAATTATAAAATCACAGAATCCCAGACTGCTTTGGGTTGGAAGGGATATTAAAGCTCATCCCATTCCACCCCTGCCATGGGCAGGGACACCTTCCACTATCCCAGCTTGTTCCGAGCCCCATCCAGCCTGGCCTGGAACACTTCCAGGATGCAGCATCATGACCCAACCCGTCATGTAGCTGGCAGAAATTAGTTCATTTAATGGCAACAATCATACACAGGCCTGAACTTGCAATATCAGCATGAACAGGAGCTGCACAAAGGCCCAGAGAGAGTGGGAATTTGGGAAGGGCGTACAGAAGAGCAGGAAATATGCTCCATATATTCCCATGATCACCTGAGAAGTCCTGTAAGAAGTAAGAACCCAAGTAATGTTTGAGTTAATGTTGAAAAAACGAGGACCATAAAATTTTTTTTCCAAATTCTGTGCTTTCAGTGCTTTTACATCACAGATGTTGGAGTTGGGAGTAGACAATGAAGGAAGTTTTCTAACCTTTCCTACTGCCTGGATTTTATCCTAGAAAACAACCAGTTTTCTGATCACCTGCTATTCAGCACTCAAACCTCTGACCTATATTCAAATGAAAAGTACAGAACTGACAAAAAAAAAAATAAAATCAGCATTTCTTTCACCCCCCGAGTAAACTGGTTTGACAGCTACATAAAATGATTTCATTTTTTATAATTCCAACTATGGCAGGATTAGCCCTTCATCCTGTTGTTTCAGGATGTCTGCATTAATTATTTCTAGTCCTCTTTAATTCAACACTAAACTCACATTTTCTGTTCAAGGAACTGGCCCGTTCTTAAATCATGTAAATATTATTCAGAACTAGGTGATACCCACGTGCTGAGCTGCCAAAGTAACACTCATTTATTTTTTAACTTCTTAGTCAGCCAGGGAGCAAAACACTCCATGATTTATGCAAGGCATTTAATGAATTTCATCCTTTCCCCACCGGGGTTTCAATACTGCTGAAACATGGGCACAAGGAGAAAGAACAACAGCAGAAATCCCTCAGAAACGATCCTCCTGCATTCCAGAATTGTTCTATTTGTGTGTGGAAGGGCCAAACTGCTGCTTTATTGTTCAAATCCTAAACTGAGCAGGGCTGATTAAAGCCCACGGTGCCAAGGAGGGATTTGCTTTCTAGGACAAAACCCTTCCTTTGAGGAATGTTCCCTGCTGAGCTGCCCATCACCTCCCAGCACGGCAGGATCCACGTTTAATCCTCTCAAAACTTCTGGTCTTGGTTGGATTTCTGTGGATGCTGAGCACGAACTTTGTGTAGAGGGGAAGTTTAGTGGGTCTGGTTCGAGGAGCTGGGATTTAGGGGCACAGCTGGAAAGGTCTCTGTGCACATTTCCAGGGTGGGATTACTGAGTGACCTATGAGCAGGGCAGTGGTTAAAGTTAATATCCCAATTTGTCCATCATTCCAAAGGTCAATACCCTGAAAGTTGGGACTCTGTGGATAGGGCTGATTTCCCCATGTCTCCAAAAAACCTCAGTTAATCCAAGTTTGTGCTACTGCATTTCAGAAACTCAAGACTTGCGGTTACCCATCTCAAATCCTTCCCATTTTCACAGTCTGTGATTCCTCATATTTTACTTCGAGGTGGGAGGGGCAGAACTTTCCTAAATTGAGAGCAGCCTGATGGCTTCAAATCTGTGCAACTGTTCCAGCCTGAGTGTGCTCTAGAAAGGATTCTCTTTTACACTGAGACCGGGGACAAAGTCCTCCAGAGCTGGAAGTTCTCTGTGGGTTTCTGAGTCGACAGAAACTCTCCAGCTTTGGTTTCTGCGACCTGTGTGTGGTTCTGGTTCCAAACACCACCCTGTATCCTGGGGCAGCCAGCCCTGGAATCCTGTAGGATTTCTCTTTGGAAGGTAAAGTGTTGTCTCAGGGCAATTTGCAAGTAATTAATACCACAGGGATATTTGCTCCCCAGCTCAGAGGAATCCCATGGAGGCACAAACTGTGCAGATAAGTGCAGAGGTGTCCAACAAATAATAATTCAAGAGCATATATTTATCTCCAGTAATAGCCATCCTTAGGACACAGCTTGCTGCACTTGCTCCTTGCATTTGGAATGTCAGACACGAGTGTTGCAGAGCAAATCCCACTTTTTCATGGCATTTTAACATCTTTCCATGGTCTGTTAATTATTGATGTTGGCCAGATCATTATTTTCTGAGGATTCTGGTTGGAAGGGGCAGCCACGAGGCAGCTCTGGTGAGCATTGCCCTTAATCCCGAAGTCACAGCCCCCAGAAAGGCTTTAAGGTCCTTTCCATCCCAAACCAGTCTGGGATTCTGGGTTTCTATTTAATTGCTTTTCCTGGTGATTATTGTAACTGTTCTAAGACACTTTATCCAAATAAATTTCAATTTGAGATCTAATGAAATCAATACAAATTAATCCTGAATTTATTTCCTTTCCCCTTCCCCCCCAAAAGCAGGACAGTGAACTGTTCCCTAAAATCTAAAAGCAACGAGAGCTGCAGTCCCACATATCATACTTAAATTAGAATTTACTTCATACCAAGATGGTTTGCATTTTGCATTTATTTGTTATCTCCCATTCAAAGGCAAAAAAAGTATTATGTGTAACCAAAACTGTCATTACACTTGTATTGGCTACTGGAATTTGATGCCAATTTGTATTTTAAGTAATCCAGGATGATAATTACACTTATTGCTTCCCTAACTGCAGAGTTGCTATTCAGGGTAGCTCATGTATATTTTATGTATGTTCTGTATCAGAGCAGACCTTTTGCAAATTGATTCATTTGCATCATTATATCCTTCTTTCAGAAATCATTTTCTGATGGTGAGGAAGAGAATTCTGCTGGAATCACAGAGATAATTCCTAGAACTCAGCCTTAGAGCTGGGGTAAACAGAAAAAGAAACTAAATAAACGACTATTTTTTATTTTTCATTTATGAAGTGGGAATTTTTGACAGCATTTAGTAGAAAATTTTCACAGAGTAATGGTTTGGGTTGGAAGGGACCTTAAAGCCCATCCAGTGCCACCCCTGCCGTGGGCAGGGACACTTCCAGGGATCCAGGGACAGCCACAGCTTCTCTGAGCACCCTGTGCCAGTGAATTTTTCTTTTGTTCATTCCCTTGGAAAAAATCAGGAAGAACAAATGATTTGGCTCATTTTTTTTTTGCTTATGGAAAGGCTCTCCAGCTCTGGGCTGTGTGGGACATGTGCCTGTCATGTGCCTTGGAGCACTTCTGGGCCTCCACCCCTTATCAATCTCCCCCAGCCACTCACTTTCCAAAGACACTGATTTAAAAGAATTACCCCACTGCAGAAATCCATTAGAGGGTTCTTCCCCTCCCTCACCTCCACAGATTGCCACTGCCTGAAGCTGAAGAGAAGAAAAATCCTGGATGAGTGACAAATATCATGGCTTTGAAAGGCTGAGATGCTCTGGGCCTGCAGGGAGAGAAGAAAGGGGACGGACCCTCAGATCAGCCTGGTACAACACAAACAGAGCAGCGCTGGCTCCTGGGGGCTGCAAAGGGCCCATTCCTTGTTCTGCTTGTGCAGAGGGTTGGGGAGAAGATCCTCCCACACTGGCAGGGTGACAACTGCATTCATCTGCAACATCTGAGGGAACCGACTCATTTGATGTTGTGTTTTGAAAAAAATTACTGAGGACTGTTTTGTATGCAAAAAGAGCTGAGTCTTTTTTGGTTTTTTCCTACCTCTGAGCCCCAGATAACTGAAATTATTCTTATCTGAGGTCCTACTTTTAAAGTTGCTTTAAAAGGTGTTGTGACACACAGAGGGAACACGCAGGGTTTGTCTGGGCTGTGAAGAGCATTATTTTGATTTACTCGCTGAAGACATGGGCAGCCAGCAAAGAGTTAATTCCCCTTTTTGCCCTTCTCCTCCTGAAATAAGATAAAATAAACCTGAAGTGGGTATAGCCTCATTTTTTGGCCTATCTCGAATTGGTTAAACCATCTAGCAGATGTTTGGGCAAGGAACAGGTAACTGAAATGGGCAGCAATCATTTTTCATTTATTTTGGAAAAGCAAAGAAAATGGTCAGGACACAAACACCACACAGTTTCCTGCTTCTATTTGTCACAGCACGGAAAGGGAAAATGACACTTATTTCTAGGAGTGATTATGGAGAAAATGCCTATTTACACGTCTAGGAATTTTCAGGCAACCAGATGGGGTTTCATACTTGAGCTGTGTCTCTGTTTTGTGCTTTTATCCTACGTTGCACCCTACACAGAACACATCCCAACCCAAACACCAATTCACCCCTTTTCTCAAAGGAACAACTTCTTAATATCTCCTTTGCATAAAATTTTCGGGCCCCTGCCTCGTGTTATTGAGCGCTGCCGATGGTCTTTTGATAGTTCTGCTTTTAATAAGCTGCAGATTATCTCATCTGCGTGTGTACAGCAGCATATTTCAGAGCATAGGTATGGAAGGAGTAAAGTTGGATTGGCAGCACATGAAAGGGAGCTGAAATGCTTCAAAGGGCAAGGAGAGAGAGGCAGAAGGCAGAGAAAAGGCTCTGGTAGGTATTGGGATGAGAAGCTTTTGAAATATAGATAACCTACAGCAGTGAGGAGCTCTGCTCTTCCAGCACTAATAATTACACAGATAAGAGGGTGAAATGAAAGGAAGCCAGGAGATGTGGACAAAGTTCAGGATAAAGCATCCTGGAAAGAAGAAACCATGGAAATTTTATTCTGGAAGAAAGTCAGGTGAAGCCCAGGTTGGAAATTAAGAATGTGAAATGTTTGTGACAAACCTGGGGACATTCAATGAGATCAACCCCAGCCCTGGGAGTGCCTCTAGGTGACCAGCACAAGTCTGAAAGCTCAGGGGGCAGAATCTGAGAATCAGGGAATGTGCTGAGTTGGAAGGATCATGGATGTCCAAGAACAGAAATAATAATAGAATAATAGAAATTATAATAATAAAAAAAAAAGAGAAAAAAATAAAGGCCCAAACTCAAGACATCAGAATCCCAGCAGTGGGAGAATTCCGGGTCCTGGTGGTGAAACAGCCACAGGGATGATAAAAAGCCCAGGAAGGGTGAGTTGGGTGATTCCTGCTCAGACTGACAGTGCCACAGCCACTCCATTCCACGAAGAGTTTGTGACCGTGAAACACTCGAAGCACAAGGAAGGAGAATTCCTCAGTTACTTCAGTTCTTCATCCACTTCAACCAGAGTGTGAAAAAGCTACCCTGGAGTAGTCACAACAACAGTGAGGATCCTTGTAGGAGGGGGAAAAAAACCATTAAAAAATCAATGCACCTACAGAGGAACTGCCTAATAACGAGGAAGATAATTAAAAGGAAATTAAAGGAGCAGCTAAGAGGGGAATATGTTTGTGGGCGGCTAAGATGCTTTAAGGGCAACAACTTCTTTTACTACTCAACACAAATATGCACAACATAATTATCTTCAGGAAGATATGCCAAAAAGAAAATACAAACTGACATATAAAGGAATTATTAGGTTTGGTTTGGTTTTTTTTTTTTAAAGGGGAAAAAAATTTAGCCTCTCGATTTAAAAGCGAAAGGGAAGCCAAGCAGATTCCGAGCACTTACTGGATGTGGAAAAGCTACCAACAAAAAGTTTTCTGAGCAGATCAGAGGCAGGAAGCTTGCCAGGGAAGCAGTCAGGCTGATGGATGATCAAGGCATAACAGGAGCACTAAAGGAAGATAAGGCCACGGATGAGGAGAGAGATGAGTCCTCACTGCTGTTCCCTGCTGGAGCCTGGGGACGGCTCTGGGCTGGAGCTGCTTTAGTGGGAACACAAAGAAAAAAGAAAATCAGAATATGCTGAGTTGGAAGGGACCCACGGGATCATTGATCCAGCTCCTGCCCTGCACTGGCACCCCAGCAATCCCACCCTGTGCATCCCTGAGGGCATTGCCCAAATGCTCCTGGAGCTCTGGCCGTGCCCATTCCCTGGAGGGCCTGGGCAGTGCCCAGCACCCTCTGGGGGAAGGACCTTTCCCTGATATCCAACCTAATCCTGCCCTGGCACAGCTCCAGCCATTCCCTGGGTCCTGTCACTGGTCACCCTCCTCTTCCCCTCACCAGGAGGTTGTAACTGGGATGAGTCTCCCCTCAGGCTCCTCCTCTCCAGCTGAACAGACCAAGTACCCTCCACCCCTCAAGGCCCTTCACCATCTTTGTTACCCTCCTTTGGACATTCTCTGGTACTTTAACATCTTTCTTATCTTGGGATGCCCAAAACTGCCTCAATACTCAAGCTGTCCTTGAGTAGAGGACACCAGAGGAGAGAGGGGCAAAGCACCAAAAGATTTCCAAGCAGGAGTAGATGTGCTGCTTCTTCCTCAGAGGCACCGGAACTGCTGGTGTTCCATGAGTGATATTCCCAGGGTTATTACATCCATAAAGGAAAGATTATCCCAGACATGCTTTGGTTTTTTTGTTGTGCTTGCATCTCCTCTGCTGAGCACATGGATATTCCACTCTGCCCCTTTCCTCGTCCTTCCAAACTGCACCTTGTGCTTGGTCTGACTTACGCAAGATCCAGGCAACACCAATCCCAGATATGTTGCTCTACAGAAGTCGACTAATCTTTAAAAATGGGCTAAATCCCAAATTAGAATGATTTCAGCAGAGCGAAGCTTAGAAGACAATTGCTATAATTATGCAAATGTAAACAAGTGCAAAGCCTTAACACAATGTATACAAAATAATGATTAAAAGGAATTAGCGTTGGGAATTAGCAGAAATTGGGCATTTGTATGTAATAATAGGGCTGGAAGTTAATGATCCAGAGTGAAAGAGTTTTGCCAGTTGATATTAAAACTTAGATAATCTTTTGTTCAGAACCTTCACACTCGTATTTGTTTAGGATTGCAGCCCGTGCCTGTATCACCATATTGGAATTCCAATCACTCAGCAGTTTTTAATTAGACAGTAGAACTGATATGATAATTGTGGCATGGATTGATTATTAACTGAAGTTTGTATGATAATAATACCAAAGTTCTTGAACAGAACACAAATGACACAAAAATAACATAAACCTTCCCAAACTGGCATTAGTACAGCGTGGTGGTGACCCAGAGCTTTAATTGTCAATGTGCATTTAAATTCCCTCTATCCAGCCCAGTGCTTGAAATCTTTATCACTAGCTGCCAATAAAAGAAAATTTATTTGGTTACCGAGGCTTTTTTCCAGGCTGTGAGATTTTCAGCTGATCTGCCAAAGCAGTCTGGATTCTGCAGGGCCAATAATTGATCAGAGTTCTGCTTTTTGTGCTCTATTTCTGTTCTGCTTTTACGGCTCCAGGCAGGAGCACAATCCCCAGAATCCCGTAAGTGTATCCGTGCTGGGTGGGCACTTTGCTGCTCCGGTGTGTAGGATATATTATCCCAGGGTGTAATATTAATGTCTGGTGTGTTCCAGTGCTCTGCCTGTAGAAGAAGCATCATCCTGGAAATCTTGAAGGATTATTTTTGGAACTGTTATCTCCTAACAGTAAACCTGAAACACAGGTTGCCCAGAGAAGCTGTGGCTGCCCCTGGATCCCTGGAAGTGTTCAAGGCCAGGTTGGACAGGGCTCGGAGCAACCTGGGATAGTGGAAGGTGTCCCTGCTCATGGCAGGGGGTTTGGAACGAGATGAGCTCTAAAATCCCTTCTAACCCAACCCATTCCATGATTCCATGATGAAGCTGTACATCAGAATCTCGTGGCAGAAGCTGGTCTGTCTGGAGTTATGGTATCCCAGGTCAGACTGGGGACCTTCTGTACTCACCCTGAGCAAACCCATGGTGAGGGACAGTCACTGCCCTGCAGAACTTTAAATCCAGACCCTTTTTGGGCAGGCAGAAAACTTCCTACAGAATCAGATCTCCTGTAGCCCCTCCTTTCCTCAGCCAGGGAAGTGCCCCCCTGCTCCAGAACTCTCAGGGAGGAGCCCCACAAGCAACATTTGCCGTGAGTCACAACCAATTCTCCTTCCTGGGGTGGGACATGTCCTGCAGTGGTGGGACACCTGGAGAACCTGGTAATTGAGTGACCCAGCACAGATTGCCAGGTCTCTGCCAGAGCTGAAACTAAAGCTCATTAAACAAAATGAGAGTGGCCTTAAGTGGCGGTGGGAGCAGCTCTGGTTGGGCTCACGTGCCCGCCCAGGAGCTGTGGGCTGGGTCAGGCAGCTGAGCCTGCTGCGAGCTCCTCTTTTATTGCATGTTCCTCTCTATTTTCTGTCAGGTTTGCATTTAACACATCAGCTCCTGATCTGTGTTACACAAATGTGAGTGCTGATGCAAGGAAGGGCAGAGGCTGAAGGTTAATTCTGGAGGGAGGCAGAAATTTCAGCTGTGTTAAAAACTGTATTTCTACAGAATTTTTTGCAGTAGTGCTCAATATTCTAATCATGAAATAGCTCTTCCATTTGAAACTCCTTTTTTCGCTTTATGATATAAAACTGTTTAAGAAATGTGTCAGCTCTTCATCATGGAGTCTGGTCAAACACACCAGGGAGTTTTTTTGGTTTGGAATTAAATCAAAATGTCAGAATCCATCCAGAAATGCAACACCTGTCCTTCCTACAGCTGTAGCTGAAATCAACAGGAAGTGTAATTTTACCAAGATTTAGCTGTAATTCATTTCGGAAAGGTGAGACAGAAGGCACCAAACCAGGCAGGTTTGTTTGGGCCTGGAAATCCCTTTATGGTACAGGGAGGTTCTCAGGTCCTGCTTTGAACATCAGTTGGTGACTGTCCAATGCATGTGACAGTTCAGTGATCACTCTTTGCCCTTTATTTTTACATACAGCCCAGTTTGGGGGGATGAAAAAGATGGGAGTAAAGATGCCCCAGTGCTCCACTCCTTCTTCTTCCCCCCCTGATAAATCCATGGCCATGAATGTTCATGTTCTGTGAGAACATCCAAGTGTGGATGCTCTGTTATCCTCAGATGGTGAGGCTGATGCCAGAGCCACTGTGCTTTGCAGTAAGAGGCTTTTCCTGGGATTTGTGACATATTAAAAGGAGATGTGTGATTCCAGCAGTTGGATGCAATGGCAGGAAGACAAACAGGAGGAATCCCTAGGCTTGAGTGTCCACAGAGCTGCCTCCTTCCTTCTCCAAAGGCAGGCAAAACCTTTGCAGGGGCTGGGAATATTGGCAACCGTTGGAGCTGGACTCGATGATCCCGTGGGTCCCTTCCAGCTCAGGATGTTCTCTGATCCCATGATCTGGCAGAGCAGCATCTGAGATAAACTCTCTCATTTGGAGCTGTGTGAGCAGCGTGTGCCAGCTCCGGTAGCCGCTGGGAAGGAACAGGAGATGCTCCATCATTCTGCTCCTTCTTCTGAGGAACAAGGCAGGCTGCTCTCCCAAACCTCAGGCATGTGCCAGCAATCTTCAAGTACTCAGAAAAGCCCAGAATGTCCCAAATCTAAAATGATCTCCAGCAACGGATTTTGAAAATAATTTCTAGCCACTATTACTTTTGGGTAACAAGCGATTTTTATTACAGGCTTCAGGAGCAAGTCTCCTCCTTCTCCTATCTGTACAAACAGCTATAAACTGACTGCATTTTAATAACTTTTTTCCAAGAAGTTACAAGGTATTTCATTAAAATGTCAACTTTTTCTTTCATATATTTTATGATTCTCTTTCTTCCTTCTGCCACAAATATGTTGTTGCCAACATCATCATGACACGGTTTGCTGCCAAGACTATGGAAAGTTAAAAAAGGAAAGGAAAAATGAATTTCTCTTCACTTTTTAGGTAAAATTCTTCCAGCACTAGAGGCTGAGAAAGCAGTCAGAAATATCTGAAGTGCCAAAGACAAATGTTCAGAGTGCCAAAGTGGTGACATGAAAACATGGAAGCAGTACCAGGGAGAGATCCTGTGCGAGGAGTGATCAGCTGGGGACATTTCCTTTTGCCATTTGTAGATTCCACGCAGTTCCTCCCAATGTTTCTGCTCGGATCAGAGCAGCAGGAGTGTGCACAGTGGAGCTGCCTGGGAGAGATTTAGCCCAGCAAGTCAGCTCCTGTTTGCAGGAAACAACGTGTCCTTCCCACCAAACCATCTCCGACTGCTGCACAGAATCCTTTGTGTCCTCCTGCACCCGCCAGGACTTTCTCTGCAAATATATATCCACCTGCTGTCACTCAGAAGGTCCCCAAACCCAGCTCCAGCCAGCTCAAGCCATCTGCTCTTGACTGGTTTAATGAGGAAGGAGCTGCTTCACCCAGCTTTAACTGGGAATGGGGGGAAGGAATGGAATCCCCTCAGTTTTGCCTCTGAGAAGAGCCAGGAGATGTGATTGTGTTTGCTACTCAGGTGCCTTAACACCTCACTAATTAAACCCAGCCTGGCTTAGCACAGGGAGTATCCCTGCAAAGGCCCTCATTTTCAGCCCTTCAGCAGGTGGATCCTCACTGGAATTTTGTTATTACCTCTGCTGTCCCAGCGCTGGAGCTGCCGAGTGGCCATGGAGACATCAAATTACCTTTGTGCCCGGGATTTCTGGACTTTTGCCTTTGCAAATCTCCATTTCTGAGCATGGAGGGTCCTTGCTGGCATCCTGAACACCTAATTACACTTTTAAGGCATCTTAAAAACTTTCAGATTCCCAAGTGTAATTTCCTGCTCGGCTGGAGAGCGAGGGACAAATGTTATTTCCATTGGTGGTGAACCAATTGTGGGTTCAGACTTCCCAGCACTGCCCCTGGCACTGGGGAGCTTTGGGTTCAGCTGGTTGAGTTTGTTTTTCTTTTTAAACAGCATAAAATTCCTTTCTTGGAATTTGTTCCGCTTTGGTGTTGCCCTCACCGCAGAGACCTTCTTTTAAAAGTGATTTAATTTCTTTTTCTCTGCCTTATAGGCCACAGCTTGATTTTTCTTGCACTCCTGGGTCTTGAAGAAATTTTATATGGGAGGCAAGGAGTTGCTGAATGGATCTGTGTTGTTTACATTATGTAAAGTTGGGAATCTGCCATCAGAGCAATCCCACGCATCCCATGCAGCGTTGCAGGCACTCAAGGGTGTGGATGGATCAGATAAAAGGAGGTGGAGTTTTCAGCAGAGGGCTCTGACTTGCCCAAACGAGTTAATTACACATTAACTGCGTCCCACTTTCCCAATACAGAAACGTTTGTAATTAACAAAAAGAAAAAAAAATTAGTGTGTAATTCAGAGTTGGCCTTGGGCCGTTCCGTCACATTCCTGACTCTGGGACCCGGCCGCTGCCTCATCCACTCTTCCAGCATGTGATGCAAGCAGCACAGAGGAGAATATCCCGGGAATTTGCCTACACCCACTGCTCTATTTTAGGCTCCCATCTCATGGAAATAAGGTTGGCAAACATCACCAATACCTTCTGGAAATACAGCTGATGGAGCAGTAGCATTCATGGGCTCCTTCCATGGCCAGGTGACCCGGCTGCTGGAGGAGGGAAAGGCTGTGCATGTGTCCACCTGGACTTCAGCACGGCCTTGGACACATCTCCCATGGCATCACCTGGAGAAACTGCAGCCCACACTTGGACAGAGTCACTCTTCCCTGGGTTAAGAACTGGCTGATGGGGAGCCCAGGGAGTGGTGGGGAATGGTGTCACATCCAGCTGGTGGCCGGTCACCAGCGGTGTCCCCCAGGGTCAGTGACCAGTCCTGTTTAACGTCTTTATTGATGATCTGGACAAGGGGATCGAGGCACCCTCAGCAAATTTGTAGATGACACCAATTTTGGGGGGGGGGGTGTTGAGCTGCTGGAGGGCCGGAGGCTCTGCAGAGGGATCTGGACAGGCTGGAGCTGTGGGAGGAGGCCAACAAGGTACGACAAAGCCAATGGCATGTCCTGCCTTTGGGTCACAACAACCCCCTGCAGCTCCAGGCTGGGGCAGAGGGGCTGGAAAGCTGGGAAAGGTCCTGGAGCTGCTGGTGACAGTGGCTGGACATGAGCCCAGCTGTGCCCAGGTGGGCAAGAGGCCAGTGGCCCCTGGGCTGTGCCAGCCCTGGTGTGACACAGCCCCAGGGCAGTGCCCGTCCCTGTGCTGGCACTGCTGGGGCACCTCCAGTGCTGGAGACAGCTCTGGGACAAGGGGGATCCTGAGGGGCTGGAGGAGTCCAGGGAAGGGAACGGAGCTGGGAAGGGGCTGGAGAATTCCTGAGGGAGCTGGGAAAGGGGCTCAGGCTGGAGCAAAGGAGGCTCAGGGGGGCCCTTGTGGCTCTGCACAAGTCCCTGACAGGAGGGGGCAGCCGGGGGGGTCGGGCTCTGCTGCCAGGGAACAGGGACAGGAGGAGAGGGAACGGCCTCAGGCTGGGCCAGGGGAGGCTCAGGGTGGACAGCAGCAGGAATTTCCCCGTGGAAAGGGTGGTCAGGCACTGGAAAGAGCTGCCCAGGGAGGTTTAGATTCCCCATCCCTGGAGGTGTCCAAGGAATTCCTGGATGTGGCATTCAGTGCTCTGGCTTGGGAACAAGGTGGGGATTGGGCACAGCTTGGACTCGATGACCTTGGAGCTCTTTTCCAATCTTAATGATCCTGTGATTCTATGGAATAGATTTGCAGTGATGTGTGCAATACAGAGGACATTAATTTCCTGGGATTGTCTCAAGCAGAGTGTTGTAATTGTGAACTCCGTAACGCGTATAAAATCCATATTCCCATACTTTTATATCCAGCCCCAACAACCTCCATGTAGACTATTTTCCACATCACAGGCAGCTGTAGTCAATGACTCTCCCATGTACTTGAGACATCAGCTTTCCCCCGTGGAATATTGATTTCCAGGAAATAGTCTTCATGCAGCCATCTTTGCTTAAATATCACATCAAGTTTATACTCTTATTCAAAAATAATGCACATTCTTGTCTTATTCTGCTGGAAATTGAATGTATTGCTCTGTTTAGCAAAGTGTTTAAACAATAAGGGACCAAAAAATATACGTATGTCTCCATACTATGGAACATTTTTGTATTTACGTCCCTGTTACTAAACATGAGTGGAAATTTAATGCTTTTGGAGCAGTTGGAACTGTGAAATAGAGCAAAAAAGCGCAGGGCTGGCAGCTGTTTTAATGCACGGTGAAGCCAGGAAGTTGTTTAGACTGTGTTTGAACTTGGCCAGCACACAGGGACACAGATATCGGTCAGAAAAAGGGAGATATTTAAAGATCTATTAGGTCAAGAACACATTTTGTGACATCAAATATTTAATATTATCTGAGTAAATAAAAAATCCCATGGAAGGGAAACAAGGTTAAATCGAAACGTTATGGCTGATCTCTCGTGCTATTAAAGGATAATGTTTTTCAGAGTTAAAGGGGATGTTTTTCAGCACACAACTTGCAGACTGTGTTGAACCTTTCTGCCCTACTGCTTGTAGCTCTGAGATTGGTGTTTGTCCCACGTACACTTTATTAAGAAACGTAGAAAAGATTTGCTTCTTTACTTAGGTGATTTTTTTTGACTTTGACTTAGAGATGCAGCTTTTTTTTCTGTAAAAGACCTTGAGATGAACCTTGAGGTTCTTCAGGCCAAGGGAGGCGTTCTGGGGTTCTCCATTTGCAGCCCCTTCCACCTCACCTCACATTCAAGAACCAGAAGAAAACATGGCCCACTTTAATGGTTAAATGGAAAAATGCTTTATAATGGTTGGATTAGATGATCTGAAAGGTCTTTTCCAACCTCAATAATTCCATCATTCACCCCACAAGTCCCTCCTTGGCTGTGCCAGCAAGATGCTGTGTCTGCACTGAGATTTTCCCTGTTTTTCCCTCCTTTGCCAGCAAAAGTGGCTGAAACAAAAGAGGAGGATTTAATATTCTGTAAACCCCACCGTGGAACAGGTGAAATGATTCTTTCCCTGGCAGAGCAGCAGCTGGATTTGGATCCAGTCATTGTTTTCAGTGGATTGATTAAACTTGGATCTTAACCTCCATATGCGGAGTCAGGAGGAATTAGTGTCCAGCACTTCCTGGGCGATTTCCAAGCTGTGGGAGGCAACAGATTTCAGTTTTGTGGCAACAGAATCCAATTTCAGCCTCAGATGGATAAAGAAAATGGCATTTCAATTTGGATATCACTTGTCTGTGAAAATTAATTTCTGTAAAATTTTTAACGTGAAAGTCTGACTTTAAACCAAGGAAATAAACACCCCAAAAACCTGAATCCAGCATGATTAACCCCCATTTTCCTCTCAAACAAGGAATTTTTGGGGACCAGTGCAGCTGTTGCAGCAGCCACACATGAAATTATCTCCTGCTCAGAGAGAAATGCAAAATGAAATGCCATATTTTTGGATTGTTAAGTGTCACTTCAGTGAAATGTACTCATGGCTGAATAGCTCCCGTTTATTTTCTAGGGATGGTTAAAAATGAGGAAATTGTGACAATTCTTGAACATTTTCAATTGCTTTTCCTTCTGTTGTTCCTGCTGAATGGGGAGAATGCCTTTATATTTGTGTCTTTAAAGGGAGAATATTCCAAATGTTTGGTTTTGCTGGCACTTCACCTCTTTTCCCCTTTTTTTCTCACATTTGCTGCTGAAAAGAGGAGAAAGTTCAGGAATGGGGAATGAGGACATAGGGGAAAGCAAGGGGAGAGAGAAAGGGAAAACCAGAAATGTAGTTTATTCAACGTAAATGATAAAATGGATGATTGTGTCTTGAAGATGGATATTTTCACTGAAAAAACTTAAGAGGATTGAAGGGAAGGGACAAGGGATGGAGGCACAGGACACAGGGAATGGCTTCCCACTACCAGAGGGCAGGGATGGGTGGGATATTGGGAAGGAATTCCTGGCTCTGAGGGTGGGCAGGCCCTGGCACAGGGTGCCCAGAGCAGCTGGGGCTGCTCCTGGATCCCTGGCAGTGCCCAAGGCCAGGCTGGACAGGGCTTGGAGCAACCTGGGACAGTGGGAACTGTCCCTGGGCATGGCAGGGATGGCACTGGATGGGCTTTAAGGTCCCTTTCACCCCAAACCATGCTGGGATTCTGTGATTCTTTGAAAGAGTCAAAAGCAGAAATGAGATATTTGTGTGCGGCTTCACTGGAGTGAAGGGAGGAAGGGGAAAAATCCATAAATAATTAATAAATCCCCCCCAAATGTCTTTGAAAATACCAACAATTATCTACATAAGAAAGGAAGAGCTGCTTCATTTCAGTCCTTGTTTCAAAGGAACAAGAGACTCCCTGTGACACCACAGACTGATGGGGCTTTTTAAGATTAAAAATAGCTGGGGAGAAGAGCCACTGAAATGGATTATGGACTGGCTTCTGGAGATGAAACCCAGGGTGTCAGGGAAGGAGAGAATTCCGAGTGAGGAGGGAAAATAAGTGGGGTCAGTGCCATGGGCCCTTTTCCTGCCTGATCATGAGCGGGGATGACCTTGGTGAAGGAGAAATTTCCAAATAGGTTTGCACAGCTCTGATCACACCAAACTGGAGAGAAGCAGCCAAACACCACTGAGCAGGCAGGCAAATCAAGAGAGTTGAAGTTAATTATAAAGATGAACGAGCTATTCGTGTCATTCAGCATACAACACCGTGGCTTTGAACTATTGAGATGGAAACTTTATTTAGAGGGTAGCAGGGATTTCATGGCCATGCTAAACCAAGTTCTGGGTTCAGAGTCAGGAGCTGACAATCAGATGTGTGGATGTGCTGCTCTGACACGCTCTGTCCTCCAAGATGTTCCGAGGAAAAGCTGAGCTTCAAAGAGTTCCATCAAAAAATAACATTTGGGAAAACGAAGCGAGCGGGGTGGCGAGATTTTCTGATTCCTTTTTAGGGTTTGTGCGTGTGCCTTTGAGTGTTTGGCAGCAAGTAAATGTTCAGTGGCTTAGGGGTGTGATGATGCTCTTTAAAGGGAAGCACTGTGCGATCATGAGGGTGGACTTCATCCAGCAGATCCGTGCTGCAAACTTCTGTGATATGGACATGATCCCAAAACTTTGGCTGCCTTTTCAAAGTCACTCAACTTCCCAGGGCAGCCAGAAGGGGCTGAACACTTCCTAAGATGTGTTTGCTCAAGATGTTTACAGAGCTGTCACCCAAAAATGGATCTGGACCCAAATACTCTCTGAAGCTCAGGCTCAGGACCAAGCTGAGCTCTGTGACTTGCTGCTTCCTGCTTCTGATCATCCAACAAGAGACCTTCCCAGGATTTCACTGCTCTGGATTAGTACCTGGAATCGGATACAGGCAAGGAATGTGTGTGGTAAGAAGTAACCACACTTTTTTCAGACCCTGAATTTGTTTCAGCTTTGGCACGTTTTGCCCAAACCCATTTGTCCATCTCCAGTGCAATGTAAATAGCATTAAGCCCTTTGTGAAATATGCGATATTTGTAGAGAAGTATGGACAGCCTGGCCTCCAAAATCAATCTATAACCCCTTGCTATTGCATAGCAAAGTTCATTTCTGTTTGGACACATCTTCAAAGTAAGATGTAGACTCCATTACTTCACATGCTTTTTGAATTTAAACACAGCACTTGATGTATTGGTGAAAATGTGCAAGTCCTGATCTTTATGGATGCCTTTTGGAACACATTTGTCAGAAATCCCTGGATTTATTTGCTTGTTTGATTTAGCAAGGAGTCTGTAGAATGTCGTGGTTTTGGACAAACTGAGTTGCTGAAGAAGCTCTTGGTGGCACTGTTTGGTGCTGAGCGACTGCCCAGAGCCCCTGTCTGGCAGGAACCAGGGAAACACATTTTAGTTTTCATAAAGATTTTTATTAAAAAATATTCCTAGAGGGGCCGTGTTCCCTCCAGCTCCTGCCCATGGCCCAGGACCCCGTTTCAGCCCACCTGGGGACTGTCCCTGGCAATGATGTTGGATTCCATGGCTTGATGTCCCCATCCATCCCCATCCCCACAGAGCTGCCCAAAGCCCAGGGCAAATTAAAACCGTGATTCCCATTTCAAAGTCTGAGCTGCAGGTTTGGCTAAGATCAAATCTAATTTAAGCTGTTTATCAGCATTAAAAAAAAAAAAAACACAAAACTTGTTAATGGTTCTCACAGACACAAGAGAGAAAATACACTCTGTCTCAGCCTGCCCTGCAGAATAATGTGTCACCTAAATCTGCTTATCAGAAAGGTTTTAAAGAATTTGCACCTGAACTTATAGGTTCTCCAAAACACATGAAACTGAAAGCAGAGAGGTTGTGGTGCTTTTTCTTTAATCCAGTGAACCAGAGTCACCTTTAGCTCGTGCCTTGAAAGCTGAGTTTAAAATGACAGAGGGACTGCGTTGACATCAAAGATGAAATGGATAAAGTGAAAAACTCCTACATTTTTACGTTAGCCACTTCTTTTTTTTTTTTTTTTCTGTTTAACCCAGGGGATTCTATTGGGTGCATAAGAAGTTATTAGAAGCTCAACAAAGTTTTCACCTTTGCCAGCAAAACAAAGTCCTGAAGGCTTTAGTCTGAGCAGCCCTGACGAGCCCTAATGTGTCCTGACACTGCTCTGGCTCAGCTGTCCCCGCTTCCGCTGCGTCCTGCAGACAATGGCACTGAACTAATGGAAGAAGGCAATGAGACTGAGTTAATGGGAAAAGGCAAACTCTTGTCCCCCCGTGGTTGTGATGGCTGTGGGAGGCAGGATCTGGCTGGCTTTACCCTCATGTGGGGATGAGTTACTTGCAGAGCAGCGTTGCCGTCGGTGCGCGAGCACTAACGGGGACAGTCCCACTGCCAGCGAGGAGAGCTTCACATGGCTGGGAAGAGAACTGGGGGTCAGGATTCCCATTTCTTTTCCCTGATGTGTGATTTGTTATGCTACATGCACTTTTTTTAACAGGGCAACTTGGTAAACTGTTCTCTAATTCCACGAGGAAGGGTTTGGAAATACTGAAACAAAACTTAGTTTGTAGAATCCTTGAATGGTTTGGGTTGGAAGGGACTTTTAAAAGTCATCCCATTCCAATCCCCTGCCATGGGCAGGGACAGTTCCCACTATCCCAGGGTGCTCCAAGCCCCATCCAACCTGGCCTTGGACACTTCCAGGGATCCAGGAGCAGCCACAGCTTCTCTGGGAAACTGTGTCAGTGCCTCCCCACCCTCCCAACCAGGAATTCCTTTCCAAATCCCATCTAAAGAGTTTGTTTTAGCCTGATGCTGGATTTTGCTGTACCATGTAGGAGACTCTTCACAGTTTGCCTTGGGCTGTGAGTAAATCCCGTAGCTTCATCCCTTATCCCTTCATCCCTTTCCTGAGCACTAAGTGCTCTGTTAGGAAATTAATTAAGTAGTAGGCATGAACTATTTTGAGAGCAAAAATAAATCTTTTGAGAGCATTGCTGTGCAGAAAACTTCCCTTTCCTTCCACCTGCACACTCAGACAGAGTTTTGTTTATACACCAGGGAGTTTCCGCAGACTCAGGTGCTCTGGGAATAATTTAAAGTCTGAAACAGCCACAGCACCAGGATTTGGGGAGACGATTTTGGGGAGAGGATCTGCTTTTCCTCAGCCTGTGGTGATTTGTGCAATCCCACCAGCAGGAACATGAGTTCTGTCTGCTCTTAGCACGGGCCCAGCTTCCAGGATGGCTGATTTGGAGCTGATGCCTGTGTTGGAGCCGGCAATGTTTGGATGGAAAAATTAGTTATGTCAGCTCAGCCTTAAATCCTGGAACTGTTTTAAATAAACTGTTCTTCTCTTCCTGTAACACTGCCATGTTGGGGCCAAGAAATGGAGTTTGGGACATGGAGGATTTTCTACAAACCAAATTTATGTTGTTGTTTTTTTTTTTTTTTAAGAATCTCCAGACACTGCAAATACAGTGACTGTTCCAATCAGGATCAACATTAATTTCTTCCTAGCTTTCAAATGTTATAACTACATTTCTCCCGACATGTTGGCATCTGTGTTGGTATTTATAAATTTTTGCATGCTTTGACTGCCATGCAAATCCTTCCAGAAAGTACCCTCTGAGGAGCTGAAGTGAGAGAGAGAACTCGGCACTCGGAATAACCCTGCCTTGTATGAGATTATTTAGCAATTAAAGTTGTGATGTTTTTATCAAACGGATGCGCAGATAGCGACTCCTTGGCATCAATAACAGATAAAGCTGGGTTTGCTCTTACAAGGAAAAGAGCAGTTCTGTTTCTCTGAGCTCACACAGGAAGTATCAATCCACATTTTAACTGTTTTTAGTGTTTGCTTACAAATCTGAGAAAGGCTCATGGTGCAGTGTGGGGCACCTGGGCTGCTAGGGGCTGTTCCCTAAGGGTAAAGTTCTCAGGCTGCATCAGAAACAATAATTATCAAGCTATTTAATAGAAGCAAATGGGACTTATGTCTTCCCATTGTTTCTGAACTACTGTGCAGTTTGGTCTGTCAGTGCCATTAATCTCATACTCCCATCTCACGCTGACCCCAGTGGGAGCAGGGGGTGCTCAGTACCTGCCAACCAACCTTCCCTCCCTCCCTCTCCTCTCCATAACCTTGCCCCTGGACTGTCCGACCCCACTGGAATGTGCTGGGGTGCAGCTGCTGCTCTGGGAGGGACAGAACCTGTTCCATAAACAATCCCTGCTCCCAGACCTTGGGATCCATGGGGAAGGGTCAGTATTCCGTGCCCCATCCCTCGCTGCAGGCAGGTGGCTGAGGGTGTGTCCAGAGCCATGGAAGGATGAGGGTCTCTCCTCTCAGCCCTCTGTCACTTGAGCATCCCAAGCTGCAGATACTCTCCCTCTCCTCCCCTGGAATCTCCTGTGAGCTGGATGACATTCCATAAGTGTATTTAAACCTATTTCATTTAAAGATGAAATAGGATCTGGTTATTTTCCTTCCTAACGTGTTCCTAACCAGAGGCAGAGACTTGTGATGGGCTGTGACTTCCCCTGTTGGGAAAAGTGACAAAGGAGCAGGGAAAGTTCTGTCTTTGTGGGGATAATCAGGAAAAAGGATAATACAGAACAAGGTAAAACCCTCTGTCCATCATCAAGGGAAGACCATCAGACCCATTCCAACTTGGAACCCTCTTCTTGCCACTGCTGATCCTGATCTCTCTTCCTCATCCAGAAAAAATTTGCCACAGCAAAATGAAGCCTGTCCTGCAGATTATCAGCCACAGGTTATATAGGTCAGCCTCTGAGCTTGCCTGCTGGATTCCCAGGGTCTGGGAATCCTGGGATCATGGAATGGTTTGGATTGGAAGAGACCTTAAACATCCATTTCCAGTCCGCCCTACGAAATCCTGTCCCCATCCAGATTGCTGGGCATTTTGCTGTTGTTTTCAGAGGAATTCAGATTTTTTGCAGGTTTTTATAAGTCTTTGACGTTGCCTCTCTGAAAGAACCTGTTTACTCCGGTGTAAATGGGGTATCCATCCCTCAGATATTTATCCTGCACTGTCAAACTGGAGCCAGTGTTGGAAGCAACACCTCTGCTGAGAGAGAGGGCTCAGTGCATTCTCTCTGCTGATTAAAGTTTAAACCAAGTTTAGACTAAAGCAGAGACATTAATGCACGCAAAAGTTGAATATTTAAACCTGAATACATGAAGTCTTTACAGGCAAAAAGTCTGTGAAGAGATAAAGGGAGGTCCCATCGCATTGTCTGCCACTGATGTCACCTCCCAGTGTGTGCAGTGCCAGGGAACTGGTCACACTCACACTCTGAAGTTTGCTGTCCACTGAACATTCCTCCTGTCCTCTGGTTTCCCAGGAAATGTCAGGAATACAGGCATTAGGGAAGTTTCTGCTTCTTGCTGTGAAGTTCCTGGCTGCGAGGAGTTCTCCAGGCGCATCCTCGACGAATGTAACCCAGTTGTGCCTGTGGATCTGTCACCACTCCTCTCAGATTGCAGCCTCATACGATCCCAAAATAGCTCTGCAGAGACATTAGTGCATAGCATGTACCTCTCTGCCATATGCTGGAGATAAAGGAATCTAATTGGGCTGCCTTTTTTGCATGTATTATAATGTTGGAGCTTCAGTTCCTGCAAAATAATTCTTTTTGCTTTCAACAGCAACAGCTAAAATATATTTGACTCGGCTTATGCAAACAACCATCCCTGCCCTGCTTTTAGCTTGATTAACGCACTGAAGGAAAAGAGCTCAGAGGAAGATGGAACATAAATCTTGAGCTCATGTTTGGGTTGGCTTTTTTTTAAATTATTATTAATTAGTTGATTTTAAAAGCTATTTTTATCATGGTATCAACCCTTTGGCAGTGGCTTTGTCATTTGTTGAAATCAGATCTTCTCTGCTGCTGTCACCAGTGGAATTTAGTTTGAATAAATCCCCAAAAGATCCAGGAGACGTGGATCTGATGCAGAAGTTACCTGGTGCCCTGAGCACCCTCTCAACCACTTCCCATGTGCGCCAACACTTCCAAAATGTGGTGGAAAATTAACTTGCGTTTCTTTAGCTGTGCTGCATTTAAAGTGAGTCCTTGGGAGAGAAGCCTCAGTGCCACAAGCAGCAAAATGCAATTTAGCTCTGGCACGGCAGTGGCTCACATCCATGTGTGATTATGTCCAGTTAAAAGTGTTTGCTCCCCCATCCAGGCAGGAAATAAAGCACTTAGATGGAAGTGGTGTGTCAAATCACTCCTCGACAGCACGACTCCAGGATCAGATTATGCTTTCCAGTTAATCCAGAACACGAAAATCTGTCACAGAATGTTTTCTCAATTCCTTTCTCAGTTATAGCTGTTATTTGAAGAAATGATCAAATATGAGCAGGAAAATCATGAGCAGCATCTGCTTAGAAAATAAGCGGGGACTTAACTATGCCTCGACAGAATCAAATGAGGCTCTCCATGGTTGGCTTTTCAGGCATTACTGTAGTAAACATGATTAAAATAGCAGAGAAAATGCTGATAGGGCTTGAACAACATCTGAAACAGCTCCTTTATTTCCTTGCTTTTGCACGGCATGTATGAAGGAGCCACTTGAGTTTTCGTGCTTTGTGTCCACATTTCCACGCCCAGTTGGTGCTGGTGTGGTCATTTGGAGCTGCTTTTCAAAACATTTGTACTTTTAAATTTTCGTTTTTAAATTTCCCTGTCTTGTTTTGACTTTTTTTTGCCAAAGTGATGTTGTCTCAAAGTTCACTTTGTCTTCCAGCACAGACCTTACTTCAGTCCTGCAGTACCAGTGCTTTTATTTGTGGTATTTTTTAAACACAACCCAGCAGCAGAAGCTGCTTTGCATCCTACAGGTTGCTCGGATGTGAAATTATTAATCAAACAGCCAAGGCAGGGCATCTTGCAGAGGAAAATCAGGATTATTAGCACCTCTGGGGATCTCTGTCCTTATGTGCAGCACTTTTGGAATCCTCCTTCCATCCCATCTGCTCTGAGCTTGCTGGCAAGTGGAAAAGCCAAGCATCTGCATTGCACTTGTTTGTGTGCACATCAAAGTGCTCCAATGGTCAGAAGCTGTGTATCTGGTGTAGCTGAATTTATTATTTTGTTCTGCTCTTTCTCCCTGATGAGTTGCAAGACCAAGGGGAAATAACTCCAAAGTATAATCAGGAGTATTTCATATTTTTTGGGTCATTCCTGCTGCATGGTGGGACATTTTGAAGTTTGCTGAAGAGCAGGGAGCTTCCTTTGCTCCATTTGCCACTTGCTGCCGTCCCCTTTTTTGTATTATTTTGTCAAAAACTGAAAATTTGGGTGAAGGGAGCAGGAGGTGTTGGTGCAACAACCAAATCCCCAGCAGGAAATTTATTGAGTTGCCAATTTATGGCCATCTAATTGGCTTTGAAAGAATTGGAATGTTTCTAAATATCCTCCTGAAATCAATGGTGACTGCCTTTATTTTGGGCCTGGGGCAAAACTGAAATTGAGACAATAAATGAGAGTGTCTCATTCCAAAAGAATGAGAGTTGGCAGCTCTGCACAGGCTCTGCTTTTGGGGGAGGAGGAGGAGGAGGAGCAACCAAGGGCTGAGGTTCCCCCTTCAGTGAGAGCTGGGGAGATTAAAAATGTGTCAAATCAGCCTCTGGTTTGATTTTTATATATATAAAAAAGCTGAATTTTTTGCTGCCCAGGTCCACAGGCACTGGTTAGAGATGAAGTACTGCTGAGAGAGCCCTAGGAAAGGGGTAAAACCAGAAAAAAATCCCACTTTTTGAATCTGCTTCACACTAAACCCCTTAGAGAATTGAGATGTGTGCAAAACGTTTGGAGATTCTCCATTTTCAGCCGTAATTAACCAAAAATTCCTGGAACTAATGGTGTTTCAGATCAGTATATTTGTAGTAGACTTTTACCCTACACAGAGAGCCGTGACCTGTCTGTCACAATTTAACACACCTCGGCTGAGAGTTGGGTGCTAACAGCCCGGAAAACCGTGGAGTGAAGGAATTTGGGAATTTTATGGCCCTGTTGGATGTGGTAACATCGATCCCTCCCCGCTCCAGGAGCCCTTAATGCGCTGCTGCCAAACAAGATTTAAAGCTGGGAACAGATGCAGGTCCCCCGACTCCAGGGCACGTTCCCCCATCCACATGATCCCTTTTGAAGTGCTCCTGGTGCTGGAGGTGGAATTTGTTTGGTATGAGCTGGAAATGGAAATAGCCCTGCAAACACAGGGACAGATGGCAAAATCCCAGTTGGAACGTGGGACCGGCGGAGAGGCCGCGATTCGTTTTCACTGCAGGGCAGACAGCAGACACGGAGCGTCTGCACAGCAGCTGGGGCAAAGCATTCCCGAACTTTCTGAGAGCAGGGAGCGCTTCCAGGGGGAGGGGCAACCCTTACCTGCATGATTCCACATGGGAAAGAGTTCGAGATCCATGGGAAGGCTCTGAAATCTGGGAATGAATGGAAGTCTCTGCAGTATTCATGGGGTTTTACAGCGTTCTGGGGAACACGGAGCACGAGTGGAGCTTCATCAAGTAAAGATGTTGGGTTTCTAATGCCAGGGAGATTTTTCATTTTCTCAAAGTCGAACAATGTGTTTTCTTGAGGGAATTTTTGAATTTTTTTTTTGTTTGTATTTAAAGTATTTTTAATAAAGGGCTGGACAAATGATGTGCTCTCATGTGAGTCCAAGTCAGCAATTTTTGCAAACCTTTGAAGTGATTTCTTCAGTTTTATAACAATTTTTCTCTCTCGAAATGAAACATAAATACATAAGAATGTAATAACTGGAGTATTACCAGAATGAAGGAAATGATCCAAGTGCTTTTTCTCTCTAAGCACCAAACATAATTAATAACTGAAGCAATATTTAAGCTCTGGTGTGTGCTGGATATTGGGCTTTGGTTTTTCCTCTGCTTTTTCCCTGCCGTGCTGGACTCAGAAGTGCTCTGCTCACATCCTGGGCCCTTAAAGCCGATGGCAAATTTTGTTTGAAAACAGCATTGAGCTGAACCCCCCAGACCCTGTGTCCAGCACTGCTCTGCATCCCATACATCTGCTCCACTTTTCCTACATCTTTGTGTCCTGCCAAATTCCCTGAGTGCGTTATTTTGGCTCTCAGGCCCTGCTTTCCCCACCCAAGGCCCTAAAGAACAGCGAATTGTGTTTCAGATCACCATGACAAGAGTCCCAAATGTGCCATTTCATGTAAGCCATGGAAAGGAGGCTGGTAGGAGGCTTGAAAAAAGTTTTTTTTTTTTTTAAAAAAACCTCAAAGTACTTGGATTTAATTGAAAACTAAATTCCTAAGCAGGGACACTGAGTGGGGATGTAGAAAATTAACTCCTTTTAATGGAATGTGGCTTGGCTGCAAAACTTGTTCACACTGGTGTGAGGCTGAGTGATGTTGTCAGTGCGTGCACGTGTGTGCAGAGAGGTTTGATAGATAAATCTGTGTACAGAACATATTTAATCCTGGGGTTCTTCTGTTTTAATCACTGAGGTTTTGGTTTGTTTCCCAGCACAGAAAAAACCCTCATTCATCACCTCAAAGGAAAAATATATTCAGATTTGTGAACATTGTTAATCACAGAGTATGATCTGGATGCTTTTCCATCCTGTAGTAGGAAAAGAAAGGGCTATATGGGAATCCTGAGTGAAAAAAGAACTGAGTTTATTGGAGTAAAGGAATTATCCCAAACCCACAGCAAAGTTTTGAATAGGAAGAAGTGAAGCAAATCCCAGGAGCAGGAAAAATTACAGACAGCACAGGGCTATCTTCATTTTATCCAGGTTGTTGATTCCAATCTCTGTTATTCTTCAAGATACAGAAAAAAGTGTGAGCCTAAGTCTTTCTAATTATAGACAAATCCTATCATTGCTTCCTTTCCATGATATTTTGTCTGCCAGGCTCATTTTATAATATATCAGGGAAGCGCTTTTTTTCCACTGTGATAAGAATAGCCTCCAGAAGGTGGCTTAAACCCCCCGCCCAACCACATGCAAGCCTTGCTCTTGACTCATTTATTCTGCTCATTGTCTCTCTGTATAATTCCTTCAGGAGACACGGCCAGGTCAGACCTGATGGTGGGAAAGAGCCCTGCTTTACAAAGGCTGTTCTCTTCCCCTGCATTCCCAAACACAGGGATTGTCTTTTCAGGGAGAGCCGGGCTGGGAGCTCCTATTCAGCTCTACACCCACGGGACCTGGCAGGCTGTTCCCAGGGTCACTGTTTCCTAGGAATTCCCCCATCCCAGAAATATGGGCTGCATTCTTTGTTCCTAGAAGTACACCCGAAATTGCATTGTGCTGCTCTGAATGTTGTTTGCTTATGCCAAGGCAGTCACTCGAGGCTGGATCAATGACCCACTTGTTCATTTAGTGTGTTAAGGACATTAAACTGACTAAATATTAATGAACCTGGTGGAGTTTGTGTGCACTGAACTTTTCCGTGATACCCTTCAGGGAACGTGGCTCGGGACACAAGAAATTTGCTGTCCCTGCAGCTTGGGGAGGGGTTTTGGGTGACTGAGAAATATTGTTCTGAGCTTAGGGCAGAATCCCAGGGAAATAACCTTTATCTCCCACGTGCTGCTGCTTGGCTGTGTTTGCAAAGCAATGTGAGAATCGCTCCTTGGCTGAGGAGAGGTGAATAAAACGAGGAATAGGGGGTGAAATGACGCATCCACGATGAAGAATCTTGTAAGTGGTGAGGTCCAGATGTGCTGTTGTGGCTCCCTGATCTCATCCTGTGCCCAGAAACTGCTTGAATTAAAACAAACAAAGCACAGCAGAAAGGTGACAGCTCTGAAAAAGAGGAGCCTAATGAAATTTCCAGAATGGTTTGGGATGGAAGGGAGTTGAAAGCTCATCCCATTCCGCCCCCTGCCATGGACAGGGATGCCTTCCACTATCCCAGGCTGCTCCAAGCCTGTCCAACCTGGCCTTGGACACTTGCAGGGATCCAGGGGCAGCCACAGCTTCTCTGGGCACCCTGTGCCAGGGCCTCCCCACCCTCCCAACCAGGAATTCTTTCCCAATATCCCACCCATCCCTGCCCTCTGGTAGTGGGAAGCCATTCCCCTGTGTCCTGTCACTCCAGGCCCTTGTAAATAGTTTCTCTGCATATTTTCTGTTGGGTTCTTCAGGTTCTGGAAGGCCACAATTAGGTTGCCCCAAAGCCTCTCTTCTCCAGGCTGAATTATCCCAATTCCCTCAGCTTTTCCTCATCAAACACAAAAGAGGAACAAAGCAGGGATGCCCCATGAACGACATTACCAAGGATCTGGAAATACACAAAAATTCTGCCTCAGTTTCACCCACAATGCTCTATTATTGGAAAAAACCCCAGAAACCCAATAGCACAACTTCCATGTGGTGCTTCGCCTTGGAGAAAGTGCGGAGTAGCCCCTCAGCCTCATGGACCGAATTTTACGCAGTCTGAGAACAATCTGCCCTGAAGCAGATCTAAGTCACACCAAATTGTCAAGCCAAGGTGCTCAGAAGACCAAACAACAGACCAGTGGAAATCGATTTTGAGTTCAGTGGGACTTAAGCAAAAAAAAAAATAAGGAAAAAAGGAGAAGTGGACAAAGGATTCCAAGCCACCAGCAAAAAGGAGACATGTGCCTGGAGAAATGAGCTCGCTCTGTGCCTCCTCCTGGTGTGGCTTTGCACAGATGCAGAGGCAAAGCCCCCGAGCCGTGGCAGGAACAGATGCACTGCATGTTTTATCAGCCTTGAAGGACTTGTGCCTGATGCTTCTGCAGCTGCACCTGCATCTGTACCCGTTGATTCCTGGAGAACGGATTCCAACAGCCGCTCTGGGGGCCCATGCTGGTGACTAAAATCCTTGGGAAGACACCTGTGCAGCAGGGAAAGGAATCGTAGTGATGTGAGAACCTGTACTGGGGGGAGGGGGGGGGGGGGGGGCGTGTGGGCTAAATTTAGCTTTTCAGAGTAAATTTGAAGCAGGAAAAATGCTTCATTTTGTGGGGAATGCTGGAGGAAAGCATCAGAACAAGCTCCAGGTGGCTGTGATGGTCCTAACAGAAAAAACTAAATCCCCAAAAGTTCAGCCTGTGATGGGAAGACTGGCAGTGCCTGTCACCAGTCTCAGAGCTGGGGGAAAGGCACAGGAAAATATATCCTGTTTTGCCCTATAGCCTTGGCATCCCTGGAGATCTGGGAACAGGCTGTCCAGAGAAGCTGCCCCATCCCTGGAAGCGTCCAGAGCCAGCTGGGAGCATCCTGGGATAGTGAGAGGTGTCCCTGGCCATGGCAGGGGGTGGAATGGATGGGCTTTAGGGTCTCTCCCAACCCAACCCACTGTGGGATTCTGTGATAAACAAAGTCAGCCTTGGCCATGCTTTCCATTCCACTCAGGCATGCAAAGCAATTAATTAGTTAATTAACTATTGCAGAGTTCCTGACAGACTTGATTAATGATGTCAAAAGCAGAGAGCTGGATAAAAACCTGGCCAGAAAAGTGAGGTTTGTGAGAGGTAAATTGGTGGAGCTGCAGCCCTGGCAGTGCTGGGAGTGTGCAGTGCCCCATCCCTTCTCCTCAGCAGCGGAATTGTTTTGCACATTTCCGTGCAAATCCAATCCCTCTGGAGCTGTGCTGCTCCCTGGATATTCTGAAGTTGTCCCTGCTTTGGTATTGGAGCTCTCCTGATGGGCTGCAGGTTGTTCTAGATAAATGGTTGCGTTTATTTTCTCCTCATGCTTTTCTGTGCTGCTGCAGGAGCTTGTAAAACACTCCACACTCCGTGGATTTTTGAACTGGAGCCCACGAACATGGCAGAACAAATTTGGAGCTCATTTTACAGTGGCACAGATTGCCAGCAAGGACCATTAATAAAAGAAATCTTTCCTCTGTCATCTGTGATAATGCTGATTAGAGGTTTTCCCTTCTAGATCTCTCACATACACTCTGTGTATGAACTTGCACGGTCTGAAGCAGAGCTAAGAAAAACACTTGAGGTTTTTCACCTTTTCAAAACTCCTCTGAGCTAAGATCCACCTTCAGACTCGGTGACATGAATGATTTCAGGGAAGCAGGAGCCACAGTAATGCACATGCTGGTATTTATCCCAAAGATTCCCTGTTGCCTCACAGGATTGTTTTCCAGGCGAGATGTAATTTGGAACATAACATTAATAACATATAGTAAATGACCTGAGGAGTGTTGGACTATAAATCAGTAATTAATATGGGTGCACATATATTAGTTCCATAAAATTTTGACCAAAAATAAGGTATATTTGTATTATTTATCTACCAGAGAGTTTGTTACTTCTTGAAGGATGAAAGCTGGGATGGTTCTGAATGAGGATTTGATCCTGCTGTTTTAAATCAGTTCTAATTGATAAAGCATTGGAACTACCCAGGGAGGTTTGGAGTTCCCATCCCTGGAGGTGTCCAAGGAATGCCTGGATGTGGCACTCAGTGCTCTGGGCTGGGGACAAGGGGAAGATCAGGCACAGGCTGGAGTCAATGATCCTGGAGGGATTTTCCAACTGAAATGATTCCATGATGTTGTGGCTCTGTAACTGCCAGCTGCAGCACAAATAAATGGGATTGTAGGAATAAACCTTAGGAAGCCAGGCTTGGAACTTTTGTCCCGTGCCTGTAAGCTGAGTTTTAGCCATGGACACGAATGATCAGTAGATGTTTATTCACATTTCTCATGGCAGAAAGGAGATTTTCCTCTTGAGTGAGCTTTTGCTAAGCACTGTTTGAATTTACTCCTCTCATTGCCATTTTCCTGTATTTATTCACCTTGGGAAGGGCCTCCTTGGAGCCTGCAGAGCAGCCAGAGAGCAGCTCCCTGTGAGCCACTGCTGTGTACAGGCAGGGAAGGGAGGCAGCCCCAGGAGCTGGAGAGGTGCTGGAGGAATGAGTTCTTCCAGCAAAGGGCTGCTGCAAAAAATAAAGGCCACTGGCAAAGGCCAGAAGGTCAAAGACCGACTGGAGAGGGAACAGAGTGTAAACCAAGCCAAAATAAACAGGAGAATCAGAGAAAAGTAGGTTGGAGTTTTTGGTAAGAATTCCTGTTCCAATAAGATCAGGCACATGTAGTAACACACAACAGGAGGGAGATTTTACTGTGTTTCAAACATGATTTCTGTTAACATCTGCTAAAATTTGGTTTAAATCTCCTCGATTCCACTTTCATCATTCTTTTCACTGCCCTTCTAAAGACTTTTCCATCACATTGCTATTACAAGGCAGTGTTTTCATCTCATGACACCTCAAAAGGGAAATTTCTATTTCTTAAACAAAATTACTTGAACTACCCTTCAGGTAAAATAAATAATCACCTTTTGAAAGAATGAGAAAATACAGATTTTGTGGCACTTACTTAAGAACATGGATCAGTGGTGGGCTTGGCAGTGCTGGGTTAAGTTGGACTCAAAGATCCTAAAGGGATTTTTCAACCTGAACAATTCTGTGCTTCTGGGCTCTAAATATAAACAGGAGATAGAATTCTAAATGTTGCATTTATGCATATATTAAGCAGTTCAGAATTTAGGACAGGACCATCATTTAATTATTTTTTGCTGATTGATACCCTTAGTCTGTACTTCCTGTAAACCTCATTAGGATATTTGTTTTGGTTTGATTTTATAAGCTCCACGTATACCCAGCCTACGAATGTCTATTAATGCCTGTTCATGTCTGTAAATGTCCATCATGGCCATTAATGTGTCTGTTAAATCCCAGTGGATCTAATATGGGAAAGAGGTTGTTTTGTGAGATAAAGTGGGTGTGTGAATGCCCACATTTATCAGAGGCTGTTGGGACTGATGTGGAGGGAGGACAGGGAGCGTTGGTGATGACTCGTCGTGTGGTTCGGGTGACATCACATTTGTTGAACTGAATTGATGCAGAACCCCCAAAGAACCTGTGTTGAACTCAATGATTTTGTTCTCTGTGCCAGACTTAAGCCATGCACTGAGCTCAGCAACGAGGGCAGTGAAAGATCTGGTTTGCATTTACAGTAAATTGCATTTAATTCCTTGCTGTGGGGACCTCAGTTCACAACTGAAGCATACGGATCCCTTCTCACAGGATTGTCCATCCCTGTCCTCACTGATGTTTTTTTTTTACATCCCTGCTGCATTCAGGGAAATATTTATTTCCACTGTGGCTTCCTCAGCTTGATAGGTTTGGGTAACGGCATTTGCACTGAGCTGCAGGTTCAGCCAGGTTCTCCCAGGGCGCTCAGAGTGAATTAACTCCGTTCTGAAGCAGAGCTTCCTCTCCCTCTAAGAGCCATAATTCGGGAGTCTGAGCACATTCAGCCCACCTTGGGAGCACACAGAGCGCTCCATTTCACTGGAGGAGCACAAACTCGTTGCCCTGCTTTGCAGGAAGCTTCTCACTTCCACAAAGTTCAGCCAAACTCCTCCTCATCTTCTGACAGCTCTTGTGGTTCCAAATCAAATCAGTCCTTATCTCCTTCCGTTCGTCTGATTCCACTTTTCTCCTTCTCCTGACACACTCGTTTTGGCAGAGGAGCACACTCTGCCAGTTTGCCATCTGGTGCTTCTCCTCTTGTACGGCGTCACTTCGCTGAAGAGACTTTCCACTGCACTTCAGAAACTTGGTTTAGCTTTCCCCGTCTCCTGCAGGGTTTGGCCACTCGTCTCCAAATTACCTTTCGGTGCTCGCGTTCTGTGTCTCGAGGACACTAAATTGAGGTATTTTGTGGAAGTGCTGAACATACTGCAGCTATTTTGTCCTGCTATGCTGCGGTGAAAATCTCTGACAGTTTTTCTAAAAACAAAAATCATTTGAATTCACTAAAAATGTATATTCTGCCCGTAAAATGTAAAGATTCCTGTGGAGTAACAGCCACAATTGGATGCATGCTCCGATTGCAGCTCCCTCCTGGAGAAAGCTGTGTGTTTTTATATACAGTGACTAAATGCAAACACTTGCACATTTAGAATTACTTATTTTATTCCAAAGCTCTGAACAAAAGCCTTCTAATCAACAAGGTGCTCTTAATTACGTGTCTGTTGTTTCAGCAGACTAAATAAAGCCCTGCCAGTAAATATTTATGATCCAAGTGCTTTTAGAAATGCATTTTTTGTCTGATTTCTCTTATTCTTTGATAGACACTTAAATAAAATAAGCATATAGCATCAACTTCTGCTCTGCTACATTTATGTAATGAATTAAAAAGAAAAGTATAAAACAGAACAGAAATGGCCTCATTATATAAAATTTGCTGGCCCATTATGTATAATTTGCTTAAATCTTTTGAGACAGAGTTACAGGTCTCACACAGCCATGACTGCAGCAGCTCCATAGCTTAGAAAGTACATTTTCCTGTGTTAGTTTTTATTCACTAGTTAATATGCTTTAACATTTTCTACCAAATGCCTTGTCTAAACTATTTTTAAAAGAGCTCACATTCTGCTACCAAAAGTCTAGTTCAATATTGCAGTGAAACCCAAGAAATCTGGAGGCACATTTGACATCCTGAACTGTGAAGCTCTTCCTTTGTGCTGTGCAGCCTCGGTGTCCTATAATGGGGATGGATTTAAAGGAGAGATTATTATCATATTTCCATCCCCGTGAATTCACAGGATTCCTTGTGTGAATGAAGAAAGAAAATAGTCAAGCCAAATTCTCCTTGTGTTCTAAGTCTCGAAGATAAAACAAATGCTGCTGAACATAAGGTTTTAAGGCCAAATCCAAAAAAGGATTTAGCAGTGAGGCAGACTTCAGTGCCTAAATCCAAAACTGCACGACCAAAATATCGTCAGCTCGACTGTGGAAGTAATGAAACTGTCCTGGCCGTCCCCCTACACTCTGAAATTTCGCCGGTTTTCAGCTTCCCCGTGTGCCCAGCTGCCTCAGCCTGACAGAGAGGGATGTCTGGCTCCCTCTGGAAGCCAGAAAAGGAGAGGAACGGCTCGAGGATCCTTGGAGCACATCCTCCCACACGCTGGCAGGCTCAGACCCCGCAGGATTTGGTTGGTGTAACTCTTTTTCCAAATGTTCCGGATGGAACTGGTTGTGGTCCCCCCTTCTCCATACCCTACAGCCGGACTTTTGGAGAGGTTTGTTCAGGAACAGCTTGTTCTCACTTTCTGGGAGGTCATCATTTTCCAGCCCTGGGTGAGTGGCTGGGGCAGTGGGCTGGAGATCAGATGGGGTGGCTTTGTTCCCTAAAGCTTTCCTTGGGATTTTACCTCTCTGTGGCGATTAATCCAAGCTGTATTTCACCAGAGATTGATCTGTACCACATGTGGGCACAGCTGGAGAGTCCTGCACGCTGAACCACAAACTTTTGCAGCTTTTTGGTGTCACTGTTTGCTATGAAACAAATCAAGTCTTGGCAGCAAGGTCAGACTTCAGGACTTGCTATCGAAGGTGTGATCCTGAAGAGTTGGTTTTGCTCATAACCTTTCTCCTTTCATTCCGCTGGTTTTGTCACGTGGCAGCAGAAGGAAAGGCAGAGAAAGCCCTCCCACCACCAGGCTGCTGGTCCAGGGATTTGGGTATCCCATAGTGAAGGGGGCTTTGAGCTCCCTTTGTCTTTCATGGAATCCCAGAATGGTTTGGGTTGGAAGGGATCTTAAAGCCCATCCAGTTCCAGTCCTTGCCATGGGCAGGGACACCTTCCACTATCCCAGGGTGCCCCAAGCCCCATCCAACCTGGCCTTGGACACTTCCAGGCCTCACCACCCTCACAGGGAAGAATTTAACCCTCATATCCTATCTACACCTACTCTCTGTCAGTGGGAAGCCATTCCCCCTTGTCCTCTCACTCCAGACCCCTGTAAATGGTCCCTCTCTATCTTTCTTGTCAGCTCCCTTCAGAAACTGGAAGACCAGAATTAGGTCAGCCTGGATCCTTCTCCAGGCTGAACAATCCCAATCCCCTCAGAGTTTTCTGAAGGCTAAGAAGGACAGGAATTTGGAAGATATCAACATCTACATCACAAGTAGAGAAAATGATGACCCGGTAATTATTTTAAAAGTGTTGGTCCTTGCAACCACCCTAAATGTTGTGGCCAGAAGTTGTGTCCCTCCCATCATCTCTGAGGTGTCTGAGAATGTGCAGGATTTCAAAAAAGCAAAGTTTATCCCTGTCATGCTGAAATGTCCTTATTTTTACTGGGGGAAGGCAGTGCTAATGTGTGAGGAATATCTGATTCATTTCCAAAGATGTTTCTGATTTGGGAAAGAAACCGTTGGGAGGTTGTACATTCCAAAGGAGCTCAGGGTAGGAATTTCTGATTCTTTTGGTATTCTCTTTAGTTTCCTTGAGAATTCAATAGGGATTTTATTTAAAATGCTCTTGCAGTGGTACTGATTGATTTCCTGTCAAATTTATGGATTGTACAGTGGCAGCAGGAAGAGATTTCTCCCAGAGGATATAATTTGTTATCAGAAACTTGGGGTTTGTTGGACTTCTGATTGAAGAAGGAACAGAATTTGGGATTGCTGCATCTTCCAGGTGTGATGTGCTGACATTTCAACATCTGGATGCTGCACTTTTCCTCTTTGAGGTTCAGATTATGTCTCTGTTACTGGAAAGAAGTTCTTTTTTTGTGGAGTGATTTCCATGAGAAGGTAGAAGTAAAATGTCAGAGTTTGGAACATAAATGCTGATTTTCAGTGGATCCACTTTTAACAATATTCTAATTAACAAGGTGGTCTTAATTTCAGGTCTGTTACTTCGACAGCCATGAGAAAAAGCTCTTTACATCCCATTAGGAGGAATCCTTATAAGGAATTCCACAGCAAATATTAGCCTAAAATTATTTCTTTTAAGTGATGGGTTTATTTTACAGAATAAAATCTTTAATGAGCTCAAGGGAGCTTCAGTTCAAGGTTGCATCTGGTTTTTAAACATTAAACTGTCCCCTCAACAAATCAAATACAAACCACTGAGGAGATGTTGCAGTGCTCAGTACCTGAGTCTTTGGAGCTGCTTTTGCTGCCTTAAATTTGTGTCCTACAGCCCTTTCCAGCAGATCCAGCTGCAGGACATTAAAAACCTTATAGTGAAAGTGGTGGGAATGCTTAATCCAAGGAGAGAGACAAAAAGCAAACGAGATCAAAATGGGATTAGATCTTCTGTGCTGGGCTGTGGGTTTGCGCCAAGTGACTGATTTGCATTTTGTCAGCCCAGCTTTTTCGAGAGCCTGAAACATTTCTGGCCACGAGAGACTGGGTTTTATAACTGCAAGGCTGGATTCCTTCAAGGCTTTGGGGCCTCGTCCTGTGGTAAATGAGAGAACGTCCATTGACTTCAGCTGGAATGGGATCAAGCCCTTTAGACATGCAATGAAACATCTCTCTAAAGCCTATGAACTTGAGCCCGGTATTTATCAAGCCTGTGTCATATTATATGTTGAAATCAGGCAACAATTGTGTTTTCACATGGCTTTGGCAAGAAACCAGCAGAGGCTCGGGGACTTCACTGACTTTCTCATGGAGAGGAGCTGGAGGAAATATTTTTACAACACCCGGTAAGGAGAAACTTGGTGGTTTGCTCCCTGTTGTCTGTGGTGTTCCTTGCCATGGTGCTCAGCCCTGGAGAGGCTCTTCCCTCCATTTCTTTGTAGTTCATATTTTAACCAGGATTTATGGGTGGAAAGACCCCTCAGTTCCTCAAGGATTGCAATAAATCTATCAGGCTGAGCCACTGCTCCTCCATCAGCTCCTGTGCTCTGTGGTGATATAGCCCCCGACATGTGTTAAGAGGTTTTATTGGTAGGGTCGTGTGATTGCTTTCTGTGCACTGTTGAAACGAATTGTTGAGTCTCATTTAACTTAAATACACATTTTCACACACTGGTCTTGGATAAATTTAGTTGGGGGATCAACAATGCTGAAAAAGGAGAGAGAAAACGGGTATTTTCCCCCATTATTTGCATGATGTTAAATGTGCCATTGAAACAGTGAGACTTAGGAGATGGGCCTAATGGACTGTAATAATATATAATCCATCCCTTCAAGATAATCTCTGTATTCACAGGATTGTCACAGTCACATGAAAGTCATCCACTGAGATCACTGTAATCAGCCCACTGACAGTGTTTCTTTTCATTTCCAAATGCACATCTCGGGTCTGTCTCCATCTGCTTTGGCCAAACGCTGAGACATTTAACAGCTGAAAGATAGTATCTTCTGATAGGGTTTATCATTAAACCCATTTCTTGTTTGTTTGGATGTTATCTCCTGCAAGATTGATAAAGCATTCAAAACCTATGCAGGATATAAATTGCAAGATGAGGCATTTGAATGTGCCAGCAGCACACAGTGGGGATGTGTGCAGGCTTTGGGGTGCACTCTGTGCAGAGGCTGAGAGGGGCCCCAGCAGCTCCTGGGACAGATGATGACATTCTTGAAGTTTTTGAATTTACGCTGTTTTGTGTCATTGTCTCTGAGTTTTGCAACAGCAGAGAACCAGCGGAGGAAGGGAAAGTGTGGGAACACCAGCAACAATGGTTGTCTGAACGCTCCCAAAAGGCCCGGAGGCAAATTCTATTAATTAAAAGAAATAGGGAACTCCATGGGTCTGTACTTCCCTGGAGTTTCAGTGTGTGGGGCAGATGCTTTGGTGCAGGGCTGCTCTTTGCAGGGCTGCTCTGGGTTTGGCTGGGGGCCAAAACTGCTTTGATTTCCCTACGCTGGCTCCCAGGCCTCAGCTCCGGGCTTGGTGCTGTGTCCTGCTTTCTGCTTGGTCCTGTGGGTCAGAGGGACAGTGGCTCTGTGTCCTACACAGGGCTGTGTCCTTCAAGGGCTGTGTCCTACAGGTGCTGTGTCCTCCAGGGCTGTGTCCTTAGGGCTGTGTCCTACAGAGGTGCTGTGTCCCACTCAAGAGCTGTGTCCCACTCAGGAGCTGTGTCCCACAGAGGTGCTGTGTCCCACTCAGGAGCTGTGTCCCACTCAGGTGGTGTGTCCCACAGAGGTGCTGTGTCCTACAGAGGTGCTGTGTCCTACAGGTGCTGTGTCCTCCAGGGCTGTGTCCTTAGGGCTGTGTCCCACAGAGGTGCTGTGTCCTCCAGGGCTGTGTCCTACAGGTGCTGTGTCCCACTCAGGTGGTGTGTCCCACAGAGGTGCTGTGTCCTACAGAGGTGCTGTGTCCCACAGAGGTGCTGTGTCCTTAGGGCTGTGTCCCACAGAGGTGCTGTGTCCTACAGAGGTGCTGTGTCCCACAGAGGTGCTGTGTCCCACAGAGGTGCTGTGTCCTTAGGGCTGTGTCCCACAGAGGTGCTGTGTCCCACAGAGGTGCTGTGTCCTTAGGGCTGTGTCCCACAGAGGTGCTGTGTCCCACAGAGGTGCTGTGTCCTTAGGGCTGTGTCCCACAGAGGTGCTGTGTCCCACAGAGGTGCTGTGTCCTCCAGGGCTGTGTCCTTAGGGCTGTGTCCCACAGAGGTGCTGTGTCCCACAGAGGTGCTGTGTCCCACAGAGGTGCTGTGTCCTTAGGGCTGTGTCCCACAGAGGTGCTGTGTCCCACAGAGGTGCTGTGTCCCACAGAGGTGCTGTGTCCTACAGGTGCTGTGTCCCACTCAGGTGGTGTGTCCCACAGAGGTGCTGTGTCCCACAGAGGTGCTGTGTCCCACAGAGGTGCTGTGTCCTACAGGTGCTGTGTCCCACTCAGGTGGTGTGTCCCACAGAGGTGCTGTGTCCTACAGAGGTGCTGTGTCCCACAGAGGTGCTGTGTCCTTAGGGCTGTGTCCCACAGAGGTGCTGTGTCCCGCTCAGGAGCTGTGTCCCACTCAGGTGGTGTGTCCCACAGAGGTGCTGTGTCCCACAGAGGTGCTGTGTCCTACACAGGGCTGTGTCCCACAGAGGTGCTGTGTCCTACAGAGGTGCTGTGTCCTCCAGGGCTGTGTCCTTAGGGCTGTGTCCCACTCAGGTGCTGTGTCCTGCACAGGGCTGTGTCCCACAGAGGTGCTGTGTCCCGCTCAGGAGCTGTGTCCTCCACAGGGCTGTGCCCTACAGAGCTGTTGTGTCCTACACAGGTGCTCTGCCCCACCAGCTTTTCCTCAGCCCTGCCAGAGTCCCGTGCCCTTTGAGATGGAGATTTCCAGCTGGTTCTTCAAGGCTCCCAAAGAACAGGAAATCCTCTGCCATATCTCTTTTAGTGGTAGCTACAGGCTTCCCTGGGGTGACTGTGGGGCACGGGACGAGGCTCTCACAGACCCGCAGCAGCAGCGGGGTGGAGGTGGCTGTGTGGCTACCCTGAGATTGGGGCTGTCACTCTGGGAACTTTGTTTTTCCTCTGTTGGGATCTCACTCTGCGATCAGGGTGCTCTCAGCTATCCTGCCCTCTCCGCTCCCCTCCTGTGCCTCCTCCTGGCACCAGAAGTTCCGGAGAAGGTATTTTTATAGCCTACATTGTCAACGTGCTCCTAAAATTTGGCTGTCCCTTTGCTGCCATATGTCCCTGGCAACTTGCTGACGCTGAAGCAAGCCCCCCTGACAGCCAGCACAGAAGCTGTCAATCACGGCCACATCCATCCAGTCACTTGACAGGCCCCGGGGACCACCTGCTCATGGGAATGACTCCTTTCCCTCATCCCCCAAAAGCTGTCCCCGATCAAACACCTGCTCTTTCCTGGATCCCTAACTCCTGCCACATTTCCATGCTCTTCCTTCCATCACCTAGAAAGAAAATCAAAATCCAAGGACTACCTGTCAGTGGTAATAATGGGCATAAAGGGGAACAGCTTAAGCAACATGTGGTTCTTATTGATCTTCTTGGCATGACTTGCATGAGTGTTGAGTTTCTTATTCCGAAGTCACTTCCAGCTCCTATCTGAAATTAGATTTTCAATTTGGTGGCATCCTGTGTGTTTGTGAGCTCCCAAAGTTTGCACAAGGATCTGGCTGTTCTTCATAGTCTTGAAGAGTTTCTGCAAAGAACTGTAGGACTTTTGATGTAAAAAGACCCTGAAAATGGGAAATGTTTCTGTAAGTAGCTGCTATTGAAATTGATATTTCAATTACTACTGAATTTACTGTTTGTGTTTGGCTTGAATTTCAGGGCCTGAGT